>NC_067399.1:464495352-464819727 GCF_016432865.1 Antechinus flavipes | reverse complement strand
CAAGAAAGGGACTTTGGAAAATAAACAGAGGCAGGCTGGAAACAGAATAATAGGCGAAAAATCAGAGATATGGAAGTGAAGGCACAGGAGCAAAGCACTGAGCTTAACAAGGATCAAATGGAAGAGGGCATGGACATTTAGAGGTCATAGTAGAGACTGTCTTTAGTCCAGGAAATATGGGCTGCAATTGGCTTGGACTCTATCATGGTTTCATGAACATATAATTCACTGACCTGCAGATACGTTGCATAGGAGAGTCTTTACTCAAGTGGTTTCTGGCCCTCTTACCTTGCTAGTTGAGTCTGATATTGTGAATCAACCCTAAGAAACAAAACAAGAGAATAAAGAGGTGAAGTAGAATATATAACATTTAAGGAAGCTATCTGCCCCCTGATTTTTCTGCACACAAATGTCCTAATTCCTGGATTCACTTTGTATTCTTAATTGTACACATATATTCTATCCATGTATACATTTTATTCCACATTTGATCTATTTCTGCTACCAATTACTAACACTATTTGATCACTCTTTAAGATATACAAAGTACTTTACATTCATTCTCTCTTTGTACCCTCACAACAGCCCTGTGAGGTAGGTAATACAAATATTGTCATCTTATAAATAAAGAAATTGAGACAAGTCAAGGTAAACCTAAGTGACCACTGGGGAAAATAGAAGTCTCTTGTGAGGTTTCCTTGGTATTTCATCATTGGCATGGAGGATATGGGAAAGAAAAGGAGCTAAGAAAAGAAAGAGGTCGAGAAATGAAGTATTAACTTCATCAGGGACCTTGGCCATCATGTAGTCCAGCTTCTTTAACAGGTGAGAAAGCTGAGGCCCAGGAATGTCTGAAGATACAGAGTATTTTAGTGGCAAAGTGGTGATGAAAATCCTGGTTTTTATAGGCCTACTTCACCCTGCTTCAATATCTCAAATACAGGCGTGAGAAAGACCAGAAGGGAAGGGAAGGACAAAGCTCAGACTAGAATTGTAGAGAGACCCTCTCACTTCTTACCCTGCTGAGGCTAGCTTCAGGCAGTTGTCTGGTATAAAGGAAAGGACCAGAACCCAGAGGGACAAAAGGCATTACTGAATCAGCCCTGTATCTCTGAGGAGTGAGGCTTGGAAATCACTGAATAGAAAGTAATCAGAATTCTTCAGAATCAGTCTTTTCTTGGGTGATGTGTTGGAGGTGAGGCCGCTGAGAAGGCAATTTGCTTATGGAGAAAGGCAAGAAAATTTGTCCATGCTGAGTTTTGGGGAATTTGGCACTGGCTGTCCCAAGAGGAAATGACATCCCAATGATATCACTGGTTCCCATGGGAAAGCCAAAGATAAAATTGAACTCCAGAGTATTATACCCTTAGGAAGGGAATTAGAGGCTGATGGCACTCTGGATGAAGGAATATGCCCACACAAGTTACCATGATTCTCTTGGAATATATATGTTTCTGTTTAGAGGGATAGTTATACATATGTGTGAATTGTATGTTTGTGTGCATCTGAATTTATGTCTCTGTGTGAAAGAGAACCAGAAATGAGAGAGAGATAGAGAGAATGAGGAGGAAAAGTGGAGAGAGAACAAGAATACATTTGAAATATGAGTAAAAATAATTGCCCCTCTTGTAGAACAGAGTGAGCTGAGTGAAACTGTCCTTTTCTATGCCTTTTATAAGTCTAGAACCCATAGAATTAGAGATGCAAATGACTTTAGATGCATTTAGTCAATCTTCTCTTTAAATTTGAGAAAAGTGAGACATTGGTGACTAGCTTAGAGTCACATGGTTTGTAGTGGTTCCTAATTGACGTGAAGTCCCTTGACTGCAAGTGTCCAGAACATTTCCCCTGCACAATGTTTCCTCTAAACACTCATTCTATCTCCAGATACTTCTTATCTACACGTATTCAATCCTCATACCTCTGCCTATACACATTTTAACATCACAGTCCTTCTGTCCATACACATGTTCTCCCTTTATACACAGATTCTATCTGCATACATATTTTATTTACATGTGGTACTCTATATGCACTTTAATTCAAATATTTTTGTCCATACACTTATCCCAAGAGCATGCATATTTGGTTTGCATATATCTGCATTCACATTTTCTGTTTTCATATTTCTACTAATACACATGCCTATATTCATGGATTCATGAATACTAATGTTTCCTTTTTCAAATTAAAACTTTTTATTTTCAGAATGTATGTATAAGTAATTTTCAACATTCACCTTTGCAAAAACTTGTGTTCCTAATTTTTTTCCTTCTCTTGCCCCATTTCCTCCCCTAGATGGCAAGTAATCCAATATGTTAAACATGTGTAATTCTTCTATACATATTGCACTAATGTTTCCTATGAGTTCACAATCATATGCACATTTTATGATTCCACAGGGTTGTGAGAGTTTATTATGTGAAGCTGTGACATGATCCCATGAAAACGTGGGCTTTACCACATAAAGATCATTTGAAAGAACCAAGACTGTTTAAGTGTGAAAATAAAAATATTCACCAGAGACATGTCTTTAAGTATTTGGTAGAGAATCAAATGGAAGAGGGACTTGGCTCCAGAGGGAAATTTGAGAAGCGATTTATGGAAGTTGAAGAGAAGCAGATTTAGGCTTGATTAAGGAAACATCTTGTAATCATCAAAGCTGACCTGAAGTAAAATCGACATCCTCAGAAAGTAGAGGCAGCTATGTGGTATTGCGAAGAGAGTGCAGACTTAGGTTTCAAATGTGGCCTCAGACACTTACTGCATGATCACAGGCAAGTCATTTCACTGTCTCAGTGTCTTTAATGGTCAAACTAGGATAATAATGGCACTTAAGTTGCAGAGTTGTGAAAATCAAACAAAACGATATTTATAAAATGTTTACAGTACCTGGAACACAGTAGATATTTAATAAATGCTTGTTCTGGGTTGCTCTTTGCCTTACTGGAAGTTGTCAAGTGGGGGTTACAAGATAACTTGTCAGTAGCACAGTACTTGGAACATAGTAGGTGCTTATTTTGCATCCCTCTTTGCCTTATTGGAAGTTGCTAAGTAGAAGATGGTTTGTCAGTAAAATTGTAGAAAGGATAGAAGACAAGAAAAATTGAACTGGGCAGCTAGGTGGGGTAGTAGATAGAGTGTTGTCTGAAGTCAGGAAGACTTATTTTTCTGAGTTTAAATATGATCTCAGACACTTACTAGTTGTTTGACCCCAAACAAGTCATTAAATTCTCATTGCCTCAGTTCCTCACCTTTAAAATGGGCTGAAGAAGAAATGGCAAGCCACTCCGGTATCTTTACCAAAGAAACCTAAAATGTGACCATGAGGACTGAGACATGATTGAAATGAATGAATAACAATTAAAGTTGGATTACGTTATCTCTAAGGTCACTTCCAACAGACATTCTTTGACTCTATGGCCATTCTGAGAGGGCCCAATTTATACATGGGGCTCTATTCATTAGTCATTTTATGCACTCTAGATTCCAGACAACAGGATTACTTGCATTCTCTTGAACTCAGAATTTTATTTTTCCACTCTATGTACTCTCATAAGCTGTTATCCACATTTTGAACGTTCCTTCCCCAATTCTGCCTCTCAAAATTCTTTTCTTTTTTCACACTCAGGTCAAGAACATCTTCGCTGGGACACTTTCCTAGATTCCTGCAGTTGTTAATTCTTTCTATCTCCTCAAATTATCTTATATTTAGTTACCTGCAAACATATGTATATCCCTCTTTCCACCCTCTGTAGTATATAAACTCAAGAATAGAGACTGTTTTCCTTTTGTATCTTCATAATCTGGACTTCCCTCAGGGTTCTAGAGATAACCTTTAGGAATTGGATTATGTCTTCTTTAAAGCCACCAGTTTGATCACCTTCCATTCTAGGTATGTTCCTCCAAGTATTAAGTGCTAATGGCAAGCACTCCAGTTCTATTTAATTATTTAACATCAGTCAGCTTTTTGCAAAGGGATATTTATTTCAATGATATAGAATAATAAAAGTACAGATATTACCCACTCCCATTATTTCAGCGGCAGGCTCCTCTTGATACCACTTCAGTTTCTGAGGAAAATCATCTTAGACTTAACACAATTTGTACATAGCATTAGTCCTGTCAAGTTCATGTCCAAATATGTTATTGCTTCATGATTAATACATATTTCAACTACAGTTGAACTGGGTACTTGCTTCTGGGAACTTTGATGCTGAGTTGGTTGCAACACTTGGCATGGGCTTAGCTTCTCAACTCCTGGACTCATACATTTCCAGAGACACATTATCCTGGATGACTAGGCACTCACTCAGATGCCCAAATGTGCAGATGGCTCATTCTCCTGGTCTTTGAGACTCATGAGGATGTGGCCTCCAGATTAGTTTCTTTTACTTAAAGCAAAAAGGGAAATGAAGCAGGCAAAGAAATGCAGCCCATACAAGAAACTGGAAATTGAGTGAATGCCATCAGTTGGAGAATGGCTGAATAAATTGTGGTATATGAATGCTTTGGAATATTATTGTTCTGTAAGAAATGACCATGAGGATGATTTCAGAGAGGCCTAGAGAGACTTAACATGAACTGATGCTAAGTAAAATGAGTAGGACCAAGAGATCATTATATATGGCAACAACAAGATTATACAATGATCAATTCTGATAGATCTGGCTCTTCTCAACAGTGAGATGATTCAGGCTAGTTCCATTGATCTTATGGTGATGAGAGCCATCATCTAGAGCCCAAGTTGGGAGCTCTAGAAAGCAGAATATTTTAATCACCCCAGTGTGTGGGCTCTAGAAAGCAATGATACATTTTTGTCACCCCAACTTGAGGGCTCTAGAAAGCAGGACACAACAGAGCTGATTTTTCTTGTGCAGCTAATAATTGTATAAATATGTATGCATGTACTAGGGAAAAAAAAGAAATGGGCCCCCTATTAGGCAGCATTGTCTCTCACCTCATTCCATCAGTGGAATTAAACCAAGAGCAGAATTCCACTCAAGAGAGTTTGTGGGCAAACTCAACTAAAGGCTTTTGAAGGTATCTCGAATAATGGTTCTGAAATTGCAGCCAATCAAAAAGATTGCTATCCTCAAATGAAATGCCAGACAGTGTGCTAAGCAGTAAAATAACCTGCAGGCATCTCTTCTGCAATTTTCTGTTTACTGATCCAGGTCTTTTCCAGCCAGACATCTCTTTCTGTTTTTTCCTATATGTCTATTCTTCTCTCATTGTCCTCTTTTAATTCTCATTCTTTGTGTGATACTGCTTTTTTCTTTCCCAAATAATCAACATACATTTAAAAAAATTTTGCTGTGTTTTTGTCACTCTGGGTACAAAGACTGAAATGAAACTTCTGGCATTAAGGAGGTTACGTTCCTTTGGGAGGAAATCAATGTGTACCTAGATAAATCAATGCTAATTATAAGCAAAGTGAATCATAAGCAATAAAGGCATAAGAATGAATTACAAAAGACATATTTGTAGTTGACAAGGAAGGAACTGGAGAAAGCTTTATGTAGGAACTGCTACTTTAGCTGAACTTTGAAGGAAACTAAGGACTCCTAAAGACAATTTGAAGAAAGAGAACATTTCAAGAATGGAATATGGTTTTTTCAAAGACATGAAGATGGAAGGTGGAATTCCACAGATGAGAAAGAGTGAGTTTGAATAGTTCCTGAAAGTGGGACAGAGATGGTATTTTGTCAAGAGATATTGAAATGGAACTGTTGAATCGGAAAATGTCAGGATGCTGACAAACAGTGCTAAATGCTGCCAAGAGGTTAAGAAGCATGAGGATTGGGAAAAAATCACTGCAATTTGGTAAGTAGATCATTACCTCAAAATTGACTTATTCCTTTTTGCCTCCTCCCCCTTTTCCTTCTCCACCACAAGTCTGTTTGTATCACATTATCATCAAAACAATAGCAACCTTTTGTTGTTCCCCTATGTGAAAAAAGTTACCTATTTACAATAATAAAGAATACATTGGGTTCATTATTTTCGCCTGAAAGCAAAAATGAGATTCAGAACTCTTCATAGTTTTGTGTGTGTTTGCCCACATATGTGTGAATACATGCAATATGTCTAGGCAATACATATATGCATATATGTGTGTATATGTATAAATATTCCCATATATCTATAAAATATCCTCATGTTTCTCTGAACCTTCCATTGATTTTATTGTTTAACAGGTAGATAAAACTCAATCTCACCCCTCTTAATAGTTTATTTTTGAACATCTATATGTATGTGTATACTTATATACATGTCTAAATGCATGCATATATATGTGTCCATGTATATATGTATATGTATATATATATATATATATATATATATATATGTATTCACATATGTCCATATAATATATTTATGGCTCATTGAATCCTCCATAAATACTCAAACCGATTTGACTTCTTCAATAAACATTCTTTATCATTAGAAGAATGATAAATTTTGCAGAGAAAATTTAGTGAAGGCTTATATCTTTTAATTTCATGCTAATTTCTTCCATGGTAACTTGTTTCCATATAAAATGTTTAGTGATTAGAATTGATATTTTGCTATATTATGCTTTTATTTTAGTATGCTTGTAAAATTATCTCTTGCTTGTTAAATACTGAAGGGCAAAAATGGCAGTTTGAGAAATAAATGTGGTATATTGATTGTTAGCATCCTCTTTACTCTGACGTTCAATATCTCCAGAAATTTTGATCTGTGATTACCTCAAATATAATGTCCAGATTATTTTCCTTTCTATTTTTAAGATGAGTTATAATTTTAAAGTTTTTTTTATTGTTCTGTTTTCTAGATTTGTACTTTTGATTTCCATATATTCCAAATCTTTTTACTGATGTGTAATTTTCTGGGTTTTCCTTTCCCTTCCCTATCCTATCTTTCTGTCTCCTAGTGAATTTTTTTCATTCTTTAAAAAATTTTTTTAATTTAAAATTTTAAAATTTAAATTTAATGAAAATTAAATAAAACTTTTTTCATGCATATGTTTGACATATTTGCTTCATCATTGTCATATTCTAAGATTTCTTACTCACAAAAATTTACTTCTTTCTTTGGTCTCATATTTTGCTAATTTTGTTCATTTCTTTGACATGGTTTGTTTATTTATTTTATTGTATCTTAAAAATAAATCTTGCTTTATTCTGCCATTTTGTCATGTCATTTTAATATAATTTTGCTGTTTTTGCTTCTAATTCTTTCAAAACTTCACCCCCGCCCAATGCATCAGAACTTTTCCCTTGTTCATTGCTCTGAGTTTTTTTTCTCCCTCCAAACTATTTCCTTCCAAGAGGTTTTTTTTTTTTTTTTTTTTTTTTTTTTTTTTTTTTTTTGACAGTCTTACATCTTTTTGGAAGTTACATGGCTTTTGCATAAGAGGATCATTGAGTAAGTAGGCTCTTTTATGACCTCTCATTTCTCCATCTTTTTGAAACACTTTCTACTATAGCAAAGAGATAAAATAAAAAGCACTTTGGATTTCAGGTTGAAAATCTAATTTTAAGTTTCAATTCTGTTTTGTATTAGTTGCATGATTTTGGGCAAGGGTCTTTTTTCTTCTACCTTTTATTGTTCATGTTCTCTTCCTCCTCCTTTTATTTCTTGTTCTTAATGTTTCTCTGCTCCTCCTTCTTCTTGTTCTCCTCCTTCCTTCTCCTTCACCTTCTCCCTATTCCATACAATGGAATTATTTAAAGAAGACAGAGAGACTGGTTGTATTAGGTCTCAAAGAAAGGGGGAAGAGCTTCCTATGACTTGTAATGTACAGATCTATCTGTTTCACAGAATTATTATGAGGGAGACACTTTTCAAAGTCCAAAGTGTTAAATAAATGTTATTAATTTAGAAAGCATTCTATGTGAATTACTATGGTTATGTCATATTAATCTATGTATGCCAATCAATAATTCAGTTTAAATGCCTACTATGTGCCAGTCACTGTGCTAAATGCTGGATATACCAAAAACGGCAAAAAAAAGTCCCTGCCTTTAAGAAGCTCATAATTTATTGAGGGATTCAATAAGCAAAAAAATATATACAAATAAGCTAAAAGCAATTATGAAGTAATTAAGAAAGGGAAGAAGTAGTAATAAAAGTGATTGGGAAAAGCTTTCTGTAACAGATGAGATTTGGTTGGTTGGTTGCTATCCTCGGCTCCTGAAGAGGACCAAAATGACATTACAGTGTTAGAGTTGAATTACAGTATGTATGACTGTGGCTCAGATCACTATAAGTTCATAATGCTTTGCCATATGTAAGACATAAATTGTCCCTATGAACATTTGGAAAGGCTTCTTTAATTTGCATTTCTTCTGAGTTAATTCAATTCTGTTTTTCTCATAGAGCAAAGATGAGGGTATGTCATGCTGGTCACTCTCGTACCGTTTTCTCACATATCATACAATCAATTTTTAAACTTCTTCATAGAAACCATGAGTTTGTGTTGCTTTTTCTGACTATCTTGTGAGCTTTTGCCATTTGCGAATTATCCAACAAATAATTTTTTTTTGGCAAGCATAAATTTGGCATGTGAACAATGTGGACAGCAAAATGGAATTGCGTTCTCTCCAATAGAGTTGGAATGTCTGACAGTTTAGTTCAAAACAGAACTAAAGCATGAAATACTGGATAAGCAAATGAAATTGAGATTTCCATGAGTAATATGAGTAAAGACAATTCAAGAGAACCCCTGGTATATTCAGGGACATGACACTGGTAAAGTTTGGCTAGAGAATAAAATAAGTGGAAGGGAATGAAGTAATGCTGGAAACATTAGGATGATAGGATATTTGCCAGGCAGAGAAGTCTAAATTTTACTTAGCAGACAGATGGGAGTCATCAATGGGTTCTGAGCAGAGGGCTGACATGCAAATAAAAATTTATCACTTTGGAAAATGCTATCATCATCCTTCATTACATTATTTTCCCAAATTAAAAGCAAGTCCCAAGATATTACCATGTGAGGATTTATCCAAACCCATATTGAATCTAATTCTATTTCTAATGTATGGGGAATCTATCCAATGTAAGGGAAATAAGTTCCATCTTGACTTTTGACTGTTGACCCTACCACTTTGGAAGATTGCTAATGATCTTTAAATCTCTCAATGCTCTGATGTTATTTTTTTTTCATTTTTTAAGACAGTCAGTTTTATTGAAAAATTCACTGCATTGGGAATCGGGAGACATGGATTCAAATACAAGTTCTGCCATTTACAAACTATGAGTCAATCTCCACACAGCTGGGTAATGTAGTAGATAGCGCCCTGGGCCTGGAGTATGGAAGATCTGAGCTCAAATATAGTCTTAGGCACTTACTAGCTGTGTGACCTGGGCTAATCACTTAAACTCAGTTTCCTCAACTATAAAGTAGAGTTTTAACAGCACTTATATCTCAGGGTTGTAATGAGGATCAAATTGTAAGGTATTTAGCATAGTGCCTGGCATTTAATAAATGCTTTTTTTTCTCTCTTTGGCCATCAGTTTCTGCATCTCTAAAAATTAGTCCATTGGACTGAATGATTTCTAGGGTTTCTTTCAGCTTTAAATTTTATTATTTCAAACCCCCTTGCCACTTTTCAGTGGTATTTTAGATCTCCTCATATCACCACCACTTTCTTCTTGAACATCTTCAATTTTTGGTTTAGAGACATTGAACTTAATTCTCCTCCTGCCTCTTTACTTTTTCAAAGCCGAGTTTAAGTCTTATCTATCTCCAAAAAATCTTCCCTCAAGTACACTCTTGATAGTTATGGAAACAAAGAAGAGATGTGGACAAAGAATAGTAACTATCTTTTGCCTCTCTCTGTATTTCCAGAATTTAATACAATATCTGTAATTAATGGTAATTAATTACATAGTTGGTAATTAATGAATGTGTATCAATTGACTGAAAAAGCCAAAGAGATGGTACCTGAGCTAAGCCTCAAAAGAAGATTAAGAATTTTTTAAAAAGGATAAACAGATAAGTTGTTTGTGCATTCCAAATATAAGAGATGGCTTGAATGAATAAACATATGTGGGAAATGAAATATATATATATTTGGTACAAGTAAATTTTTTTTTAAATTAAAGCTTCTTATTTACAAAGCATATACATGGGTAATTTTTCCAACATTGATTTTTGTAAAACCTTTTGTTCCAAATTTTCCTCTCCTTTCCCCTACCCTCTCCCCTAGCTGGCAGATAATCCAATATATGTTAAATATGTTGAAATACATGTTAAATCCAATATATGTATACATATTTATATAGTTATCTTGTTGCACAAGAAAAATCAGATCAAGAAAGAAAAAGAAAAACTGAGAAAGAAAACAAAATGCAAGCAAACAACAGAGAGAGTGAGAAAGCTATGTTGTGTTTCACATTCTGTTCTCATGGTTCTCTCTATGGTCGTAGATAGCTCTCTTCATCATTGCACAAGTGGAATTGGTTTGAATCATCTCAAAGCTGAAGAGAGCCATGCCCATCAGAATTGATTGTCATTTAGTTTTGTTGTTGCCATGTATAATGATCTCCTGGTCCTGCTCATTTCACTTAGAGCCAGTTCATGTAGGTCTCTCCAGGCCTCTCTGAGATCATCCTGCTGGTTGTTTCTTACAGAACAATAATATTACATAACATTCATATACCATTCTCCAATTGATGGGCATCCACTCAGTTTCCAGTTTCTTGCCAATACAAAGAGGGATGCTACAAACATTTTTGCACATGTGGGTCCCTTTTCCTCCTTTAAGAACTCTTTGGGATATAATCCTAGTAGAAATACTGCTGGATCAAAGAGTATGCACAGTTTGATAACTTTTTGAACATAGTTCCAAATTGCCCTCCAGAATGGTTGGATCTGTTCATAGTTCCACCAACAATGTATCAGTGTCCCAGTTTTCCCACATCCCCTCCAACATTCGTCATTATCTTTTCCTGTCATCTTAGGCAATCTGACATGTGTGTAGTGGTATCTTAGAGTTGTCTTAATATGCATTTCTCTCATCAGTAGTGATTTGGAGCACCTTTTCATGTGACTACAAATAGTTTTAATATCTTTGAGATAAAATATATTAAGTACAAAGAAAAGGAAGAGATGAAATATATTAAGTACAAAGAAAAAACAATTGTTTGGCTGCAATGAATATTATGAGAAAAGAAATAATGATAAAGAAGATTGGAAAGATTTATAGGATTGAATTCATGAAGATCCTTAAGTGACAAGCTAAGGGGTTTGTATCCTTAGTCAAGACTAACCTTGAATTCTCAGATCATAAGTTTGGAGCCATAGGGGATCTTAGTCCAACTTCCTTATTTTACAAAAAAGGAAACTGAGGCTTAGAGACATTTAAGTGACTTGTCTCAAGTGACACATGAAATAAATGCTAAAAGTAGGATTTGAACTCATGTCCTGAGACTATAAATCTGACAATCTTTCCACTACATCCACAATATATATGCTGTTTAATAAATAGAATTATATTATATATAATATAAAATAATGTATTTATATATTACTATGTACTAGAAATTATATAATGCATATAATATATATTTATATTATATATATATAGATCTTATATAGTTGCATCTTAAGGCAATGCAGAAATGCTAATGTATTAAAAGAAGATTTGTCATAAAAAATAAAAACTCACAGTTTAACTTGCATTGATCAGAGAGATTTGCTATAAAAGGAAGAACCTGGTGGGGTCCATTAAACCATCATGTCAATGCTAGTCCTCTAGGCTTAAGTCCAAGATCACATATATTAAGTACAAAGAAAAGGAAGAGATGAAATATATTAAGTACAAAGAAAAAACAATTGTTTGGCTGCAATGAATATTATGAGAAAAAATAATGATAAAGAAGATTGGAATGATTTATAGGACTGAATTTATGAAGATCCTTAAGTGACAAGCTAATATATATATATTTATATATTATATACTTATATAATAGGATAAAACACCCATAGTTCTATTTGAGTTTAGGTAAAAATAATATAAGCAGTCATTCTGTGACAGGTACCACAGTTAGACTCAGAATCAACCAGATGGGAAGATTTCTAGTATCAGAAACTATGTCAAGAGGGTCTCACCTTAGCTTTCTCAAAGTCACCTTCCCAATCTTCCCCTTCTGCTTCTCTCCTCAATCTCTCCCCAGAGACAGATTTCCCCTAGTCATAGATTACAGACCTCATTCCTGTTGAGCTGCTAGAATTTATCTTGAAGTGGTGGAACATTAACTTGTGGACATAACAAACGTTAAAATAGAATTCTAAAGAAAATTCACAGTTCTAAAAGGCTTTTCTCAACTAACAAAGTGTCATTAATCACAGTAATGCTGGATACAATTGTTATCAAGTCTCAAGTTGTTGCAATAAATTAGTTAAAAAAGAAAAAGTTATCAAACTTCGCATAGAAAACAAGATTCTATGTAGCATAATTTTCTTCTCCTAATTCTTCATTTCTTCAAGTTAAAACTCCTTCTGGTATAAAATCAATGCTACAGAAAGTCATTACAATGTGTAATTCTACATAGAAAACATGTTTACTTAAAAAATATCTCAGAAAAAGTTGATGGCAATTTAAAGACCAATGGATAGCTATCTCTTAACCCTTCAAACAAAAATCCATTTCTAGGAGTGAGGTCAGTTGAGATTAAATTGGTCAAAGATGTAAATTTAGTACAGACCACTCTAAGTATAACTTCCTAATCTTGATAATCACAAGCCAGAACATAGATAATTTCTGTGCCATAAAAACACATTTAAATAATTCCCCCTTATTGTTTGTAATGGGGGAATAGAATTATGTTCCCTTAATAAACTAATTCATTAATTCTTTCACCCAGCCATTCTGAAGGTAATTGGAATTATGCTCAAAAAGTTATCAAACTGTGCATACCCTTTGATCCAACAGTGCTACTACTGGGCTTATATTCCAAAGAGATCTTAAAGAAGGGAAAGGGACCTATATGTGCCAAAATGTTTGTGGCAGCCCTTTTTGTAGTGTCTAGAAACTAGAAAATGAATCGATGCCCATCAATTGGAGGATGGTTGGGTAAATTGTGTAATATGAATGTTATGGAATATTATTGTTCTGTAAGAAATGACCAGCAGAACGAATACAAAAAGGCTTGGAGAGATTTACATGAACTGATGCTGAGTGAAATGAGCAGAACCAGGAGATCATTATACACTTCAACAACAATACTGCATGAGGATGTATACTGATGGAAGTGGATATCTTTGACAAAGAGAACATTCAATTCAGTTCCAATTGATCAATGATGGACAGAATCAGCTATACCCAGAGAAGAAACACTAGGAAATGAATGTGGGACTATTTGCATTTTTGCTTTTCTTCCCGGGTTATTTTTACCTTCTGAATTCAATTTTTCTTGTGCAACAAGAGAATTGTATGCATCTGCACACATATATTGTATCTAAGATATACTTTAACATGTTTAACATGTATGAGACTGCCTGCCATCTAGGGGAGGGAGTAGAGGAAGGGAAAGGAAAAGTTAGAACAGAAGTGAGTACAAGAGACATTGTTGCAAAAATCACCCATGCATATGTTCTGTCAATAAAAAGCTAAATAAAAAGAGAAAATGATACAAAGTCCATCCAATTTTCTCATTTCCCAAGGAATCAGGCTTTGTCTGTCTCAAGTTCTCTTTAAGGAGGTAAGACCTTTTTTTGGCAGATGCTATATGAATCTCTAAATTTAGGCATAATTTATTCTCTCATTAATTTTCTGACATGATCAACTTGAAGCCTAATATTCTCTGGTTTACACAATCATAAATCCTTTCTTTTCTAGGCTATTTTCCTTAGGACCTGAGTTATTTGTTTATAGAGATACATTTCATTTAAATCTTCTAGTTTCTTTCTCCACATACTTTATTCATGACTTCTGTAGCCAAGTCCTCTCTTTTTTTCAAAAAATTGACTTTAGTCAAATATATCGAACATAATGGAATCTGAAAGAATGACAAAAACCTCATACTTATGTGGAATTTTAGAATTTACATTCAGTTTGTGTGGTAGAGTGGAAAATGCATTGGATTTACAGCAAAGAAATCTGGGTTTATATTCTACTTCTGACATTTATTGTGTCACTAAATCTCTGTGGGCCTTAGTTTTCTCATCTGTAAAATGTGCATAATTGTTTCTACTTCAAAGTTTTTGAGATAATACATGTAAGATGATTTTTCAAACCCTAAAATACTGCAAAATATGTCAACTATTATTATTTATTAAGAGACTGTATGGTATGGGAGATTGCCAATCTGGACGTCTAGAAGACTTACCTTTGACTCTGTGAAAGCAATTAATTTCTCTGTGCTTTGGACAACTTTTTAAGATAATATATGTTTACAGAGAATTTGCCAACCTGTACTTGTAGAGAGAATTTACTCATCCTAGAATTCCATATATTAATAAAAATCTAATCTAGTCTAGTTCTTATCCCTATTATAATTCATAAAAATCTTGTGAGATAGGTAATGGAAATATTTCCTTTCTTTTTTTTTGACAGCTAAAGAAACTGTGCCCAAAAGATATTAAATGATCCATGCACTGTCACAAATCTAGGAAGATTCAATGATGTTTTCCAATGGTGATGACCTACCCTAAATCCTTTGCCACCAGGGAAAGAATATTTTCTCTAGAGCTTATGCCCAAGGTGTTTAGAGGAGAAGGGAGATAAACGGGTCATGAGGATGAAAAATTAGTTATCCAGAACATTGAGAATCTGCAGCATCAAGATGTTTCCTTTTGCTGATGGACCCAAGGTTATGGAAAGGGTCAATCAAACCAGAATCTCCACTAGGACTCTTCTCTCAACTGGAGGAATGGAAGGCACTCTTAAGTGTTAGTCATCATGTACCTGATCAACCCCCTTGAAAATTGGCTCACCAATCTCACCATTCACTCAGACTTTTGGCTTCACACTCCTATATATTTGTTTCTGAGTATTTTGTCCTTTGTAGATGTCTGCTACACTTCTGTCTTTGTTCCCAAGATGCTAGTGGACTTCTTATCAGAGACAAAAACTATCCCCCGTGTGGAGAGTCTAGTCCAGGTGTATTTTTTTTTTTTTTTTTTTTTACCACTTGGAAATAGTTCTCCTGGCAGCAATGGCCATTGACCGATATGTAGTCATCTGTGATCCATTTCATTGTCATATGAGTCACAGATGTGTCTTGCCACTGGCTCTCCATGCTTTATCTCTTGTCTTCACTTCCTCATGCAAGACTTCTTGGAAAATCAAATGCCTTTCTGTGCCTCCAATATTATATACCACTTTAGTGATGTCCATCTTGCGCTGAAGCTGTCATGCTCCTATACCTGCATCTATGAGATTGTGGAATGATAAAGATACAGGTCATTATGATGACCCTTTCTCTGTGCACTATCATCTTATATTTAAGAATAATCCTTGCTGTCCTGAGGATCCCCCTCTGCCACAGAAAAACACTAAGCTTTCTCCACTTCTTGGTCCCTTCTCATTGTAGTGATCCTGTTTTATGGTACCATTATTTATGCCTACTTTAACTTCTGTCCAGCTATGTAGACAAGGACAAAATAGTGACAATCATTTATATTATTTTCACTTCTATGCTGAATTCCTCCATCTACAGCCTGGGGGGAAATGACATAAAGGGGAATCTAGAGAAGCTGATGGGCAGAGTGAAGTTTACTGGCATCATCTTATTAAAATTCACTTTTCCCTCTCTTCCTTCCCCATAGTATTCTCTGTGAGATTATTTTCCATTTAGAGTATTTGCATTTTATAAGTACATAGTCTTTTTTTGTATCCCTAGTACTTAACAGAGTATCTGTCACATAGCAAGAGTTTAATAAATGTTTGATATCTGATTAAAGATAAATGTTTGCAGTCTCCAATTCCTGCCTACATCTCAGTACCTATTTCATAGTCTTAATCTCATACTCTTTTATATTTGCTTTTCTTCAAATCACATTCCTGCCTGCTTTCCCAAACTATAAAAACCATACATTTCTCAGCAGTAGCATTTCCTATTTCTTTTTTTTTTACATCTCCTATTTCTTGTAACAGCTAAGTGACTGATTATTTCTTTAATATTATGATCTTATCTGCAAAAGTTTTCCATGTTTTTGCAAATGTTTGATGTTACATAACTATATACATTCCACATTCTGCATCAGACTATCAGCTTTCTTTAGACAGATAACATGTTTAATATTCTCTCCTATGAGTAAGGGTTGTGCTTCTATTATCACCTTAGAGGATCCCTGTGGGTAGAGTACATATTTTTCACCATCAAACCAAGTCATATGATTATATATTAAAAGCTGCAAAGAATCTTAGAAAACATTGAGTCTGACTCTCTCATATTAATGATAAAGAAACTAAGAAACAGAGAGGCTAAATTACTTGACCCAGTAAGTGTCTGAAGTGGAATCTAGTTTCCTATCCACTATTCCATACTGTCAACCATAAGAGCTTCCTATATGCCTTACTTTTCCATAAAACTGGAAACTACTTGATTAATGACTGTGCCATATCTTTCTTACTGGAAGTCCCCAATATAAATACATATATTCATAAATTGTATACTGTTAAGTTAATGATTAAATAAATTACAAAGCACACAAAATAGATATTTTTAAAAGGATGAGATACAATTAAATAATATTTGATTCTGAAAATATCATAGGAGCTATACATTATATATTACAGGAAACTATTTTACTTTCGTGAGACTTGAATGTTCCCAATGTCTTTCTGTCAGCCTGCAGATGAGGGCGATGTATGTCTTCTTTGTTTTTGATAGCACCCCACAGTTCCTTGGAGAAGGAAATGCTAAAACACTCCAGTAGTTTTGCCAAGATAACCTCATGCACAACATCCATGGTACACAGAGTCAGATATAACTGATTGAGTGACAATAAAACAATCAGAGTTCCATATATTAGTCTCTATCTATGCTGCTCATCTAGTAAATGATTATCAACCAATTAGCTCTTAGGTCTAAAATTTTAGACTCTTTTCAGTCTTTAATTAATGCTCTGCATCATTTCTCTTGTATTTATACTTCAAATCTAGCCTCTTCTCTGATTCCTCTTAAACTTCCTCATTGTGGATCTTCATGCTGAAAATGCTCCTATTTCTACTAACTCTTCTATTAAATTTTTTGTTTGCTACAAAGGAAGATAATAAAGCACGTGAGCTGCAATAGTTTGATGACCTTGGAGCCAAAAAGCAGAAGTCTCTGCATGGTGGGCATGAGTTACATTTAATGTCACCTTACTAGGCATAAAGAGTAAACATTCTTATTAGAGGAAGAGAGAGACTATAACTTTGCCCCCTGAATCTGCACTCTTTCTCTCAACTACAAAAGAATGTTTCTATCACATGTCAAGGTAAGAGTTCTTAACTTAGGATTTAGGAACTTGCTTTTTGATTTTTCATAATCATATTTTAATATATTTGGTTTCCTTCATAATCCTATGTATTTGATTTTATGAATTTAAAAACATTATTATAAGATGGGTTTCATGGAGGGATTCATGGATTTCAGCCTGACAAAGACAGAATACATAAAAAGATTCATGACATTAATATGTACATCTTTTTTATTGTACTATGTTATGGAAATACTTGTATTTATTCCAAAAATTTAAAAAATAAACAAATTTCTAAAAAAAAGATTAAGAACCTTGTTTTAAAGCTTACAAATCACTTTCTCTTATTTCATCCTCCAAAATGAGGTAATAAATATAATTATTTCCATTTTACATTTGAGAAAAGAAGGTCAGGGAGGATGAATGTTTTACTCAGGATCACATATAAAGGGTGCAAATAAGGACTTGAGGTAAGATTAGAACCTAAGATCTTTCTGATTTCATTCCCATGTCTCTAAAATAACAATCTCCAAAACTTTTTGTTCATGTATTCTTACCAGGAAGAAAATTCTTGAGCCTATACTCCATTTATTCATAGCACATGTATTCCTAATATTCAGTATATTACTATATTAACGATTAAGTAAATTATAAAGCACACAAAATAGATATTTTAAAAGAATGAGATAGAATTAAATAATATTTGATCCTGGAAATATTAGAAAGCTGCTGAATTTCATTGAGTTAATGGAGTGATATAGTCAGAAATGTGCATTAATAAAATCATTTTGGCAATTATAGAGAAAAATGGATTAGGGTGGGAAAGAGACTGATATTTGAGACCATTTAGGAGGCTTTTACCATAGTCCAAGTATGAGGCAATGAGGACTTGACTTACAGTGAAGATTGTGTGAACAGAGGATAGGGAAAGATATGAAAAGATGAGGGCGTAGAACTGACAAGGTTGGCTTACTTTTTTATTTGTGTCCCTTAGCAGAAGACATCGCTATTAAGTAAGTAATTTGAAAAATGGTTTTCATTGCTTTGTTTCACTTTGTTACCTTTGTATCACTCTAAAATCTTACCACAGTGCTTTGTACACTGTAAGTGCTGGAAAATTACACTGGATTGGAGTCAGAAGGTCTAAGTTTGAATCCTAGCTCTGCTGTTTACAGTGTGATCTAGGGCAAGTCAAATCCTCTCCTTGAAAAAGTAAAGGCTCTTCCACTGTCAGATTCCGTGACTCTGTGAATTGTCAAATGAAAAGATTGTACTAGATGCTCTTTAGGTCAGACCAATGAAGTGTCTTGCTTGGAGTTCTGCTCCTATATTAGACAGGAATACTTTCTTATTAGAGGAAGAGAGAGACTATAACTTTGCCCCCTGAATCTGCACTCTTTCTCTCAACTACAAAAGAATGTTTCTATCACATGTCAAGGTAGGAATTCTTAACTTAGGATTTAGTAGTATAATACAAAATAAGATAACTTAAGAATACTTATAGCTCACCCAGGTAATAACGATAACTCACATTTCCTTTCTTTTTCCTCAGTAGTATTTTATTTTCCTCATTATATGTTAAAGATAGTTTTCAACATTCATTTTGACTATTTATTAAATAAGATTTCCTTCACAATCCTATGTATTTGATCTTATGAATGTAAAAACATCCACTACTCCATGCTGCCAACCAGAAGAACTTCTTATATGCCTTACTTTACCTTCTAGCTTTGATTATGATCCTTTGAACAAATGAATGAGTGAATGAAAGAATTATACTTAAAGCATACAAAAATATCAGCCAGTGTTTCTGATAAAGGCCTCATTTCTAAAATATATTAAGAACTGAATCAAAATTTTAAGGATATAATTCCTTCCCTATTTGATAATTTGTCAAAGGATATGAACAGGCAGTTTTCAGATGAAGAAACAAAAGCCATCTATAGTCATATAAAAATGCTCTAAATTACTATTGGCTAGAGAAATGCACATTAAAACAACTCTGAAGTACCACTTCACACCTATCAGATGGATGACAGGAAAAAATAATGATAAATGTTGGAAAGGTTGTGGGAAAACTGTAGTCCTAAAGCATAGGTTTTTTCAATTTTTTTTAAATCTTTTATTTTATTTTATAATAACTTTATATTGATAGAATCCATGCCAGGGTAATTTTTTTTACAACATTATCCCTTGCACTCGCTTCTGTTCCGATTTTTCCCCTCCCTCCCTCCACCCCCTCCCCTAGATAGCAAGCAGTCCTATATATGTTAAATATGTTGCAGTATATCCTAGATACAATATATGTGTGCAGAACCGAACAGTTCTCTTGTTGCACAGGGAGAATTGGATTCAGAAGGTAAAAACAATTCGGAAAGAAAAACAAAAATGCAAATAGTTCACAATCGTTTCCCAGTGTTCTTTCTTTGGATGTAGCTGCTTTTGTCCATCATTTATCAATTGAAACTGAGTCTTTGTCAAAGAAATCCACTTCCATCAGAATACATCCTCATACAATATCGTTGTCGAAGTGTAAAGTGATCTCCTGGTTCTGCTCATTTCACTTAGCATCAGTTCATGTAAGTCTCTCCAAGCCTCTCTGTATTCATCCTGCTGGTCATTTCTTATAGAACAATAATATTCCATAACATTCATATACCACAATTTACCCAGCCATTCTCCAATTGATGGGCATCCATTCAATTTCCAGTTTCTAGCCACTACAAACAGGGCTGCCACAAACATTTTGGCACATACAGGTCCCTTTCCCTTCTTTAGTATTTCTTTGGGATATAAGCCTAATAGAAACACTGCTGGGTCAAAGGGTATGCACAATTTGATAACTTTTTGGGCATAATTCCAGATTGCTCTCCAGAATGGTTGGATTCGTTCACAACTCCACCAACAATGCATCAGTGTCCCAGTTTTCCCCATCCCCTTCAACATTCATCATTATTTTTTCCTGTCATCTTAGCCAATCTGACAGGTGTGTAGTGGTATTTCAGAGTTGTCTTAATTTGCATTTCTCTGATCAATAATGATTTGGAACACTCTTTCATGTGAGTGGTAATAGTTTCAATTTCATCCTCTGAAAATTGTCTGTTCATATCCTTTGACCATTTATCAATTGGAGAATGGCTGGATTTCTTATAAATTTGAGTCAGTTCTCTATATATTTTGGAAATGAGGCCTTTATCAGAACCTTTAACTGTGAAGATGTTTTCCCAGTTTGTTGCTTCCCTTCTAATCTTGTTTGCATTAGTTTTGTTTGTACAAAGGCTTTTTAATTTGATATAATCAAAATTTTCTATTTTGTGATCGGTAATAGTCTCTAGTTCATCTTTGGTCACAAATTTCTTTCTCCTCCACAAGTCTGAGAGATAAACTATCCTATGTTCCTCCAATTTATTTATAATCTCGTTCTTTATGCCTAGGTCATGGACCCATTTCGATATTATCTTGGTATATGGTGTTAAGTGTGGGTCCATGCCTAATTTCTGCCATACTAATTTCCAGTTATCCCAGCAGTTTTTATCGAATAATGAATTCTTATCCCAAAAGTTAGGATCTTTGGGTTTGTCAAACACTAGATAGCTATAGTTGACTATTCTGTCTTGTGAACCTAACCTAATCTATTTCTTAGCCAATACCAAATGGTTTTGGTGACTGCTGCTTTATAATATAATTTTAGATCAGGTACAGCTAGGCCACCTTCATTTGATTTTTTTTTTCATTAATTCCCTTGAGATTCTCGACTTTTTATTGTTCCATATGAATTTTGTTGTTATTTTTTCTAGATCATTAATATATTTTCTTGGAAATCTGATTGGTATAGCACTAAATAAATAGATTAGTTTAGGGAGTATTGTCATCTTTATTATATTCGCTCGGCCTATCCAAGAGCACTTAATATTTTTCCAATTATTTAAGTCTGACTTTATTTGTGTGGAAACTTTTTTGTAATTTTGTTCATATAATTCCTGACTTTCCTTTGGTAGATAGATTCCCAAATATTTTATGCTATCGACAGTTATTCTGAATGGAATTTCTCTTTGTATCTCTTGCTGTTGGATTTTGTTGGTGATGTATAAAAATGCTGAGGATTTATGGGGATTTATTTTGTAACCAGCTACTTTGCTAAAATTATGAATTATTTCTAATAGCTTTTTAGTAGAATCTCTGGGGTTCTCTAGGTATACCATCATATCATCTGCAAAGAGTGATAGTTTGGTTTCCTCATTGCCTACTCTAATTCCTTTAATATCTTTCTTGACTCTTATTGCAGAGGCTAGGGTTTCTAATACAATATTGAATAATAATGGTGATAGTGGGCAACCTTGCTTCACTCCAGATCTTACTGGGAAAGATTCCAGTTTTTCCCCATTGCATATGATGCTTACTGATGGTTTTAAATATATGCTCCTGACTATTTTAAGGAAAAGTCCATTTATTCCTATGCTCTCAAGTGTTTTTATTAGGAATGGATGTTGAATTTTATCAAATGCTTTTTCTGCATTTATTGAGATGATCATATGGTTTTTGTTTGGTTGGTTATTGATATAGTCAATTATGCTAATAGTTTTCCTAATATTGAACCAGCCCTGCATTCCTGGTGTAAATCCTACTTGGTCATAGTGTATTATCCTGGGGATGATTTTCTGTAATCTTTTTGCTAATATTTTATTTAAGATTTTAGCATCAATATTCATTAGGGAGATTGGTCTATAATTTTCTTTCTCTGTTTTCAACCTACCTGGTTTAGGTATCAGTACCATGTCTGTGTCATAAAAGGAGTTTGGTAGGACTCCTTCAATCCCTATTTTTCAAATAGTTTATCTAGCACTGGAGTTAATTGTTCTTTAAATGTTTGATAGAATTCACATGTAAATCCATCTGGTCCTGGGGATTTTTTCTTAGGGAGTTGGTTGATAGTTTGTTCTATTTCTTTTTCTGAGATGGGACTGTTTAGGATATTTACTTCTTCCTCTGTTAGTTTGGGCAAACTATATTTTTGGAGGTATTCTTCTATTTCATTTAAGTTGTTGAATTTATTGGCATAAAGTTGGGCAAAGTAACTCCTAATTATTGCTCTAATTTCCTCTTCATTAGTGGTGAGTTCTCCCTTTTCATTTTTAAGACTAACAATTTGATTTTCCTCTTTCCTTTTTTTAATCAGATTTACTAAGGGTTTGTCTATTTTATTGGTTTTTTCATAGAACCAACTCTTAGTTTTATTAATTAATTCAATAGTTTTTTTTACTTTCAATTTTATTGATCTCTCCTTTTATTTTTAGAATTTCAAGTTTAGTATTTGAGGGGGTTTTTAATTTGTTCCTTTTCTAGCATTTTTAATTGCAAGCCCAATTCATTGAGCTTCTCTTTCTCTATTTTATGCAAATAGGCCTCTAGAGATATGAAATTTCCCCTTATTACCACTTTGGCTGTATCCCATACATTTTGGTATGATGTCTTATTATTATCGTTTTCTTGGGTGAAATTATTAATTATGTCTATGATTTGCTGTTTCACCCAATCATTCTTTAGTATGAGATTATTTAGTTTCCAATTATTTTTTGGTCTACTTTCTCCTGGCTTTTTGTTGAATGTAATTTTCATTGCATCGTGGTCTGAAAAGGGTGCATTTACTATTTCTGCCTTACTGCATTTGAATTTGAGGTTTTTATGTCCTAATATATGGTCAATTTTTGTATAGGTTCCATGAACTGCTGAAAAGAAAGTGTACTCCTTTCTGTCTCCATTACATTTTCTCCAGAGATCTATCATATCTAACTTTTCTAGTATTCTATTTACCTCTTTGACTTCTTTCTTATTTATTTTGTGGTTTGATTTATCTAATTCTGAGAGTGCAAGGTTGAGATCTCCCACTATTATAGTTTTGCTGTCTATTTCTTCTTGCAGCTCTCTTAATTTCTCTTTTAAGAATTTAGATGCTATACCACTTGGTGCATATATGTTTAATATTGATATTGCTTCATTATCTATGCTACCCTTTAGCAAGATATAGTGCCCTTCCTTATCTCTTTTAATTAGATCAATTTTTGCTTTTGCTTGGTCTGAGAACAGGATGGCTACTCCTGCTTTTTTGATTTCACCTGAAGCATAGTAGATTTTGCTCCAACCTTTTACCTTTAACCTGCATGTATCTCCCCACTTCAGGTGTGTTTCCTGTAAACAACATATTGTAGGATTCTGGCTTTTAATCCATTCTGCTAACCGCTTCCTCTTTATGGGGGAGTTTACCCCGTTCACATTTATGGTTAAAATGACCAATTCTGTATTACTTGCCATCTTGTTAACCCCTGTTTATGCTTTTCTCCCTTCTTTCTCCCTTACCCCCCTTCCCAGTATTAAGCTTGTGAGCACCACTTGCTTCTCACACCCCTCCCTTTTTAGTATCTCTCCCCATCCCCCGCCTTAGATTTCCTCCCTCTAACTTACCCCTTTCCCTCCCAGTTTCTGTATTCCCTTCCGCTTAGCTTATTCCTTCCCTTTTCACTTTTCCCTTCTCACTTTTCAATGAGGTGGGAGAAGTTTCACCATAAATTGAATATGTCTAAAATTTTTCTCTTAAAGCCAATTCTGAAGGCAGTAAGATACCCACTATATTCATCCCCCTCCATTCTTTCTCTCGGATATAATAGGTTTCCTTTGCCTCTTCATGAGATGTAGTACCCCCACTTTACCCTTTTTCTGGTACAATATCCTTTCCATATCTATTTTCTAGAACAAGGTATACATGTATTCTTTATACATCTTTATATCAGAAATATAGTTCCCAAGATTAATCTTTACCTTTTTAGATTTCTCTTGAGTTCTATATTTGTAGATCAAACTTTTTGTTAAGTTCTGGCTTTTTCATCAAAAATAGGTGAAATTCGCTTACTTCGTTGAATGTCCATCTTCTTCCCTGGAAAAAGATGCTCATTCTAGCTGGGTAAGTTATTTTTGGTTGCATACCAATTTCTTTAGCCTTTCGGAATATCATATTCCAGGCCCTTCGATCCTTTAGTGTGGATGCTGCTAGATCCTGGGTGATCTTTATTGTGGCTCCTTGATACTTGAATTGGGTTTTTCTAGCCACTTGCAGTATTTTTTCCTTCATCTGAGGGTTCTGGCATTTGGCCACTATATTCTTTGGTGTTTTGATTTTAGGATCCCTTTCAGCAGGGGATCGATGAATTCTTTCAATGTCTATTTAACCCTCTGTTCCTATGACTTCTGGGCAGTTCTCCTTGATAATTTCCTGGAAAATAGTGTCCAGGCTCTTTTTTTCATCATGCTTTTCTGGGAGTCCAATGATTCTCAGATTGTCTCTCCTGGATCTGTTTTCCAGGTCTGTTGTCTTCCCCAGAAGGTATTTCACATTCTTTTCCATTGTTTGATTTTTTTGGATTTTCTTGACTGATTCTTCTTGTCTCCTCGAGTCATTCAATTCCAATTGTTCGATTCTTATTTTTAATGAAGTGTTTTCTTCACTCATTCTTTTAAAATCTTTTTCTAATTGTCCCCTTGAGTTCTTTTGTTCTGTGGAATTTTTTTCCATTTTGCCAATTTTGTTTTTTAGAGAGCTGTTTTCTGTTTCCAGTTCACTAATCCTATTTTTCAAGGATTTTATTTCTTTATCCAGTCTCTCTTTAAATGAGTGGGATGACTTCTCCAGACTCTCTTGCCAAGCCTCCCTCTCCTTTTCCCATTTTTCTTCTAGCTCCCTTGTGAGAGCCTTTTTAATTACTTCTATGAGGTTCTATTTTCTGTGCTGAGGAACAGATGATCTCCTCCTTTGGGGATTCACCTGGAGACAGTCTGTTTTTAGTCTCCTCAGGATTTAGAGTCTGCTCTCTTTCTGTAT
This sequence comes from Antechinus flavipes, assembly GCF_016432865.1. NCBI lineage: Eukaryota > Metazoa > Chordata > Mammalia > Dasyuromorphia > Dasyuridae > Antechinus > Antechinus flavipes. Next base: position 464,794,453 of record NC_067399.1, on the reverse strand, counting down.
AGAAGCTGTCAAGGGTTAAAGTCCTCTTCAGTTTTGCTCATTATGTCAAAGAATCAAAGACAAACTAGCAAAAAGAGAAAAAGAAATCACTATTTATTATCCGCTTTTGTTGATTTAACTTCTCTCAAATATATCTCCTCTCATCTGGCACTGCCATCACTGCAGTGCAGGTCCTTATCGCCTCACTTCTAGACTATCTGTTGTTGGATCTGTCTGCCTCAAGCCTTTCCCTACTTCAGTTTCTGGCTCCTTATTATCACTAGAATTAAATATAAAATCTAATTTTTCCCAATCTATTTTTCCAGTATTCTTATGTCTTACTCCTGCTACACTCTATTCTGTGATTGAATGATTGGTCTCCTTAAAGTTCCTCTCACAAGATAGTCCATCTTTCATGTCTGGGAATTTTCTCTGGCTGTTCCTTATTTCTGAATTCCCTTCCCCCATCATTCCCCGCCCCCTTCCCCCCCCCCCCCCCAATTATTTTTTGCCTTTCTTTATAGCCTATTTCTTGGTACAGTGATTGTCACATAGTAATTAAGTTGATCAAGGTAGCAAATCAATTGAATTTCTTTTTTTTAATAGAAAGAATCTCAAAATAGCAGATTCCACTGCAGTTCAATTAATTGTAAGGAAGTTCATTTAAAAATTGATCCCAAATTTATTTCACTGTTATGTACACTCATTTCTTATAAGTCTGTCTTTTGGGATTGAGAAAAGCATTTCATTCCTTTTTCATATGATTGTGCTTCAGATATGTGAAGATAGAGATTCTTGCCTGATGTTTTTCTAAGTTAGATCCCTCTAGTTCCTTTTTATATTACAGATTTTTTATTATTATTACCACTTTTTAGTGGTTTGGCATAATGAAATAATCTATATTGATATAGCATATTACAAAGATATTTCCTCATTGTATCCCTAAAAGGTAAGTTTTGCAAAAATTTTCTGAGATTTGATAGACGAGGAAATTGGAATTCAGAGAGGTTTTTAATTCATTCAAGATTTCACAGAGCCAAGACTAGAAAATCACACCAAGACCTATGTATCAAAACACCTCTAGTCCTAAGTACAGGATCTAGCAAAGAATCTGTGAAATAATTGAAGACTAGAAGATGGCAAGAGAGGAATACGCTCAGGGAAGATGTCAAACTATAAGTGAAGTAGACCATCAGAAAGCAGCTCTTAGTGATTCTATGGAGTTGTTGAGTAAGGAATAGAAGAGAGCAGCAGAATGGCATCATCTGAGGACATCACTTGCACTGCTACTTTGGGAGTATTAGTTGCTTCAACAACATGTTTCCTTGGTCACATAAATTTCGTGTAGACCTTTGTAAACATGCCGAGATGCAGCCTACATGAATTCTATCCTTTCTCTGAATAATGTTATGGCAATAAATTAGAGAAATATGTATGGAGTGTATATTGCTGGACACTTCACTGAATTATTTTATTGCTTTAAAGAAATAGGTACTTGATTGGTCAAATGAAAGAAAATATATCAGCAAGTGCTCTTGGACTATGATTTGGAGTAGATGCTGACCCTAAAAGCTGGAACAGCTCTCTGGAGGTCCATTTGCTAAAGAAAGGAATGTTTGGAATGCATTCCCTCCTCTATTTCATTCTTAATCCCCAACTTCCTTCAAAATTTACCTTTAAGTAGAGCACTACATAAAGTGTCTTCTACAGCTAGTGCCCTATTCCATTTGTCTTATTTTCCTCATCTGTAAATTATGGATTACAATGGCAATAATATTTAGGTCAATTTTTAAAAAAGAAGTCAATCCTTCAAATATGGGACAAAAGGCATATTTCAAAAGTTCATAGTCATGAAACAAAAGTGCAGTCATACTGAAGACAGGAAGCATGACTGACATTTTGTCTAACAAAGCCAATAATGTGAAATAATGTAAGCTTATATTCATACAAGTTAAACTCTGTGTTCAGACATTTTATTTCACTTGATCCTTTTGAGGAAAGTGATATATAGATGGTTTTGAAATTTTATAGATGAGAAAATTGAGGTTTGGAAAGATGAAATAAATTGTTTTAAGACATACACAGTGGAAGAACAAGATTTTGAAAGGTCTCTGAGGCCACTGTTCTTTCCATTTTTGTGTCATTTTCTTTCTAGAAAACACGAAATCTTGCCTCACAAGACTATGACAGAACCATAGGATTTAGAGCTAAGAGAACTTTTGAGATGAAAAGGTCCAACTCCGCCTTTCTTATTTTACAGATGAGGAAACTGACATCAAAAAAGGTTAATTGATTTTGGCCCAAAACTTTGTTTTATTACAGAATTTGAAAGCTGGCAGGGACCTCACAGTATGGATGATATCATGTACTGTCATCATTCATTGAAAAGTGAGTTCACAAACATTTAACGATCGGTAAAAAAGGAAAAAAAGTGTCAAAAGGCAGGGGAGAGAATGAGAGGAAACTAAGAGGAATTTGCATTTCCCAAAATCTATAGAAAAGCAAGAGGACCATAAAGAAAATGTGAATGAATCTAGACCAAGGGTGAATGAGGAAAGAAAAAAAATGATAATTTTGTTGATATTTGAAAGGAATAGCAAGTTGTGCATAGTATATTTGCAGGTTCATGTATATTCAACTTTTTTATTATACAATATTACAGAAATGCCTATTATATTCTATACATTTAAAAAAACTTTTAAAAAGTGAAAAAAACATTATATTGCAGCTGCTATGTGAAAATCATTGCATTTTAGAATCTAATAGGGACTTCACTTCTAGAATAGCATAGATCAATAAGAGTCATTACCTAATATGTGTATGTATATGTATGTAATCTCACTTAAGCTAATGTAAGTAATCAACAGTAACTATGAGGTAGGTTGTTATTATCTCCCTTCTACCTAGGAAGCTCAGACCCTGGTCATACAACTAGTAAATGTCAGAGATAGGATTTGAATAATTGTCTTTCCTCACTCCAAATTCAGGAGACATTTTCTCCACAATATACTGTGCCCTGAATGTTAGAGCTCGAGGGACTGTAGAATAAGGATCTAAGAATATAGATTGCTAAAATTTGAAGACAAATTTATTGTGTGAAGCACTTGGATTTTATAACATAAAAGGTTAAAGGTAGAAATTACTTTATTCATCACTTTAATTTTAGAGGTGAGGAAATAGACCCTGAGAGTGAAGGACCTTGTCTATTATTATATATGTGAGCTCCGTCTAAAACTCAGATCTCTTCATTTCTGGATCAGACCTCTTCCACAATACCGTACTGCTTCCTGTAGAAAAGAGAGAGTCTCTAGTTCCCAATTAACTTTAGCCTACGTATATGTAGCTGACAGCAGTTATCATTCTGTCCAATTTCTGCTGCACTTAGTCAAAAGTGGCATTCTAGTAATGATTAATGGAGATTCACTCTCCAAACTCATAGAGGGAAAGTATGAAGTGGTAGATATTTCTTCAGAAACTGGAAGCAAAGTCAATCAGCACAGCCTTTGAAGGCTCACCACTTTTCTTCTTACCCTGTCTCCTTTTCCGCTAAGAAAGGCAGGTCATTCCTAGACATGGGCTTTAATGCTCTGCAACAAACTCTCCATGATGCCCAATACTAGGTGTTTGCATAGTTTTCATGATATGCTGTGAGGTCAAGAGATGTGATGCTAGGTTACTCTAGATTGAGGGGCAGGTTGGAACTCACAAATATTCCGTATCTTCTTCCAGAGCCTACACAGAGCATCCTTCACTTCCTGGTTCCTTAAACTGTAGATCATTGGGTTTAGCATGGGTGTGACCACAGTGTAGAATATGGCCACTTGTCTGTCCTGGTCCAGGTCATAACTAGAAGATGGCCGTTGATACATACGGATTAGTGAGCCATATAGGAGCAGCACCACCAGAATGTGGGAGCTACAGGTGGATATGGCCTTTTTCAGGGCAGCAGCTGAGTGTAGGCGAGCTACAGCAATCCCAATACGGACATAGGAGGCTAAGATAAAGAAAAAGGGACTTAAAATAATGGCTGCACCTTCAGTGAAGATCAGCATCTCATTGACCACAGGTCGAGTGCAGGAGAGTTTGAGTAATGGTGTGATGTCACAGAAAAAATGTGTAATCTGGTTGCCACAAAAAGTTAGCCGGGCAGCCAGCACACTGTAGAGAAGACTGTTGAGGCTAACCACCACAAATGAAGTTGAGGTGATGCGGAGGCAGAGGCTGCGGGTGACAATGGTAGAATGGTGCAGGGGTTTACAGATGGCCACATAGCGATCATATGCCATGGCAGCCAACAGGTGACCTTCCATACTTCCTATGGCCATAAAGAAGAAAAGCTGCGTTATGCAGTTCTTGAAGGAGATGGTCTGGATTCCTGTCATTGTGTGCACTAGCATCTGGGGGACAATAATAGTGGTCAATAAGATGTCAACTAAGGAGAGCTGGCTGAGCAGGAAGTACATAGGTGCCTGTAGTTTGGGGTCTGTGCGGGCAACAATGATTAACATGGTGTTACCTGTCACTGCTATCAAGTACATGGAGAGGATAACTCCAAAGATGATTGGCTGCATCTCTGGACGACTAGATAGCCCCAGGAGAAGGAATTCAGTCACTTCTGTCCAGTTCCTAGTATCCATTAGAAATAGAAAGAAATCCAGGTCATCTGCAAGGGGGAATAGTAGCAACAAAACTTAATGTGAATATCATTGGAGAACATTTATGTAACACTTTTAGATTTGGAACACTCTACAATTATTATCCCATTCCATTCTCATCACCTCATTTGTTAGATTAGAGTTAATAATATTCCCATTTAGTAGATGAAACAAATGAGTCTGAGAGAGGTTTAATGGCTTACCCAGAGTCACATAACTTGTAGGAACCTGCCTGACAGATGATTTGTATTCAAGTCTTCTTGATACCAAGGCCAGTGCTAGCTCTATCACTGAATCAATGTAAGTTTAGTCATGTAAACTCACAACGCTCCTCTCTGTTTTCTCATCAGTGAAAGAAATTTGGAGGAGATAATCTCTAGGGTTCTTTCCAGTTCTTATAGTCTATGTTCTCAGATCTTTTCCAGGTCTAATATTCTGTGTTCTCAGGTCACTTTCAGTTCCAACATTCTATATTCTGTATTCTAATGCTTTAGACTTGCATCTGAAGTCACTTGCAAAGAAGCAGCATACAAAAAATACTGGGAAGTATTGTTGGATGTTAGAATCTCTACCTAACTTCCAGGCTCAAAATCTTAGTTCTCCTATTTGCTACCTGTCCATCTCTACTCAAATCACTTAACTTCTTTGAGACTGCTGATCTGTAAATTGAGGAGCAGACTAGATTAAATAAAAGATGCCATCTAGTTATGAATCTATGTGTTGTCTTCTTTTTATTTTAACATTTTCTCTTCTAGGATCTGTTTCAGCACTAAGATTCTAGTGCAGTTTTATTTTACATTCCTTCCTTTTATATACTTGATGATCCAACCAAATGAAGCTCTTCTTTCTACACAGTTTCTTAAATGTGCATTCACATAGACTGCCTCTTATACCCACATTGAACTTCTTCTTTATCTTTCAGAATCCTCTGCTGTAGTACTGCTTCTGATGAATCCTGGCCATGCTATTTTGGCCAGGTCACTTAACTTTTTGCTGCTGGAGTTACTTGTCTAAGACCATAAATTACAGATAAGGTGCTATCCTGAATTAGTAGATTGAGTTTCTTCATCTAGGACTTCCTTATGTCAGTGAAATTACTGATTTAATCACTATACCTAAAATGTCTTCCTTCATCCCATCAGCTAAATGTTCTTTTTTCATTTTAAAGTCTAGAATAATTCCTAAAAATCTCTATTTCTCATTTACAAAATAAGAATTAAAACAAACTTCTGACTTGTATTTGACTTCAACTACTTCAACTTGTATATGACAAAGGATTCCCACCACAATGCTGCTGAGATGTGTTTAATTCCACCTTTTCTTGAAGTTTTCTCCTGGGAAGTATAATACATTGTCACCTGAGATAGCCTATTCCATTTTGAGATAACTCTCCTCATTAGTGAGATTTTGAAGTAAGTAAAATTCTTCCTTTACTCATTTGCTTTGTTTGGGTCTCTTTGGTTAAAAAGAATAATTATAATCTCTCCATATAATAGTCCTTGTTATATATTTGAAGACATGTATACTCATCCAAATCATGTTCTCTTTTATGGATTAAGCATCTGCAGTTTTCTTTATCTGATCAACATGAGATGTTTTCCAGTCCTCTTATCCTGGTCATACTCTTCTGAATGAACTTCAAATATGTGATATGCAGAACTAAGCAAAGCCTTCCAGGTGTGGTCAGATTATGTCTGGTTACTACAACTCAACATGTTCAAATTTAAATTAATTTCCTTTCCCCTAAATCCATCCCCATTATTCAATTCTTCATTTCTATGAAATGAAAGCAATATCATCCCTTCAGCCAGTCCCAGCTCTAAATCCTAAGAATTATCCTTGACTCCTCATATTCCCTAATCTCACATATTCCAATCACTTACTAGATCTTATTCATTCTACTTCCACAACATGTCTTATATATATTTCCTTATCTCTCTTCTCTGTAGGTTTTGACATTATTCACTACGCTCTTCTTGATATTCTTGTCTCTTTAGATTTTTCTTTTTCTTTTAGATTTTTTAGATTTAGACATTACTTTCTCCTTTCACCTATCTGACTTTGCTTAGTTTCCTTTGATAGAACCTCATCTAGATCCTGTTCTTTAACCAAAGGTATCCAACAGGGTTCTGTATTGGTCCCTCTTCTAGTCTCCCTTCATATTACTTCACTTGGCAGTCTCTTTAGGCATCACACTATTTCTAGCCTGACAATTTCCAAATCTACATATCCTATTTTAACTTCTTTGCCTTAATAAATAAATTCCTCTGGGGTGGATCTGCTTTTCTTCATTTTTTCTAAGATCACTGATAGGAACTTGATAATCACATTTACCAGTTCTTTTTGAACTCTAGAATGTAATGTGGAGCTAATAACTTGAACTTATTCAAGACCTTTAGATACAACAATTATTGCATTATTTCAGCTATGCCTTTATATTTATCTTTTAATTTAACTCTCAGTTAACTCTTTCTGTTCTATCTCTCCCAAACAAAAATTGCAATTTTCTCTTTAGAAGTTAGGTTGATTTCTCTTTTGATGTTATCACCCTGTTTTCCCCTCAGATCCCAGTGCTCTTACCCCTTTTAATTAACTCTGTATAGCATCTCTACTGCATATAAATTTTGTTGAGTACATACTATAACTTCCATAATAGGTGCTTGAAGGTAAGAACTGTGCAGCTTAAAAATCTTTGTGTTTCCAATGCCTAAACTAGTGGTTGTCTTGTGGCATCCATTTGATAAATGTTTGTTGAGTGAGTGAATGAACAAATAAATAAAATGCTAGTGTTGAGAGGGATTTTATCATCTAGAATATTGAAACAGAATGTAATCCAATTCTTTTTCTAAAGTTAAATAAATTGAGTCAGTAATGAACTATTTTACCTATTGTCACATATGTAGTTAATGTCAGGTATTTTAAACCCAAGACCCTAAAATCTCAGCAACATTTTTCTCACTGAACAACATACCTCCTCTCCTGTCCCAGGTACACAAAGAATGAAAGAAGATGAGTCTTAAAGAATGAAAAGCGTACTCACTATACTATCCAGAATGAGAATGGGAATATAATGGCAGAGATCCTAATTTTTACAAGCAAAAGAAAATTGTATTTGCAAAGAGTATATGTGAGAATAGGTACCGCAATCACCTGATTATAGACGTTTTCACAACCTCGGGAAATGAAATTATACATCAGATAGAGAGAAACTAAAGCTGACTCTGTAAGATAAGAAGTCATAAACACAATATAAGGTAAAATCCTCATGAAATTACAAATTACTTTATAACTTTTCACTCATCACCCCATCATCTAACCCACACTACGTGTGGTGGTAAGTAATCACAGAGACTTTATTGGCTTGTAATTCAGTTTGACTCTGAGTATTCCTGCATGGTCCCTTTATGATAATAATTGAGATGAGATATAGAAACATTGATTCTGCTCAGTAATCTACATGCCCAAGAAGAAGAACTAGAGATGGAGATGGAAATAGAAAAGGAAGACAATGTGGAATGCAACTCATAGTCAAAGAGAGCAGAAAAAAAGCATTAATACCTCAGGTAAAGAGAACTGTAAGCAAAGTTGAGATTGATTCTCTCCCCTGAGGTTTTATTCTAGTAGAGTTATCAATATCTGCCAAAGAGTGAAATATGTACTCCAAAAGTTTGTTTAATAGTAGAAGAATGGTGTGGGGTGGCAGGGAGAGAGAGAGAGAGATCAAAGAGTGATAAGCAAAACTATAGACAATTGTCTGGGAATATAAGAAAAAGACTGAAAGAAAATATGCAAGAGAGAAGGCCTGAATAAAAATCTTATTTGCAAGTAAATAAACCTTCAGAGAGGATAATAAAAACAATGAAGAATGCATAAAACTTCAAAAAGTCTAGAACATTGACAAGAATTATATTTTAAAGAAAAATTAACCTAAGTTGTCGTGAAAAATACAATCAATTCCATGGACTTGATGGAAATCATTTTTAGAAGAAATTAAGAATGAACTTTGGAAAATAGAATATTTTAAGAAAAATTTTTAAATAGAATTAAAAAAATTCAAACATTATGGAGGGAATCTCTTCAAAAAAGAAAAGGAGGAGAGAGAAAGACAGCTAAAGAGAGAAGAAAGAAGGGAGAGAGGGAGAAAAAGACAGAAAAATGAAGAGTAGAAAGAGGGAGTTGTAGAAAGAAAATAACAGATTTGGAATACAAAAATACTGAAGTGGGGAAAAAATTGGACCAAAGAGAAGCAAATGACAATAACACTGGAAAAACATAGGAACTCCACATAAACTAAAGCATTTGGACTTTGGGACAGAATGAACAGAGATAATATAAAGACTGTAGGTCTAGAAAAACATTACAAATAAAAACTCTGAATAGTGTAACACAAAAAATAATTCAAGTAACTACTCCAAAATTTTTAATAAATAACAAGATTTCAATTGATCAAATCCATGAATTGCCACCAAAAATACTTTAAGGCATTTGCCTTATGCAACTTTGACAATTTCAGTAATCTTAACTTTTTGCACGAAGCCAAGAGAAAGACATTTAAATGTGAAGAGTATTTCCTCCAAGTCCTTTTCCCTGTCTCTGCTCTGATTCTCAGAGAACTAGGCTGATTATCATTCTTTTTACTAAGTTAAAGTCACTTAAAGTAAGGAAGAAAAGAGAGAAGAGAGGGATGGTTATTAATCGAATCTTTTCTTGGCACCTCAACATTCATATTATTGGCTACTCTAGTATACTTTATATCCTCACTACATAGTTCCTCTTTTTATAATTTCTAACTCCAGTGACCTGTCTCATCCTTCTTCTGTCATACATTGATTTGGACATAACTTATACTTGTATCACTTCCAAGTGGACTTTACAATTACACTCGTCAAGAAAGGTAAAATTTATAGGACCTAATAGCTAATCAGATATGAGAGACAAAGAAAAGGGACAGATCAAAGATAAACTGCTTACCATATCATTCATTCACTCACACTAAACTTTTTCAAAATCTTCATTGTGGTCTTTCCCACATTCTGGTTTCACTTGTTCTCACAGTTTATCTCAAATTATGGTATTCTTTTTTAATGATTTTTTAGATACCACCTTAGTTAATCTATTACGTTGCATTATTTCAGATAGGTTAATCCTATCTGATGCTGGATTGCAACTCCCTTTTCTTATCTGATTCTTTTGTTCAGTTCCAATAAGATAATGGAGTTTAATGGACAAAGTTGAGAAAGTAAAGTGATTTCACATGGCATAATTCTTGACCTTCAGCTGGGTCACCACTGCTACTCAACATTTCTACTTTAACTAATTCTCTGTGCATCAGAGGATTTAGAGGTAAGAGGGACCTCAGACAGTAGTTCTTTACCTTTTTCTGTCCTAGATTCTTTTGAAAGTCTGGGGAAGCATGTGGAACCCTTTTAAAAATAAAGGTTTTAAATGACTGAAGGAAATGTAAAATTCAGCTAGAAGTTAGTGAAAATATAAATGTACTTTTCCCCCATCCAGTTCCCTAAAATCTATTAATGGATCCTTTGAGGTCAGTGGCCTCCAAGTTTGTGCAAATACTTTTTTTTTTTTTCTCTCAAGTCATTGCCACATACTAAGTACCAAAGATATATCCAGAATACTATATTGTTTTTAAAAAGTGGTGTTGAATTACCATCGTTTTTCTTTCCCTGTTGAGTAATATGGCATTTTCTTAGATTTTAGTGCAAACCTAGCACATTCTCTGTGTATATATACTTATAGCAAGTATCCACACTTGAAGAAAAAGACTTAGCTTCTATTTTATTGGGAAATTTTAGTCTATCTGACAGGAGCATCCTAATATTCCTTTTAATAATCCTTCTTGAAATTTCTCAACATCTTTTCTTTCTTTCTCCTCTTTGGATTTCATCATAGAAGACAGGGTATTATGATGTCCTCATGATGGTCATTGTGAGGATTGTAAACTTTAAAGTACCATAGAAATGTTATTATTTTATTATTATTTAAATGTGCTTAATAAGCATCTAGAATCAGTTGACTCTCTCTGTGTGTTTATCTGTTTTTTTTCCTAAGGTTCAAAAATATGCTAACTGTTTATAAGATATATACACCTGGATGTCCAGTCAGTGCTTTAAACTCATTATGTTCCAAACCAAGCTATTATCCTTCCCATCCAAATTACTTCTGATGTTACTAATTCTATTTAAAAACATACCTACTCTCCCATGTTCAAAATCTTGGGCTTACTTTAGATGGATTATTTCCATTTCATTCCCCTGTCATATCCAATTGGCTTTCAGACCCTACTAATTCTACTTCTTAATTTTGTATCTATTCCTTTCTATATTTTCAGCCTCACAATCCTAGCACAGGTTTTCATTACCACTTACTTACACCATAGCAATACCCTCACAATGTCTAATCAGTCTTGTTGTATCCTTCTCTAATACACCCTTTCCACCATTTTGCAGGTTAATCTTCTTTATCTATATGTAATTATATATTACATGAACCTTTAATGGTTCCCTATTATCCACTGAATAAAGTCAGATTTGCTTACCTGATATTTAACATCTGGAACAAGCTGGCCTAATCTTGCCATTCCAATTTTGTTTCATACTACAATACTTCAAGGATTATATACTTTCCAAACTGTACTACTTGGTATTTCTTATATATATCTGTACAGTCTGCCATTACTCATATTGTTTCCAATGTCTAGAACATCCTCCCAACCCTTGATGCTCAAGAAAGTCTTTTTAAAATTGAATTATAGCCATGAGCTCCAAAAAAGATTAAATGTTATAGGCTTATTGGATAGTTAAATCTTTAAATACTACAACACCATGAAAAAAGGTATATCTAATCTCCAACTTGTAGAGCTTCAGTGATGGGGAATGGATAACACCAGGAAGAAGGTCATTAAATTTTGGATCACTTAATTTTGGGAAATATTTCTTTATTCTGAACCAGAATTTGTCTTCCTATAACTTTAGCATTTATAGCAATATGGGATTAGAATTGTAATTGGGAGATTTATCTGGGGTTGAGCATCATATATTAATGGCAGATCCATATCTTGTAGGTAAGAGCAATGGGCAAGGGGTTAATTATATCTGTGACCATTCTCTAAGGTTAAGTGTTAAGATTTGGGAAGGAAGAACCAAATATTTAAATTAGCTTTGTCCTACCTTCTTCAGGATGATCATATTTTGAACAGGGTTTTATTACATAAGGACCAGATCATGATATATTTAAAAAAGAATACAAGCATTGATAGTTCTACCAGAAAATTTGGCACAATATATCTGCTTCTTGCACAAATAGCTAAATTTCTCCCATCCCTGAGAAAGATTTCTTGTGAGTGAATATTTTTGTGATATGTTGTAGTGATACCTCCATGGATAATTGCTCACCATCGGAACCAATATCTTGGATCAGATCACTGTTCCATTCATTTAACCCAGGGTTTTTTCTAGTGGAGGCACTTAGGAATATGTTTTTGGAGGGGCTTTTATTCCTCCATTATGTCATTCTCAGAAATTTAAGGGGTTACCTTATTTTTCTCTAGATTTCCTTACTAAATCTCATTGTGCCTGTATTATCTATAGATTTATCTAAATATGTCTTGAAACCATGTTTCTGCCTTGGTGTGTACCAGTTTTGGTACTTCGCACTACACACTTTCTGTTGTGTAAAGTATGTATTCTTTTTTTTTTTTTTTTTTGCCTTTAAATTATTTTTCTAGCTTGATGAGGAACTAGCTTTAATCCAGAAAGACTAGTTGGTATTCCCTTTTTCAATAGTAGTAGACTCATAAGATCATAGATTTGAGTTTGAAAGGGACTTAAGAAATCATCTAGTTCAATTCCTTTAGTTTACATATGAGAAAACTGAGGCAGAGAGTACAATATTAGCACACAAAAAGTAGCTGACATTTATATTGTATTTGAAGGTTTGCAATGCTCTTTATATGCATTATCTTGTTTGAACTTCACAAAACTCTAAGGTAAGTGCTATTTTTGTCATCTCCATATTAGAGATGAGAAATTGGTCACAAAGAAGCTAATTGACTTCATCAGGTGACAGAATAGAAAGTGTCTGAGATGCAATTTAAATCCTGCTCTTCCTGACCTCTCCAAGTCTCAAGTCACTATGGTAAGCTGCTTATAAATATTATTAGTGGTAACACATAATTTTAGATTATAGAAAATAAAATGTCAGAGCTGGAAAGGACTTTAAAGGACAACAGTAGAACTCAAGGCATCCTAAAAATTATATATAAAGGGGATCTGGATGGTGAGTATTTAATCCCCACCCCAATTTGGTAAACAAGAATACTAGTCCAGAAAGATGTCAGTTGCTCAAATTCGTGTAGTGATTCAGTGACAGGGAAAGAAATTGACTTCAGATCTACTATCTCACACACTAATATGGTTTTTTTCAATACCAATAACATTCCCCTTGCTCCACATAGGGAAAGAGTGATAAAATTAATGTCTTAAAGAAAAAAGACAGTGAATGATATATCACCTTACACATAAAGGAAAATATTTTATTACTTTATAGCCTTCAGTATCAGCCTCTTATTTCTGTCTGTCCAGACTGAAAACTTCTGATCTTTTTAAAAATCTGTCCTGACCTTCTTCTTCCTTCTTTCATTTTCCTTGCCCATCACTGATATTTCTGGAGGTAGTTGAACAAAATTGCATATGCTAATACAGTTATGGATGCATCATAATTTCAAAGAATGGGAAGAAAACTTCTCTGAGTTTCCAACTCTACCTTTTTCTTCTCATCCTTGCTCTCACCTTTTTTGGGGGCTCCAACTCATAGACTCATTAAATGATTTGTTCTCCAACTTCTCTGTACTATCCATCTTTGCTATTATAACATAAAAATGGTCAAAACCCTGTATGCTGTTTGATAGCTTAGGCAAAATTGAGATTTTCTTCTGCTCTTCTCCCAAAGAAATCTTCCTGTAGAGCTGGGGGTCCCATAGAGGCAGATGGGTTAATGTCAGTTTGCTCAGGGACTCTGCTAACCCCAGGAGGTTCAGGATATAGGGAGATGTAAAAACATTAATTAGAATTTAGCTGAGTCCTCTTACTTTTACTACTCAACAGGAGATGTGACTCAGGGGACTATTCTCATTCAATCCTCATCCATATATCTCAAAACAAACTTTCTTGCAATTAGAGCTTCTTGAAAATTATTGTCAAAGACCTACTACATTTCATTAAAGATAATGATAACAGTAAGACAGTATAACAGGATATTTTGGATGTAATCAAAGCAGTTGTCAAGGGAAAACGTATATCTCTGAAAACTTTGACCAACAAAAGAGCAAAAATATAACAAGGAATTAAGCACAAAACTAAAAACTAAATATTACAATGTTACACATTTTAAAATCTCAATTAAACAGGGTCCAAGATGGTATGGAAAAGCAGGCATTTGCCCAACCTCTCTCTCAAACTGTTTCAAGTCCCTTTAAATAATAACTCTAAACAAATTTCAGAGTGTGAAAACACCCCAAAAGGTGGAGTAGAACATTTTCCAGCCAAAGGCAACTTAGAAGGTCATCAGAAAAGGTCTGTGACATCAGGGTAGGAGTCCATCATGCAGTCCTAGTGCAGGATGCACCAGTGCAGCCCTGATCCCCAGTCCCAGACCTAGCCTCAGCACTGCAGGACCTCTGAATCAGCAGCAGTACTGGCAGCTTTTAGACTTCTTGGTCCAGAAATACAAAAGGGGACTTGGAAAGTCAGCAGAATAAGTCTGTGGAAACGGGGTGGGAAGCCAATGCATGATCCCAACAGAGGCATATAGTGAGACAGCATAGCCTCAACCCCAATGACAGCAAAGCAAGCCTGTTGATTTAGCACACTAAGTCTCACAGTTACATTGCAACAGGAACACTCCTAACAGTTCCATTAGCATGATTTTACTTTTTATTTCTTTCTGTATTGATTTAATTTTTCCTGCAATATTCCCTATCTCTTATTTATCTGTGAAGTATTCCCTTTCTACAGATCTGACAGATATATTTTTCCATGCACACCGCTTTTACTTATGATGTTACCAAAAAGAACCATGGCTGCACTGGTGTGTTCTGCATCAGGACTGTATGTTGGGCTCCCACCTTGATCTCACAGACTTTTTTTGCTGACTTTCTAAGTTGTCTTCGGCTGGAAATGTCTAAATCATTTATTCATTTTCACTTTATTTTGGCATATATTGTGAGATGTTGGCTTATAACTAATTTCTGCTAAACTGCTTTCCAGTTTTCCTGGCAAATTTTGTCAAGTGTTGAGATTTTATCCCAGTAGCTTGGATCTTTGGGTTTATCAAACACCAGATTATTATAGACATTTACTATTATATATTATATACCTAATACACTCCATTGATCTATCACTGTTTCTTAGTCACTAATAGATTTCATTAATGATTATTGCTTTGTAATATAGTTTGAAATCTAGAACTGCCTAAATCACATTCTTTGACATTTTTACCAGACTAATTTAGTTACTAATTTTTTTTAGCTCTTCAAAATACTTCTTTGCTAACTTGATTGATATGACACTAAATTAATCAATTCAGATGGATTTGTCATTTATATTATATTGACTCAGACTATCCATGAACAATTAATATTTTCCCAATTGTTTAAATACTTTATTAGCATGAAAAGTATTTTTATGATTGTGTTCATATAATTTCTGGGGTTTGTCTAGACAGATAGACTCTTAAGTATTTTTTTAATATCTGTAGTTATTCTTAGAATATCACTTTCTATCTCTTCATGCTAGGCTTTGTTGGTAATATATATATAATATACTGCAACTTTGATGAAGTTAATTGTTTCAACTAGTTTTTAAGGTGATTTTCTAGGACTCTACACATAAATCATCATGCCACCTACAAAGAATAATAGTTTTATTTCTTCATGCTAAATCTTTCAATTTTTTCTTCATTTATTGCTATAGCTAATATTTCTAGTACAATATTAGCAATAGGAATGATAGTGAATAGCCTTCTTTCAACTCTAATTTTATTAAGAAAGCTTCATGTTTCTTCCCATTACAGGTAATGTTTGCCCTTCATTTTAGATACATACTACTTATTATTTTAAAAAAAGCTCCCTTGATTCCCATGCTTTCTAGAATGTTTTAAAAATAGAAATGGGTGCTGCATTTTGTTAAAGGCTTTTTCAACATGTTTGAATATAATCTCATGATTTTTTTTTTGGTGTTTTGTTACTGATATGGCCAATTATATTGATAGTTTTCCTAATCCTGAACATTATAGATATCTTGTATAAAACCTGATCACAGTGCGTGATTTTTGATATAATGCTGTGATCTTCTTATTGGTATATTTTTTAAAATTGCATTGATATTCATTAAGGAAATTGATTTATATTTTCATTTCTCTGTTTTGTAATAATGTCTCATTGTTGTTCTTTTATTGAAATTATTAACTATTTCTATGATTTGTTCTTTGATTACTGATTCTTTAGGATGAGCTTATTTAGTTCCAAATTAACTTTTAATCTATATATTTTTACAGATTTTTATTAAATATAATTTAATTGTATTATAATCTGAAAATGATGCATTTAATATTTCCTTTTTTGCATTTAATATTTCTGTTTTCTGCATTTGGTTGTGAAGTTTTTATGCTATAATATATGGACAGTTTTTTATAAAGGTGTCATATCCAGCTGATAAAAAGGTATACTCCTTTCTCTTCCCATTCAGTTTTCTACAGAAGTCTATCATATTCAAATTTCTAAGATGCTATTCTTCTTTTTAACTTCTTTCTCATTTGTTTAATGATTATATTTCTCTAACTCTGAAAAGGGAGAGTTGAGGTTTTCCACTAGAATAGTTTTGCTTTCAATTTCCTTTAGTATTAATTTAATTTTTCCCTTGAGAATTTGTGCACATATATATTTAGTATTGGTACTTCTTCATTGTTTATTATATCTATGATACAAGATCTAGTTTTACTGTTTATCCCTTTTAATTAAGTCTAATTTTTTTGTTTTGTTTAATTATCTAATGATGATAGTCATCACCCCTGCTTTTAACTTCATCTAAAGCATAATATGTTCTCTTCTAGCCCCTTATTTTAACTTTGAGTGTATTTCTCTATTTCAAGTATGTTTCTTGTAAATAGCATATTGTAGGTTTCTGGTTTCTAAGCAATGCTGCTCTCCATTTTTGTTTTATGGATGAGTTAATCCCATTTAATTCACACGATTACTATCTGTACAAAGTTATAATCTTCAAGGTACTATATCAAAAATTAAATAATAATTTGTTTTGATATTTGGACCTCATCACAACCTGTTCTTTCCTATTTTTTTAGTCTTCTAATACATTATTCACCTCTACTTATTTTAAAATAGTCAAAGTTGTCTACATGCTTTGATGTACACATGATTCCCCACCTCCAGTGCTTCTCTGCTCCAGGACTCACCATTCACTCTGGGAATACTGTTTCTTTCTAGACAACTCAAGTACTACTTTCTAAAATCTTTTCTGATACCTCCAGATGATAGTGTATGCCTTCCCCAGACTACCTTGCATTCAGTTTATTATATATGTGCACATATATATGATGTACATATACATATACATTCATGTTCTTGTCATCTCTCCCATTGAAATATAAAATCCTTAAGAAGAGGACTGTTTGACTTTTGTCCTTGTCTGTGCCAGGTGATACTTTTGGAATTAATGGGTTTAGGCCATCACTTGATGCAGACAAGATAACTTCTAGAAAGGCCTTAGTAATTACTGTCTCTTCAATTAGATTATGCAAGAGATAGAAAGTCAATCAATAAATAAACATTTATTAAGTATTTACCATATCTCAGGCATTGTGATAGGTGCTAGGGATATAAAAAGGGCAAAATATGGTCCCTACCCTTACATTACTCAGAGTTTAAAACATCAATCAAATATACATACAACCAAAGTATATAATGGACAAATAGGAGATAGTTAAGAGAACAAAAGCACTAGAAATAAGAGAGGTTGATAGAGCTTTTCTGGGAGATGGGATTTTAGTTGGGACCTAAAGGAAGCCAGGGAAGATGAGGAGGGACAGACTCAGGAAGTAGTTCCTGAGACCTAAGCTTGACAGAGAAGCTACCTGGAAGTGAAAGATAAAGTGTAACAGTAAGGAAGCCAGTGTCACTGAACAGAAGAGCGGATGACTAAAACTATGTTGCAAAATGACTGAAAAAGTTGAAGGGGGCTAGATTATAAAGGGGTTTTAAAGCCAAACCAAGGATTTGATTATGAATTTGATAGGGAGCTCCTGGAATTTATTGAGATTTGGGATGGTGAAGAAGGGGGCATGACATGACAAGACTTGCAGAATGGAGTGGAGTCATTTTTTAGCAAGCAGACCAACTAGTATGCTATTGTAATACTCCAGGCACCAGGTGAAGAAGGTCTGGATCAGAGTAGTAGTGGTATCAGAGGAGAAAAGGGAGGATAGTTTTTGTCTGGCAAGTCACTAGGATTGGAGTTGCCAGAGTCAAGGCAAGTCTGAGCAATAAGACAGAAGGACACTCTAGGTAACAGCAGTAATCATAATTTCCCATTATCTGCATTTTTTCTATTTTTCTTTAACCTTTCCTCATCATTTTCTTTCTTCTCCCTCTTTTCCTCTTCTTCTTCCTCTCCTTAGCTTCCTCTTCTTCTGAACTTCATGCTCATTTCCTCCTCCTTTTTTGCAAGTCATAGAACAGGTTGAGTACTATTTGTCAGTTAGTGAAAGGATTTAGAAGAAGGTGATTCTGGTTTCTCCCTGCTTCATCACAGTATGAAAAAACTTCTGGAAGATGGTGGAGAAGGCACATGTGACTTTCTAAACTCCTCTCGTGCCCTCACGACCAATTATTAAATTCAGCCTCAAAAAAAGCAGGAGCAGATCAGTGTAAACAGGGAAATAGGAGAGGCTAGCAATAGGAGCAGATCAGGGGAGGGGGTGGCCTCTATGGTTAGAAAAATAACAGAGATGACTCTGGCATAGGCTGATTGCTCTGTCTTGGTTGCAAAACAGCAGACCAGCAGAGAAATTATAACCAAAGGTAGAGGGTGCTCTAAAAAATGCCAGAACCTAATAGGATCTGGCTATACCTACCCAAAATTGGAAGTGACTCAGCACAGATCATAGCACAGCTGTGCAGCTGCATTCTGCATTACAGGGTTTTTCCTTGGGGCAGTTACAAATCTCCATGGTAGGGAAGCACAGCCTGCAGAAGCCTGTAATCTGCACAGTGTGGGGTTTGACCTGGGGCAAAAGAACTTCTGCAGCACGACTGTGCTTCCCTAGGTAGAGACACTTCCGGTCTGTGTGGGGCTATTTACTGGTCAGCTGCTAATATCCACAGCCCCATGGTGGGGTTTGGCCTGGGGTGGGCTTTCACTGCTCAGCCTCTAGCCTCAGTTGCTAATTCACACAGTGGGGTTCCTCACTAGGCATTTCCGCAGCTTAACCTGTGCTAACCAGGTCTGAATCACTTGGGCATGGGGGACTTTTTCCTAGAGCACTTCCGTACCTCACTGCTCTTTGCAGCCCGTTTATAAGACAGCTACCATCCATACACCTATCCTTGCTTTGCAGAGGAAGCTGATAACTTCCTTGCCCTGAAGGCAGACCCTAAAGGCTTTAAAAATGAGTAAAAATATCAAAAGGACAATAGATAGCTTCTAAACAGAAAGAGAGCAGGTTTGCAACCCTGAGGAGACTAATAGCAAACAGTCTCCCAAATGGGAATGTTACCTGGCCCCCATCACATAAATCTGTCCTAGAAGAGACTATTAAAAATCTTAAAAGAGAGTTAAAAGAAAAATGGGGAAAGGAAAGAGAAGCTATGCAAGAGATCAACAACTTCCTGAAATGTGAATTGGAAAAGGTAAAGAATTCCCAGGAAGTGCAGGAAAACAGAATTTGTGAATTGGAAAAGGTAAAAACATCCCAGGAAAATAAGATTTGTGGATTGGAAAAGATAAAGAATTCCGAAGAAAGTAGGATTTGTGAATTGGAAAAGGAAAATAACTCACTAAGAAAAAAAAAAAAAATTAGTGAAATGGAAAAAAATTCCATAGAGCAAAACAACTCATTTAAAAACTCAATTGGATATATATAAAAAAGAAGTTTAAAAAAAGCTAATGAAGAAAATAACTCATTAAAAATCATAATCGAACAAGTAGAAATGAATGATTCATTGAGACATCAAGAATCAGTAAAGCAAAACCAAAGAAATGAGAAATTAGAAAAAAGCATCAAATATCTACTTGGAAAAACAGAATTGGAAAATAGATGTAGGAGAGATAATCTGAGGATTATTGGACTTCCCAAAAGTTATGATGGAGACTTCCGGCCAAGATGGCAGAGAGGAGGCACACAGCAGTGTAAACTCTGCTTTTTTCTCTCAGAATCCATTTCATTACAAGCCTCTGAATTCATTAATACTTGAGTGAAAAAAAAACCCACAAATAGTTACCAAGAGAAGACATCCTTGAAATTCACCAGGAAAGGTCTGTTTTTACTCGAGGGTGGGGACGGTTTTAGATTGAGTACAGGCTGAGGACAGGCAGCGGCAGCGAGAGCGTCGAAAGCAGCTCACAGCCAAGCAGACCAGAGAGGGGGTGGGGTGTGACCTCAGCCGTCTCAGCAGGGGGAGTTTTGCTACAGGATTGGTTACTTTGCCCTGGCAGCAAGCCAGCAGCCCAGCAGAGAAGCTAAAAAAAACCGGGGGGCGCCGGGGGTGTGTGTGTGAAGAATACAACCCCAAACAGCTGGAGTCTCTCGGGACCTGGCCATCCCTCCCCCACAGCATCTCAGCACGCTCTCGGAGTCTCAGAGCCCAGGCGCAGCACAGTCCTGTTAGTGCCTCGCTGCTGCCTCCACAGTTTGTAGAAGAAGCTCGGTAACACCACCCGCCCCTCCCCCCAAAAAAGCAGACTCCATTTAGGGGGTTTTTCTTTTCTTTTTTTCTTTTTGCTAGTTTGTCTTTGATTCTTCTCTGACAAAATGAGCCAAAAATTGAAAAGGACCTTAACCCTTGACAGCTTCTATATGGATAGAGAGCAGACTCTAAACCCTGAGGAGACTAAACACAGACTGTCCCCAGGTGAATCCCCAAAGGAGAAGATCATCTGTTCTTCAGCAAAGATGAACCTCATAGAAGAAATTAAAAAGGCACTCACAAGAGAGCTAGAAGAAAAATGGGAAAAGGAGAGGGAGGCTTGGCAAGAGAGTCTGGCAAAGTCATCCCGCTCATTTAAAGATAGAGTGGATAAAGAAATCAAATCCTTGAAAAATAGGATTAGTGAACTGGAAACAGAAAATAGCTCTCTAAAAAATAAAATTGGTGAAATGAAAAAAAATTCCATAGAACAAAAGAACTCAATTGGATAATTAGAAAAAGATATTTAAAAAGTGAGTGAAGAAAATACTTTATTGAAAATCAGAATCGAACAAATGGAATTGAATGACTTGAGGAGATAAGAAGAATCAGTCAAGAAAATCCAAAAAAATCAAACAATGGAAAAGAATGTGAAATACCTTCTGGGGAAAACAACAGACCTAGAAAACAGATCCAGGAGAGACAATCTGAGAATCATTGGACTCCCAGAAAAGTATGATGAAAAAAAGACCCTGGACACTATTTTTCGGGAAATCATCAAAGAGAACTGCCCAGAAGTCATAGAAACAGAGGGTAAAATAGACATTGAAAGAATTCATCGATCACCTACTAAAAGGGATCCTAAAATCAAAACACCAAGAAATATAATGGCCAAATGCCAGAACCCTCAGATGAAGGAAAAAATACTGCAAGTGGCTATAAAAACCCAATTCAAGTATCGAGGAGCCACAATAAGGATCACCCAGGATCTAGCAGCATTAACATTAAAGGATTGAAGGGCCTGGAATATGATATTCCGAAAGGCTAAGGAACTTGGTATGCAACCAAAAATAACTTACCCAGCCAGAATGAGCATCTTTTTCCAGGGAAGAAGATGGACATTCAACGAAGTAAGCAAATTTCACCTATTTTTGATGAAAAAACCAAAACTTACCAAAAAGTTTGATCTACAAAAATAGAACTCAAGAGAAATCTAAAAGGTAAAGATTAATCTTGGGAACTATATTTCTGCTATAAAGATGTATAAAGAATACATGTATACCTTGTTCTAGAAACTAGATGTGGAAAGGACATTGTACCAGAAAAAGGGTAAAGTGGGGGTACTACATCTCATGAAGAGGCGAAGGAAACCTATTATATCTGAGAGAAAGAATGGAGGGGGATGAATATAGTGGGTATCTTACTGCCTTCAGAATTGGCTTTAAGAGAAAAATTTTAGACATATTCAATTTATGGTGAAACTTCTCCTACCTCATTGAAAAGTGAGAAGGGAAAAGTGAAAAGGGAAGGAATAAGCTAAGCGGAAGGGAATACAGAAACTGGGAGGGAAAGGGGTAAGATAGGGGGAGGAACTCTAAGGCAGGGGGAGAGATACTAAAAAGGGAGGGGTGTGAGAAGCAAGTGGTGCTCACAAGCTTAATACTGGGAAGGGGGGTAAAGGGGAAAGAAGGGAGAAAAGCATAAACAGGGGTTAACAAGATGGCAAGTAATACAGAATTGGTCATTTTAACCATAAATGTGAATGGGGTAAACTCCCCCATAAAGAGGAAGCGGTTAGCAGAATGGATTAAAAGCCAGAATCCTACAATATGTTGTTTACAGGAAACACACCTGAAGTGGGGAGGTTAAAGTAAGTGCAGGTTAAAGGTAAAAGGTTGGAGCAAAATCTACTATGCTTCAGGTGAAATCAAAAAAGCAGGAGTAGCCATCCTGCTCTCAGACCAAGCAAAAGCAAAAATTGATCTAATTAAAAGAGATAAGGAAGGGCACTATATCTTGCTAAAGGGTAGCATGGATAATGAAGCACTATCTATATTAAACATATATGCACCAAGTGGTATAGCATCTAAATTCTTAAAAGAGAAATTAAGAGAGCTGCAAGAAGAAATAGACAGCAAAACTATAATAGTGGGAGATCTCAACCTTGCACTCTCAGAATTAGATAAATCAAACCACAAAATAAATAAGAAAGAAGTCAAAGAGGTAAATAGCATACTAGAAAAATTAGATATGATAGATCTCTGGAGAAAATGTAATGGAGACAGAAAGGAATACACTTTCTTTTCAGCAGTTCATGGAATCTATACAAAAATTGACCATATATTAGGACATAAAAACCTCAAACTCAAATACAGTAAGGAAGAAATAGTAAATACATCCTTTTCAGACCACGATGCAATGAAAATTACATTCAACAAAAAACCAGGGGAAAGTAGACCAAAAAATAATTGGAAACTAAATAATCTCATACTAAAGAATGATTGGGTGAAACAGCAAATCATAGACATAATTAATAATTTCACCCAAGAAAACGATAATAATGAGACATCATACCAAAATGTATGGGATACAGCCAAAGCGGTAATAAGGGGAAATTTCATATCTCTAGAGGCCTATTTGCATAAAATAGAGAAAGAGAAGCTCAATGAATTGGGCTTGCAATTAAAAATGCTAGAAAAGGAACAAATTAAAAACCCCCAGTCAAATACTAAACTTGAAATTCTAAAAATAAAAGGAGAGATCAATAAAATTGAAAGTAAAAAAACTATTGAATTAATTAATAAAACTAAGAGTTGGTTCTATGAAAAAACCAATAAAATAGACAAACCCTTAGTAAATCTGATTAAAAAAAGGAAAGAGGAAAATCAAATTGTTAGTCTTAAAAATGAAAAGGGAGAACTCGCCACTAACGAAGAGGAAATTAGAGCAATAATTAGGAGTTACTTTGCCCAACTTTATGCCAATAAATTCAACAACTTAAATGAAATAGAATACCTCCAAAAATATAGTTTGCTCAAACTAACAGAGGAAGAAGTAAATATTCTAAACAGTCCCACCTCAGAAAAAGAAATAGAACAAACTATCAACCAACTCCCTAAGAAAAAATCCCCAGGACCAGATGGATTTACATGTGAATTCTATCAAACATTTAAAGAACAATTAACTCCAATGCTAAATAAACTATTTGAAAAAATAGGGATTGAAGGAGTCCTACCAAACTTCTTTTATGACACAGACATGGTACTGATACCTAAACCAGGTAGGTTGAAAACAGAGAAAGAAAATTATAGACCAATCTCCCTAATGAATATTGATGCTAAAATCTTAAATAAAATATTAGCAAAAAGATTACAGAAAATCATGCCCAGGATAATACACTATGACCAAGTAGGATTTATATCAGGAATGCAGGGCTGGTTCAATATTAGGAAAACTATTAGCATAATTGACTATATCAACAACCAACCAAACAAAAACCATATGATCATCTCAATAGATACAGAAAAAGCATTTGATAAAATCCAACATCCATTCCTAATAAAAACACTTGAGAGCATAGGAATAAATGGACTTTTCCTTAAAATAGTCAGGAGCATATACTTAAAACCATCAGTAAGCATCATATGCAATGGGGAAAAACTGGAACCTTTCCCAGTAAGATTTGGAGTGAAGCAAGGTTGCCCAATATCACCATTATTATTCAATATTGTATTAGAAACACTAGCCTCTGCAATAAGAGTCGAGAAAGAGATTAAAGGAGTTAGAGTAGGCAATGAGGAAATCAAACTATCACTCTTTGCAGATGATATGATGGTGTACCTAGAGAACCCCAGATATTCTACTAAAAAGCTATTAGAAATAATTCATAATTTTAGCAAAGTAGCAGGATACAAAATAAATCCCCATAAATCCTTAGCATTTTTATACATCACCAACAAAATCCAACAGCAAGAGATACAAAGAGAAATCCCATTCAGAATAACTGTTGATAGCATAAAATATCTGGGAATCTATCTACCAAAGGAAAGTCAGGAATTATATGAGCAAAATTACAAAAAAGTTTCCACACAAATAAAGTCAGACTTAAATAATTGGACAAATATTAAGTGCTCTTGGATAGGCCGAGCGAATATAATAAAGATGACAATACTCCCTAAACTAATCTATTTATTTAGTGTTATACCAATCAGACTTCCAAGAAAATATTTTAATGATCTAGAAAAAATAACAACAAAATTCATATGGAACAATAAAAAGTCGAGAATCTCAAGGGAATTAATGAAAAAAAAAATCAAATGAAGGTGGCCTAGCTGTACCTGATCTAAAATTATATTATAAAGCAGCAGTCACCAAAACCATTTGGTATTGGCTAAGAAATAGATTAGCTGATCAGTGGAAGAGGTTAGGTTCACAAGACATAATAATCAACTATAGCAATCTAGTGTTTGACAAACCCAAAGATCCTAACTTTTGGGATAAGAATTCATTATTTGATAAAAACTGCTGGGATAACTGGAAATTAGTATGGTAAAAATTAGGCATGGAGCCACACTTAACACCATATACCAAGATAAGATCAAAATGGGTCCATGATCTAGGCATAAAGAATGAGATTATAAATAAATTAGAGGAACATAGGATAGTTTATCTCTCAGACTTGTGGAGGAGAAAGAAATTTGTGACCAAAGATGAACTAGAGACCATTACTGATCACAAAATAGAAAATTTTGATTATATCAAATTAAAAAGCCTTTGTACAAACAAAACTAATGCAAACAAGATTAGAAGGGAAGCAACAAACTGGGAAAACATCTTCACAGTTAAAGGTTCTGATAAAGGCCTCATTTCCATAATATATAGAGAACTGACTCAAATTTATAAGAAGTCAAGCCATTCTCCAATTGAAAAATGGTCAAAGGATATGAACAACAATTTTCAGATGATGAAATTGAAGCTATTACCACTCTTATAAAAGAATGTTCCAAATCATTATTGATCAGAGAAATGCAAATTAAGACAATTCTGAAATACCACTACACACCTGTCAGATTGGCTAAGATGACAGGAAAAAATAATGATGAATGTTGGAGGGGATGCGAGAAAACTGGGATACTGATGCATTGTTGGTGGAGTTGTGAACGAATCCAGCCATTCTGGAGATCAATCTAGAATTATGCCCAAAAAGTTATCAAACTGTGCATACCCTTTGATCCAGCAGTGTTTCTATTGGGCTTATACCCCAAAGAGATACTAAAGAAGGGAAAGGGACCTGTATGTGCCAAAATGTTTGTGGCAGCCCTGTTTGTAGTGGCTAGAAACTGTAAATTGAATGGATGCCCATCAATTGGAGAATGGCTGGGTAAATTATGGTATATGAATGTTATGGAATATTATTGTTCTTTAAGAAATGACCAGCAGGTATCTAGGATATACTGCAACCCATTCAACATGTAAAGGACTCTTGCCATCTGGGGGGAAGGGGTGGAGGGAGGGAGGGGAAAAACTGGAACAGAAATGAATGCAAGGGATAATGCTGTAAAAAATTACCCTGGCATGCGTTCTATCAATAAAAAATTATTAAAAAAAAAAAAGAAAGAAATGACCAGCAGGATGAATACAGAGAGGCTTGGAGAGACTTACATGAACTGATGCTAAGTGAAATGAGCAGAACCAGGAGATCATTATACACTTCGACAATGATATTGTATGAGGATGTATTCTGACGGAAGTGGATTTCTTTGACAAAGAGACCTATCCTCGAGTATCAATTGATAAATGATAGACAGAAGCAGCTACACCCAAAGAAAGAATACTGGGAAACGAATGTGAACTATTTGCATTTTTGTTTTTCTTCCCGGGTTATTTATACCTTCTGAATCCAATTCTCCCTGTGCAACAAGAGAACTGTTCGGTCCTGCAAATATATATTGTATCTAGGATATACTGCAACATATCTAACATATATAGGACTGCTTGCCATCTAGGGGAAGGGGTGGAGGAAGGGAGGGGAAACATCGAAACATAAGCGAGTGCAAGGGATAATGTTGTTAAAAAATTACCCTGGCATGGATTCTGTCAATATAAAGTTATTATAAAATTAAAAAAAACAAACAAACACAAAAATTATGATGAAAAAAAGAGCCTAGATACTATTTTACAGAAAATCATCAAAGAGAACTGCCCATATGTAATAAAAGCAGAAGGTAAAATAGGCATTGAATGAATTCATTGTACACCTTTCGAAAAAGGCCCTAAAATAAAAACTCCAAGGAATATTGTGGCCAAATTCCAAAACTATCAGACTAAGGAAAAAATACTATAAGGAGCCAGAAAAAAACAATTCAAATACAGAGGTGCCACAATAAGGATAACTCAAGATCTGGCTGCCTCCATATTAAAGGAGCAAAGGGCTTGGAATCTGATATTTTTGAATCTGAAAGGCAAAAGAACTTGGAATGCAGCCAAGAATAAACTACCCAGCTAAGCTGAGCATTTTCTTCTATAGAAGAAGATGGACATTTAATGAAACAGATGAATTCCAATTGTTTCTAAGGAAAAAACCAGATCAAAACAAAAAATTTGATCTCCAACCATAGGACTCAAGAGAAGCAGAAAAAGGTAATAGGAACTCTTGAGAACTGTATTTCTGTTGTGGATATACATAAAGACCATATGTATAATTTGATTTTGCTGATAAAACATAAAAAAGGGAAGTAGAATGGAAAGGGGATAGTGTCAGAAAAAGGGGAAATGGCAGTTAAAAAGAGGGAAACTATCCCACAAAGAGGCAAAGGAAACCTATCATATCTGAGGGAATTTAGAGAGGGGGAGGAACATTGTGTGAATCTTACTCTCATCAGAGTTGGCTCAAAGAGAAAATAATTGATATATTTGTTTTACAGAGAATTTTATCTCACCTCATTAAAAAAGGGGAAGAGGAAAAGGGAAAAGGAAAAGAGTAATAAAGGAAGGGTACAAGAAAGAGGAAATGATTCAAAGGGGAAGGGGAGTGATCCTAAAGAGCGGTGTGACACAAGTGGGGCCCATAAGTTTAGTACTGGGAAAGAGGGTGGGGGGCAAGAAAAAGAAAAGTATAATCTAGGGATAATAAGATGGCAGGAAATACAGAATTAGTAATTTTAACCATAAATGTGAATGAGATGAACTCTCCCATTAAGCAGAGGTGGATAGCAGACTGGATCAAAAGTCAGAACCCTACGATATGTTGTTTACAGGAAACACATTTAAAGCAGGGAGATACATACAGAGTAAAGGTAAAAAGCTGGAGCAGAATCTATTATGCTTCAGGTGAAGTCAAAAAAGTAGGGGTAGTCATCCTGCTCTCAGATCAAGCAAAAGTAAAAACTGATCTAATGAAAAGAGATAAGGAAGGAAACTATATCTTGCTAAAGGGTAGCATAGACAATGAAGTAATATCAATATTAAAGATATATACACCAAGTGGTATAGCATCCAACTTCCTAAAGGAGAAGTTAAGAGAGTTGCAAGAAGAAATAGACAGTAAAACTATAATAGTGGGAGATCTCAAACCTGCACTCTCAGAATTAGATAAATCAAACCACAAAACAAATAAGAAAGAAATTAAAGAGATAAATAGAATATTAGAAAAATTAGGTATGATAGATCTTTGGAGAAAACTGAATGTAATAGAAAAGAGTATACTTTCTTCTCAGCAGTTCATGGGACCTATGCAAAAATTGATCACATATTAGGACATAAAGACCTCAAAATTAAATGCAGAAAGGCAGAAATAATAAATGCTTTCTTTTCAGATCACGATGAAATAAAAACTACATTCAACAAAAAGTTAGGGGGAAATAAACCAAAAAGTAATTGGAAACTAAATAATCTCATCTTAAAGAATGATTGGATAAAACAGCAAATTATAGACACAACCAATAATTTCACTCAAGATAATGACAACGATGAGATATCATACCAAAATTTGTGGGATGCAGCCAAAGTGGTAATAAGGGGAAATTTTATATCCTTAGAGGCTTACTTGAATAAAATAAAGAGAAGATCAATGAATTTGACTTGCAACTTTAAAAGCTAGAAAAAGACCAAATTAAAAACCCCCAATCAAATACTAAACTTGAAATTCTAAAATGAAAAACAAAAATTAATAATATTGAAACTAAAAAAAATCTATCAAACTAATAAATAAAACTAAGAGTTGGTTTTATGAAAAAACCAATAAAATAGCTAAACCTTTGGTAAATCTGATTAGAAAAAAAGGAGAGAGGAAAATAACATTAGTCTTAAAAATGAAAAAAGGGAGAACTTTCTACCAATGAAGAGGAAATGAGAGAAATAATGAGTTACTTTGCTCAACTTTATGCCAATAAATTTGATAATCTAAGTGAAATGGATGACTACCTCCAAAAATATAGGCTTCCCAGGTTAACAGAGGAGGAAGTAAATTGCTTAAATAGTCCCATTTCAGAAAAAGAAATAGAACAAGCTTTTAATCAACTCCCTAAGAAAAAATCCCCAGAACCAGATGGATTTACATGTGAATTCTACTAAACATTTAAAGAACAATTAGCCCCAATTCTATTTAAACTATTTGAAAAAATAGAGAATGAAGGAGTTCTACCCAATTCCTTTTATGACATAGACATGGTACTGATACCTAAACAGAGGTTGAAAACAGAGAAAGGAAATTATAGACCAATCTCCCTAATGAATATTAATGCTAAAATCTTAAATAAGATATTAGCAAAACGGCTACAGAAAATCATGCCTAGGAAAATACACCATGATCAAGTAGAAGTTATACCAGGAATGCAGGCTGGTTCTATATTAGGAAACTATCAGTATAATTGGGCATATTAATAACCAAATTAACAAAAATCATATGATCATCTCAATAGATGCAGAAAAAGCATTTGATAAAATACAACATCCATTCCTACTGAAAACATTTGAGAGTAAAGGAATAAATGGACTTTTCCTTAAAATAATCAGGAGCATCTATTTAAAACCATCAGTAAGCATCATGTGTAATGGGGACAAACTGCAACCATTCCCAATAAGATCAGGAGTGAAACAAGGTTACCTACTATCACCATTACTGTTCAATATTGTATTAGAAATGCAAGCTTTGGCAATAAGAGTTGAGAAAGAGATTAAAGAAATTAGAGTAGGTAATGAGGAAATCAAATGATCACTCTTTGCTGATGATATGATGGCATACTTAGAGAACCCCAGCGATTCTACTAAAAAAAACTATTAGAAATAATCCACACCTTTAGCAAAGTTGCAGGATAGAAAATAAACCCACATAAGTCATCAGCATTCTTATATATCACTAACAAAATTCAACAGTTAGAAATACAAAGAGAAATTCCATTTCAAGTAACTACCAATAGTATAAAATATTTAGGAATCTATCCACCAAAGGAAAATTAGAAACTATATGAGCAAAACAACAAAACATTTTCCACACAAATTAAGTCTGATCTAACCAATTGGAAAAATATTAAATGCTCTTGGATAGGGCGAGCAAATATATAAAGATGACAACACTACCTAAACTAATCTATTTATTTAGCACTCTACCGATCAGACTTCCAAAAAACTATTTTAATAACCTAGGAAAAATAACAACAAAGTTCATATGGAAAAACAAAAGGTCAAGAATTTCAAGGGAATTAATGAAAAAAAAAATCAAATGAAGGTGGCTTAGTTGTACCAGATCTAAAATTATATTATAAAACAGCAGTTACCAAACCTATATGATATTGGCTAAGAAATAGACTAGTTAATCAGTGGAATAGATTCGGTTCAAAGGACAAAATAATCAATAACTTTAATACTCTAGTGTTTGACAAACCCAAAGATCCCAGCTTTTGGGATAAGAACTCACTGTTTGACAAAAATTCCTGGGAAAATTGGCAACTAGTATGGCAGAAACTAGGCATTGGTGCATACTTAACACTGTACACCAAGATAAGGTCAAAATGGGTTCATGACCTAGGCATAAATAATGATATTATAAACAAATTAGAGGAACCTAGGATAGTTTACCTGGCAGATCTGTGCAAAAGGAAGGAATTTATGAGCAAAGAAGAACTAGAGATCATTATTGATCACAAAATAGAAAATTTTGATTATATCAAATTGAAAAGTTTTTGTACAAACAAAACTAATTCAAACAAGATGAGATGGGAAGCAACAAACTGGGAAAACATTTTTACAGCTAAAGATTCTGATAAAGGTCTCATTTCCAAAAAATATAGAGAATATATAGAGAATATCTTACCTAAATTATAAAAAAATCATACCATTCTCCAATTGATAAATGGTCATAGGATATGAACAGACAATTCTCAGATGAAGAAACTGAAACTATTTCTAGTCATTTGAAAAGATGCTCCAAGTCATTATTAATCAGAGAAATGCAAATTAAGACAACTCTGAAATACTACTACACACTGTCAGATTGGCTAGAATGAAAGGGGAAGATAATGTGCAATGTTGGAGGGAATGTGGGAAAACAGGGACACTGATACATTGTTGGTGGAATTGTGAACACATCTAGCCATTCTGGAGAGCAGTTTGGAACTATGCTCAAAAAGTTATCAAACTGTGCATACCCTTTGATCCAGCAGTGTTACTACTGGGTTTATATCTCAAAGAGATTTTAAAGAAGGGAAAGAGACCTGTATGTGCAAGAATGTTTGTGGCAGCCCTCTTTCTAGTGGCCAGTAACTAGAAACTGTGTGGATGCCCATCAATTGGAGAATGGCTGAATAAATTGTGGTATATGAATATTATGGAATATTATTGTTCTGTAAAAAATGACCAACAGGATGATTTCAGAAAGGCCTGGAGAGACTTACATGAACTGATGCTGAGTGAAATGAGCAGGACCAGAAGATCATTATATACTTCAACAACAATACTATATGATGATCAATTCTGATGGACATGGCCCTCTTCAACAATGAGATGAACCAAATCAGTTCCAATAGAGCAGTAATGAACTGAATCAGCTACACCCAGGGAAAGAACTCTGGGAGAAGACTATGAACCACAACATAGAATTCCCAATCTCTCTACCTTTGTCCTCCTGCTTTTTTGATTTCCTTCACAGGCTAATTGTACACTATTTCAAAGTCTGATTCTTTTTGTATAGCAAAATAACTGTTTGGACATGTATACTAATATTATATTTAATTTATGCTTTAACATATTTAACATGTATTGGTCAACCTGTCATCTGAGGGAGGGGATGGAGGGAAGGAGGGGAAAAATTGGAACAAAAGGTTTGGCAATTGTCAGTGGTGTAAAATTACCTATGCATTGGCATAAGAACTCACTGTTTGACAAAAATTGCTGGGAAAATTGGAAACTAGTATGGCAGAAACTAAGCATTGATGCACACTTAACAGTATACACCAAGATAAAGTCAAAACAGGTTCATGATCTAGGCATAAAGAATGAGATAATAAATAAATTAGAGGAACATAGGGTAGTTTAAAAAGCTAAAAAAAAAAAAAAAAGGAGATATCTCTAGAGAAAAAAAAGAGAAAGCTTCTGTATTTTTTTTTTTTTTTTGTTGAGGCAATTGAGATTAAGTGACTTTCCCAAGATCACACATCTAGGAAGTATTAAGTGTCTGAAGCTGAATCTGAACTGAGGTCCTCCTGACTTTGGGGCTGGTGCTTTATCTGCTGTGTCATCTATCTGTCCCCAGCTTCTGTACTTTTCTTATGCAGTTATAATCAATATTTGGTATTGAAGTTATTTGCACATTTATTTTATCTCTTTAGATTGTAAGCTTCTTGAGATCAGGGAGCAGAACATCTTTGTCTTAGACTCTCCATATCTTAATATAGTACTTTACAAATAATAAATATCTTCATCACCCTTATCAGCAGCACAATTATTAGCATACTCAACTGGACAGTTCTGCCTGGATGACTGGAAGCAGAAGCACTTTCTGGAGAAAAAAGAAAAACTAAAATTTCTCAGAGAAATAAATAAGGTTTCCTTGGGATGGTAAGGAGATTTTATTGCAGTCCAGGTAGTTTATCTGAGAGTATAATTAGACTTCAATAAGCGAAATTAATTACTATGTGTCCAATGACTCAGAAAGTAGCTCCTGACCTCATGTTGCAGCAGCAGAAATAGTAGCAGTGGCTAGGTGTTTAAAGCCCGGAGCATCCATTGCAAACGGGGAAAGTAAAATCTAGTGACAAACACAAGCTTTATTCCCTTCACAATCCAGTAAGTCCTAAATTCCTTTAGGCCTGAGACCTGCCTTATTGAATAAATTATTCTGCCTCCCTCAATTTCGGTTCTGTATTCTCACAAATTATATATATATATATATATATATGTATTATGTACCCATATATGTGTGTATACATATATGTATGTAGAAATGCACATATATCTATATATTCAAATATATTTTTATATCATGGATTGTCAGTTGCATTCAGGTTTAAGGCAGGCAAATTTTGGGGGCAGAAGGATACTCTATATTTGAAAAAACACAGTACATTCCAAACCATCCCCAATAATTTGCCTTATATCATGATATAGTTGTGTTTTAAAATGTTTGAAAAAGAATGGGAGGCAGAAAGCAAAGAAAGATGAATGAAGTAAGGAAGGAAAGAAGGAAGAAAGAAAAGAAAGAGAAGAAAGGAAAGAAAGGTAAAAAGAAGGAAAGAAGGGAGGAAGGAAGGAAGGAAGGAAGGAAAGAATCAAGGAAAGAAACCGAAAGATCTGTTTGGCAATCTCTTCCATTCGGTCCAAAGATTCCCACTTCCCTCCAAATAAAATTAAGAAACAGAATATAAAGATCCAACATTCTAAGCTGATATATTGTCTTTAGTATCAAAGTTAATAGAAATAGTATCATTAGCAAGCACTGAACATCAATATGCAGTTACAGACAGAAATAAGTAGCATTGATTCCTGTGTAAAACAATCTCTGGGATTCAGTTTCTACACCTGAAAAATGAAATTAATAATTTCTACCATCCCACCTTCAAAGGGTTACTGTGAGGGATCAAATGAGATAACATATGAAAGCCCATTGTACACAATAAAGAAATAAGATATGGATTATTATTATAACTTTTAATTGTAGACTAAGTAGAGATTATACTTAATTGCATGCATTGAATGAAATAAGAGTCATCAAGCTAGCTTGGAAGCATGAGTTATTGTCATGGAGGAGAACATTATTCCATTGAGGTTCCTTTTCAAAGCACCCTTCATGTCTCTATTCCTCAGAGTGTAAATGAAGGGATTCAGCAAGGGAGTCACCACTGTATACATTATAGCAGAAATGATATCTTTGATATTTGAATTCTCAGATGAGGGGAAAAAATACTGGCCAAAGATTGTCCCATAATATAAAAACACTACAGAAAGGTGTGAGCCACAGGTAGATAATGCTTTGCAGATTCCCTTGCTAGACTGGATTTTCAGGATGGTGGCAACAATGCAGATGTAAGAGACAAGGACACATATTAATGGAAACATAATGACTATTGTTCCTACAGTAAACATGGTAAGTTCATTGAGAGACGTATCTGAGCAGGACAGCTTGAGTAAGGCAGCTAGGTCACAAAAGAAATGGGGGACAGAATTTTCTGCACAGAAGGACAGTCGGACCAGAAGAAGGGTGTGGGTCAAGGAATTGGCAAAGGAGAGAATCCAGGATCCAACTATCAGCAAGCTGCAGAGACTCTGTCTCATGAGTGTGCTATAGTGGAGAGGGTGGCAGATGGCAACATAGCGATCATAAGCCATTGCAGTGAGCAGGAAGCTGTCCAGATCAGTAAAGAATATGAAGAAATATGTTTGTGAGATGCAGCCATTGTAGGGAATGGTCTGGTTTCCTGATTGCATGTTCACCAGCATTTTGGGGGTAGTTACGGACGAGAAACAGATATCAGTAAAAGCCAAGTGACTGAGGAAGAAATACATGGGACTGTGAAGATGAGAATCCAGTCTGATCAGCAAGATAATAAGCAGGTTCCCAAACAATGTGGTGAGATAGATGCTCAGGAAGAGAATGTAGAACAGTACATGATGCTGTGGGCTGATAGGAAATCCAAGGAGGAGGAATTCAGAGATACCTGTCTTATTCTCCTCCATTCTGCTCCTCTATCTGCTTAAAGAAGAAGGAATCCGTTTGGCACAGTGAAAAGCATTTAATTTGAACTCAGATGACCTATGTTCAAATCAGAGCTTTCTTATCAGCCTTGTACACCTTATTTGAAACTCCATATTCATCTATATAAAAGATAGATGCCTTCTAATGTCCCTAAGAGAATAACTATTATAATTAG
Organism: Antechinus flavipes; assembly: GCF_016432865.1. Taxonomy (NCBI): domain Eukaryota; kingdom Metazoa; phylum Chordata; class Mammalia; order Dasyuromorphia; family Dasyuridae; genus Antechinus; species Antechinus flavipes. The sequence goes on along the minus strand of NC_067399.1, from coordinate 464,759,525 downwards.
GCATGAAGAGAGTTTGGGCTGGGAAGGTGAATCCTGCTTATGAAAATCTATAATGTTAAAGTTTGAAGGGACTCAAGAACCAGAATGTTAGAAATCAAACCTTATGTCCAGTACCCATTTTTCTACACTATGGTGTGTCTATACACTAGCAATGTTACCATTGTTCAAATCTTTATTCTCTAGCCTTCCTGATATTAATTTGAAATTGATATATAATATGTGTGTATATGTATACATGCACACATGCATATATTATATACAAATATACATATGTAGTAGTGGCTAAAATGATGGCCTCAGATTCAGAAATACTGCGTGCAAGTTTTGCCTCTCATACATATGTACTGTATGATCCTTGTTAAGTCACTTAACTTCAGTGTTGTGGGCAGCTGTTTAAGTCTATATATTTCAGAGATAATGCTGTCCTATACTAGGAGAAGCTCCTCACCATGAAGTCCCTATACCAATAAAATCATTGTTCTACATTCTATCCCTATATTTTCTTTATACATTTATATACTTTATACTGATAGTTTTAACAGCATGAACTAACATTAAGATTTTTCACACATCCCTGTAGATGTTCATGGTAGTTCCAGTCAGAATATAAGTCCTTTGAAGGCTTTCACTTTTGGCTTTGCATCTTTAAAGAATATTATAGTTTTAGATATATAATCAATATATACTAAATGCTTGCTGATTGATTGTTCTTACTCATAGTAATACTCATTTTGTCATGACCATCTGTATTCTGAATAGTATGGGTTGGACAAAATAGGAAGATCAGGATTTTCTATGAACATATCTCTAAACTACTCTCCATTGGACTAATAAATTCTACATGGTGGAAAGACTTGGGTGTGTTTAATATAAATAGCCCTTTTCTTTCCTGAGTTCTAATTCATCTCCATGAAGTAAAGGGGTCTCTGTGTTCTCCAAGACTATGGAGTACACATTCTGGAAAGTTTTATTGCCTTGAAAAGTCTTCCAACATGACTGTATCAAATACAAGTTTGAATATGCAGAGCATCATCACCTTGTTGGTCTGGGGGAGATGAATCTTTGTGTTACAGCAATTCATTAAAATCCTCTAACCCCTATCACCACCACAGAGTGGTGATATGGAGGAAGGAGCAGCTATAACACTGATACAGAGATAAAAGTTTTTCTTGAAAAGAGGTAGTGAAAATAATGACAGATTGAAGATTAGATGATCAAAGAACTACAAAGAAGAAGCTGTGACCTCTTGAATAGAGGTAAAGGATATGACTAGAAGTAAAAGCAGCCTCCTCCTGGGGTTCCTCTAGTGCTTAATCTTTGGAATATTTCTTCCCCTTCTCTTTTATTCCCCAAACCACTTTCTGTGTCTTTTTTAGTCTTGCTAACCTGTTCTTAGTATTTCATCACAGACTTTATAATTTATACAAGAATCCTAGAAATGAAGCTAAGTGAAATATTCCATTGTCACTCATAAATTTTCCTGCAATCAGGGTTAAATGTTTTTTCTTCTACTGTATTTTATATTCATCAATTTTAAACAAATTATCATATATAAAAACCTTTGATTTATGCCAAACACATGAGATGAATGGAATCTGGTCTTTCTTGTGAGTTCCATATCACCAATTGGAAATTTCCCATTGTGTATTCCAAAACCATCTCAAAATTAATGTGTCAAAGAAAACTAATCACACTCACCCCAAATACCCTTCCTGTTATGGGCCAGAACTTGAAATAAGGTGGTAAGTCAGTGGAATTGATAGAGGCAATGGTTGTTTAGCATGGTGCTTAATAGTTCTCTAGTTCAATACATGTACTTAGTTACTTACTATAGTTCTATGAGATTCACATCTTTGATAAGAGAGCATATAAGCTTGGACAAACTCAGCCAGAATCAGAACTAGGGAAGATAGAAAAGTGGTGGCAGGCTGTTCTCCTTCGCTTCGCCACTGAAACCAAGATCCAGAAGGCCTCCAGAAAAACTAGCCAAGCCCCAAGGAAAGGAGACAAGATTTTGAAAGAGACAATAAAGGATTTGGACTTTAACTCCTGGAAACCTCAACAGAGAACATTACATTTTAAAGAGAAGGTTACACCTTCCTTCTATCAAAGATATCACTATGCTTCCTGTTAAACACAATTGTAACTTTGGAGTCAACATTGGGACTCTCTCCCAACATCTCCACATCAAATCAGTTGCTTGGTTTTTTTGATTTTGCCTTAAAAACATTTCTCACAACTTTTCCCCTCCCTCCACAGAGATTAAGTGATTTCCTTAATGTCATTCAGGTAATAAGTGACAGAAACCAATTACAAATCCAAGTCCTCTGACTCCAAATCCAAACACAAATTCAGTATTTTTTTTCTTCTGTACCTCCTTTATATTCTATTGTTGTTTCTAGTTTTTAACAACCTATATTAGTCTGTGCATTTATTTTGCCTGACCTGTGACTTAACTGGCTTGGGATACTCCTAATGGTGATATTCCCTATGTCTATCAGAAACTCCTGCAAATTCTAGTTTCAGAGAGTTGTCTGGAGCTTAAGTGACTTGCCTAGAGTCTGAGTCCAACTCTATTTTCTGTCTCATGCTGCATCTTCTGGGAAAGGCACATGTACTTGTACTTACCACATTGCCTAGAACATCATAGGTACTTAGTTATTGACTGACTATTCCAGCATTATATTGTTCAGAGAATTTGGAGATCCAGATGAAAAGGATTTGCATGAGAGGAAAAAACTGAAAATTATACACATAAACACATAAAACATCATCCATACATCCATATATATACCCAGAATATTCCCATTGCTTGAATGACTTTTCCTAATTTCTTCAGACCTGTTATGAATTCAGATGATTAGAGCTTTAGGAAACAGACTCCTTTCTATCTCTCTCCTGGAGCTTGACAAGAATAAGACAAGTTGAAGCATTGCTTTTCCTTTTTTTTTTTTTTTTTTTTTTTGCTGGAAAAGAGATAGCAGTTTTTGGCTCAGGTTGAGCAAACTCTGGTTAGCTTTTATTCACAACACAGAACACACAAAGCAATTCTTTTTTATTGTATAGTCAAGGAAGGGACTCAGGAGGTATTGTTGGTGAGAGACAATGTCCCCTGATCCTTGTTAGAGAAGTTGCCTAATTCCCCCATGGACCTTTGTGGGATGTATATACCTGAGGTTAAAGTATTTCTTTCAAGAGTTGGAGAAGATGAGGTGGTGAGATCATTGGGGGAGATTTGTTAGTGTTCTTCTTTTCCCTGGGTCTGTGTAAAGCATGGGAAGCTAGGAACAACTTTGACCCCAAACTCTAAAAGTTACCTGTAAGTCTCATTTATTGCCACAGTCACAAACTGGAGTATCCAAGATTATTTAACTCCCTTAGTTCAGATTCAAACAAGAACCCTACTTCCTTTCACTGAGCTATGATACATGGAGATAAGCATGCTCTACTAGGAAATAAAATTATAATAAGTCATAGTTTAGTCATTAAAATTAGTGATGAATAAAATTTATCAAATGAACCTATGAAAGTTATCAAATTAATGTATGAAAGAATGCTCCAAATCATTAAGAAGAGAAATTAAAATCTTAAGATTTTATTTCACATCCAGTAAATTGGCAAAGACAACAATAGAAGAGAATAGTCAGTATTGAACAGGTTATGGAAAGATGAGCACACTACTGCATTGTTAGGGAAGTTGCAATTTAATACAATTATTTTGAAAAGCCATGAAGAATGATGTAAATGAAATGATTATAAAATTCATATACTTTGAATCAGAGATTCTCCTAAGCAAATGTACTACAAAGAGATTGTTGACAAATATTTACAGTAGCATTTTGGGGAGGATGGTAATAAGAAATTAGAAGTAAAAAAGATGCTCATAGATCAGGGCATGGCTAAACAAATAGAATGAAATGAAATATTTTTATGCCGTAAGAAATGATGAATATCATAAATACTGAAAAGCATGGAAAGACTTCAGTGAATTGATAGAATGTGAAATAAGCAGAGCCAAGATAAGAGTATACAAAATGACCACAACATTATAAATTTGAGATAACAATAATGGCCAAACAATAAAAATTGAATGGGGAAAAATATAAATAATACATATAGTCCTAAATAAGAGATTTGAGAAGATATCTTCCTCTACCTTCCATCTTTACTATTTTGCAATGGTTAGACATCCATAGGTCTGGAACTTTGTATATATTTTCAGATGTTTTATTATGTCGCTTAGTTTTATCAACTGTTTTTTGTCTCTTCCCTCTTTTTTCATTAAGAAAATTATTTGTTATGTGGAATGGCTCTCTAGAATAAAGGAGAGGTAATAATGTAGGGGAAACATAACATAAAAACAAAGAAACAAAAAACAAATATACAATGAGAAAAGAAAAAAGAACATGTTCACAGCAGAACATGAGAAGATTCAATATTAAACAAGTTTCCATTTCACAAAAATCTATGTAATATATCCTATACATTGTTTTTGAAGCAAACCAGCTTTCCTGTGCTTACTTCTAAGTTTTATTTTGTTCTATGTTATGCATTTTAAATTTATTTCTCCCTCCCTCTCTCTCTTCCTTTCAACACCTAAGTGTGTCTGAGTCAATAGATATGTATGTATGCATGTGTATTTATAGATAGATACATTTATCTATACAATACCATATTATGAATATTTCTTCTCGTCAGTTTTTCTCATCTTTTTTTATTGATCCAAGTCTTCCCATGTTTTTTGTAAATTAAACAACTCATAGTTTCTTATATCACAGCAATATTCCATCACAATCCCATATTACAGCTTGTTTAGCCATTCCCCTATTGAAGAATACTTCTCGTTTCAGGTAATATAATAGGTACAAGATGATATCTCAAAGTTATTTTAATTTTCATTTCTCAAATCAATAATAATTTAGAGCATTTTATCATATGATTTAAATAGTTTGATTTCTTCATAGAAAAATTGCTTGTTCATATCCTTTGACCACTCATCTATGGGGTATGACATTTTATAATGTTATTTTAAATGGTCTAAAACAATATTGAATAATATTGATGACACATAGTGTAGTTTCCCTATTTTTCTTTTATTTAAATTTATATCAGCTTTAACTTTGCTGATATCACAACCACTACCAGTTTTTTTACATAATTCTACTCCAGTCCTTTATTCAATCTCTGCATGTATTTCCCATTTTTATTGAGTTTCCTAAAAGCAACATAATGTTGAATTCAGATTTTTAATCAATGTTTTTAATCCATTTTATAAGTAAATATATCACATTCATATTCTAAGTTATAATTCTATTCATCCTATTTTTTCACTATCCTTCTAGTCTTGTTTGTCCTTTCCTCCTCACTTGTTTAATTTACTTCTACTCACAAACTAGTCCTCCTCTTCTTTAATGAACCCACCCCTGTAAAAGTCCCTCCTTTGTTCTCTCATGCTACCTATCACCTTAATTGACCATAACTAAGAATTACTTCTTTATCCTCTCTGCTTCCCATTTCTTAATTTGTACACCTTTCTAAAAGCCCCTCTCTTATCTCATCCCCTAACACATTTTCAAAGAGAATAAGTTTTCAACACCACCAGCCCTCTGGTCCCCTTACTTCTATATCAATCCTTTCTTTCATTCTTCATTTGTATGAGATAATCATTTCTATTTGTCCTTTCTAAAGTTTTATTTTTTTATATCCATCCCTATCATACACAGTTCAGCACAAATCTTTCAACCTACCCAAATACTTATGACAGTCATAGAGTGCCAATAATATTTTCATATATAAAAAGTAAATAGTTTGATCTTATTGAGTCTGTATAATTAGTCTTTAATGTTTATGTTCTATCTCTCCTGGAGCTTACATGTCAAATTTTCCCTTAAGTTCTATTACTTCTGTTGAAAATAACTGAAATTCTTTGAATTTGTGAAATGTCTTTTCCATCCCACCTCCTTCAGGATTATATTTAACTTTGCTGGGTAAATTGTCCTTGGTCATAATCCCAGATCTTTTGCTCTGTGAAATATACTGTTCTAAGACCTATGACCTTTTAGTGTAGAAACTGACTATAGTCTCATGATATTTTATTTATTTTATTGTGGCTTGAAATATTTCCTCTTTAATCTTGGAGCTTTGAAATTTAGCTATTATATTCCTGTAATTTTTTCTGAAACTTTCTATTTCAGGTGGAGATTAGTAGAATTTTTTTCTATTTCTGCTTTGCCTTTTTGGTCTAGAACTTCAGAGCAATTTTCCTTAATATTTTCTTGTAATAATATATTATGACTCTTTTTGTGATTGTATATTTCAGGTAGTACAACTATTCTTTTATTGCTTCTCCTCAATCTGTCCTATTTTTCTGATAAGAGGTTTCACATTGTCTTTTTTTTTATTTTGTTTTATTATTTCTTGGTATCTTCTAATGTCTTTAGCTTTCCTTTGCCCAATTTTAATTTTTACAGAATTGTTTTCTTCTATAAGGTTTTTTATTGCCTTTTTCTGGTTGGCTGATTTTTTTCATACTTTTCTTGATTTTCCTAATTTTTCCTTGATCTCTTATTTGACTTTAAAGTCTTTTTTAAGTTCTTCCAAGAACTCTTTTTGGATTTGTGACCATTTGACACTTCTCATTGAAAAAGAGGGTCATTTTTAGCTCTGTTATCTTCCTCTCAATATGAACCAAATCTTCTCTATTCGCATAGTATCTATGTATGTTTGGAATCTTTGTCCTTTGTTCATTTTACTTTGGTCTTATTTTCTCTTTACTAGTTCATTATTATAATGATTCTAGTCCCAAAGTGTGAGGAATGATAACTCAGGACTCAGTTATTTCTTATTTTTATTGTCTGAGCTCTGTCCCAGTTCTGAACTTCTTCACCCAGAAGCCAGAAGCCAAGGTCAGGATCCCCAACCATACTGGACTGCAAAGTCTTCCTTCCTGTAGTCTTTTTGGTGGCTGTGATGAAGTCCTTGATAGGAAGAGAGATAGGAAGAAAGCCTGAATTTTACTGACAAAGCCAGATTGTGACTGTATCAAAGATGCATGTGACTCTCCTCATTTGAAAGTGGATTCAGAGAAGTTGAGTTATTGACTCTGTTGTCCCTGAGAAATGTAGTGCCATGAAGGCGATGGAGTGGGAGGAATTTATAAACAATGTATAAAATCATTTTAACAATTCCTAATGATTTTAAGAGCTAACTCAGAAGACTGACCTAAGATGGAAAGGAACAGAAACTATTTTAAAGACTATTTAGTCAAAGTGGGGCCAAGATAGAGGAATAAAGGCAGGAACTCACTCAACCTCTTAGGTTGAGAGGAAAATTTCTTTAAATAACTACTCTAAACAATTTTTAGAGTGGTAGAACACCCCCAAAAGATAGAGTAGAATATTTTCCAGCCAAAGCAACTTAGAAGGTTAGCAGAAAATGTCTATGACACCAGGGAGAAGGGGAGTCCAGCATGTAGTCCCAGTGCAAGCTTTACCAGTACAGCCCCAGCCAGCCCCAGTTCCTGCCCTAGGCCCACACTGGAAAAGCAGGAATGAGTCAAGGGTTATCTGATTTAGTGGCAGTACTGATGACTTCTAGACCTCTCAACTCAGAGAAGCTTGGAAGATCAGTAAAAAAGGTCTGTGGCCACAGGCTGGGAATCTAGAAGACTTTCTCAGTGCAGGCTGTACCTGCATAGCCACAGTCACAGCCTTAACCCCAGTGCCAGCAAAACAGAATTCTTGCTTTAGCACACTAGATCTTAAAGCTACACTGGGGTGGGAACACTCCAAACAGTTTCAAAGCAAAAAAGAGGACTTGTAGTCAGATTCCTAGAAGGATCTCTGAAAATAACTGCACAAAACTATTGAAGCTTGGGACAATGTACTCTACTTTAAACAAGAATTACAATTCAAGTAATAGGCTAGGAAAATGAGAAAACAGCAGAAAAAGTTTCTGGTCATAGAACGTTACTATGATAACAAGGAAAATCAAAACACACACTTGGAAGAAGATAAAGTTAAAAGTTCCTACATCTAAAGCCTTCAAGAATAAATTATGGAAGAAAAGAAGAGAAAAAGGAGGGAATTTCCTATCTCATTTAGTTGGTATGCATGAAATCATATAAACATAGAAGGAAAGATGGAAAAAATTGATATCCTTTGAATCTCATTTTCATCTGAACTGTTCAAAGAACAGTTGAACATACATACATACACATGTGCACACAAACAAAGTTTAGGAGAGACATATATTGAATTCAGCAAGGAAATGAATGGATGGGGAAAGGGTTTAAACAGGAAGATAGAATCAATAAAATATTGTCCACAAGCAAAACAAACTTTTTTTTCCTTTTTTTTTTTCTTTTTTATTTAATAATAACTTTGTATTGACAGAATCCATGCCAGGATAATTTTTACACAGCATTATCCCTTGCAATCACTTATGTTTCGTTTTTTCCCCTCCTTCCCTCCCCCCCCCCAAGATGGCAAGCAGTCCTATATATGTTAAATATGTAGCAGTATATCCTAGATACAATACATATTTGCAGAACCGAACAGTTCTCCCACTGCACAGAGAGAGTTGAATTCAGAAGGTAAAAATAACTCGGGAAGAAAATCAAAAATCAAATAGTTCACATTCATTTCCCAGTATTCCTTCTTTGGGTGTAGCTGTTTCTGTCCATCATTTATCCAATGAAACTCAGTTAAGTCTCTTTGTCAGAGAAATCCACTTCCATCAGAATACATCCTCATACAATATCGTTGTCGAAGTGTATAATGATCTCCTGGTTCTGCTCATCTCACTTAGCATCAGTCCATGTAGGTCTCTCCAAGCCTCTCTGTATTCATCCTGCTGGTCATTCCTTACAGAACAATAATATTCCATAACATTCATATACCACAATTTACCCAGCCATTCTCCAATTGATGGGCATCCATTCATTTTCCAGTTTCTAGCCACTACAAACAGGGCTGCTACAAACATTTTGGCACATACCGGTCCCTTTCCCTTTTTTAGTATCTCTTTGGGGTATAAGCCCAATAGAAACACTGCTGGATCAAAGGGTATGCACAGTTTGATAACTTTTTGGGCATAATTCCAGATTGCTCTCCAGAATGGCTGGATTCGTTCACAATTCCACCAACAATGCATCAGTGTCCCCGTTTTCCCGCATCCCCTCCAACATTCATCATTATTTTTTCCTGTCATCTTAGCCAATCTGACAGGTGTGTAGTGATATCTCAGAGTTGTCTTAATTTGCATTTCTCTGATCAATAGTGATTTGGAACACTCTTTCATGTGAGTGGTAATAGTTTCTTTTTTTTTTTTAATATATAAATTTTATTTTATTTAATAATAACTTCGCATTGACAGAATCCATGCCAGGATAATTTCTACACGACATTATCCCTTGCAATCACTTATGTTTTGTTTTTTCCCCTCCCTCCCTTTCCCCCCCCCCCACAGGATGGCAAGCAGTCCTATATATGCTAAACATGTTGCAGTATATCCTAGATACAATACATATTTGCAGAACCGAACAGTTCTCTTGTTGCACAGGGAGAATTGGATTCAGAAGGTAAAAATAACTCGGGAAGAAAATCAAAAATGCAAATAGTTCACATTCATTTCCCAGTGTTCCTTCTTTGGGTGTAGCTGTTTCTGTCCATCATTTCTCCAATGAAACTCAGTTAAGTCTCTTTGTCAGAGAAATCCACTTCCATCAGAATACATCCTCATACAATATCGTTGTCGAAGTGTATAATGATCTCCTGGTTCTGCTCATCTCACTTAGCATCAGTCCATGTAGGTCTCTCCAAGCCTCTCTGTATTCATCCTGTTGGTCATTTCTTACAGAACAATAATATTCCATAACATTCATATACCACAATTTACCCAGCCATTCTCCAATTGATGGGCATCCATTCATTTTCCAGTTTCTAGCCACTACAAACAGGGCTGCTACAAACATTTTGGCACATACCGGTCCCTTTCCCTTTTTTAGTATCTCTTTGGGGTATAAGCCCAATAGAAACACTGCTGGATCAAAGGGTATGCACAGTTTGATAACTTTTTGGGCATAATTCCAGATTGCTCTCCAGAATGGCTGGATTCGTTCACAATTCCACCAACAATGCATCAGTGTCCCCGTTTTCCCGCATCCCCTCCAACATTCATCATTATTTTTTCCTGTCATCTTAGCCAATCTGACAGGTGTGTAGTGATATCTCAGAGTTGTCTTAATTTGCATTTCTCTGATCAATAGTGATTTGGAACACTCTTTCATGTGAGTGGTAATAGTTTCAATTTCTTCATCTGAAAATTGTCTGTTCATATCCTTTGACCATTTATCAATTGGAGAATGGCTTGATTTTTTATAAATTTGAGTCAGTTCTCTATATATTTTGGAAATGAGGCCTTTATCAGAACCTTTAATTGTAAAGATGTTTTCCCAGTTTGTTGCTTCCCTACTAATCTTGCAAAACAAACTCTTACAGTAATGATTAAAATGTGAAATAAAGGCTTAAAAGGAAAGAAAGAACAAAATATTATCAGAGGAAGAAGACAACATGAGTAACAGAACTTTAAAAACATTTCTGATGATTAATCTCTGACAATTATTGAAAATAGAAAAGATTATATATATATATATGTGTCTATATATATATGCATATATACACACACACACACACACACACACACACACACACACACATATATATATATATATAATCAACTTTGCACAAAAGCTTAAAAAATACTGGCCACATATCAGGGCATAAAATCCTCCTAGGCAGAAAAGCAACAAATGTTGGAGGAGATGTGGAAAAACTGGGATGATAATTCATTGTTGGTATAATTGTAAACTGATCTAATCATTTTAAAAAGCAATATGTAATTATGCCTAAAGTGTTTTCAAATTTTCTGTACCCTTTAATCCAGTAATAACACTACTAGGTCTATTTCTAAAGATGATTAGGAAGAAGGAAAATAACATATATGTTCTAAAATGTTTATAGCAACTCTCTTTGTGGTGGCAAAGAACTGAAAATTGCTGGAATGGCTGAACAAATTGTGGTATATGATTTTGATAGAATACTAACTACTGTGTTATAAGAAATTGTAAGTTCAATGATCTTAGAAAACATGGAAAAACTTGCATGAAATAATGAAGAATGAAATGAGCAGAACTAATAAAGCATTGTAAATAGAAACATCAATATTATTTAAGAATGACTTTGAGTGACCAAGTCATTTTGACTATTATAAATATCCAGATTAACTATAAGGGATATATGAAGAAAGACATTATCCACATCTAGAGAAAGAACTGATAAATAGAAATCTGTATAGAATAATTTTACATATGTATTTACATATACATATGTATACATATATAAGCATATATAAACACACATTATACATATGCATATATAAAATATATTTGTGTCAAATGATAGCCATTTCTAAAATGGGAGGGAAGAGAAAAAAGAAATTTACATGATAATTTTATTATGTATTTAAAAGAAATAGCAAGTTGTACATAATATATTTGCAATTTCATGTGCAATCATCTCTTTATTATACTGATATAGAAATACTTCTTGTATTCAATAAATTAAAGAAATAAAAGCAAAATTTCTTCAAAATTATGGACTATAAAATAACCTTAACAAAATCAATAGAATTTATATATAATAACTATATCCAAGAATTTATAATCTAATGGGAAGTCCCAAATTTGTAGCTACAAATCTGTATTTGTTTTTATAGTTACAAATAATATCCCAAAATCGTAAAATATTTTGGAATCTTCCAAATTTAAAAAAAAGGCTGATACTGATTTAATTCCAAAGTGTTCCATAAAGAAATGAAGAAAAAATAAATAGGTGGTAGAATATTTAGTACGCACATTCAGGTCATGCCACTATAATAAAAATGAAAATTCTACCAAAATAAATTTATAATGTGGCCACAGAATTTCTACCTCAGGTTTCTTGTTGACACTATAATAAGAGAGTATGATAGAAAAGAAACTAGTTCAGACTTCTCATCAATACTACAGGAAAAAGACACTGCCTTAGTCATACTGGCTACACAGACAGGACTCCTCATCTTCCACTTCTGATCAATATGCCCTTATCTCCTTTTCCTGACTTCTATAAAATTCTATGTTTTTTTTCCAGAACTGTTTACTTATTCACATTCTAAATAAGATTGTTAAGCTAATGCTCTGATTTCTCTGACTTTTCATACAGATGAGCCTGTTTTCTGAGCAGAAATAATCATGCAGATAACTGATGCTGCAGTGTTGATTCAATGGCTGACAGCAGTATCAGTGGATCTCTTGGATAATTTTTATCATAGTCATTTAAATATTATTATCAAAAGGTTATGTTTTTAGAACACAATCAAATAATGGCAAAATTTATTTGGAGAACAAAAGAACTAGAACATAAAGGAAAATAAGGCAAAGACGTAGGAGTGAAGAAGGCACAACATTTTTCAGGCCTCAAACTATTATAATTCAAGAGTCATAAAAACTAATTGTAATTGGTTAAAAAAGAGAAGTAGATCAATGGAACAGGCTAGAAAAAAAGATTAAAGGAATAAACTTAATAACCATGCATTCCATAAACTAAAAAGCATAAATTACATAAGAAATGACTTCATTATTTTTTTTTAAAGACTGGAAGAGCTGCAAAGCAGTCTGGCAAAAATTAGGTATAGAACAAAGTCTTACATCATATTCCATAAGAAATTCAAAATGGATGCATAATCTTAATTTTAAAGATCATGCCATAAAAATTTGAAAGACTAGCTCATATATCTTTCATAGCTAAAGGAAAGAAGTGTAATCTTAACCAAACAAGTGATAGAGGAAGTTAAAGTAGATAATTTTGCATGAAAATGAAAAATTTCTGATTGGACAAATTAATTTACTTAGGAAAAAAAGAAAAGTCAAAAGGTAAAAAACATTTATCAAATATCTCTGATAAGGGTTTGATATACAAGCTATATAAACAACTCACAGATATATGTGTGCATATATAGAATGTATGTATGTATATGTGTGTGTAGAAACACACATATATGCATATACACATATATATGTGTATAAGATGTCTTTCATGCTCTAAGATAACATCACTACACTGGAGTCAAGATACAGTGTGTTCAACTATGGCTGATGAGACCAATATGAGCTTGGAAGGCTCTACCACGGGTAGGGCACAAATAGTCCAAATGAACATATGTAGTGGAGGTTTGTTAAATTTGCATATCTCATGTTTCTTTTGAGCTACTACAATTTTGCTTTGCTCATAAAACACATTACCTTCTTTGATGCAGGCACACCATGCTGGGTGATCCTGTGCAAGTGTTATCTATGTCTCACAGTTGATTCCAAAATTCTTCAAAGAGATCTTAAGAAGTATCCTTGTATTGCTTCTTCTGATCTCCATGTGAATGCTTGCTTATGTGAGTTCTCCATAAAATAGTCTTTTTTGGCAAATATTTGGAATTTGAAAAAAATGTCCAGCCCATCAGGATTACATTCCCTGAAGTAGATTTTGAATGTTCAGCAGTTCAGCTCAAGAAAGCATCTCAATGTCCAGTACTTATCCTACCAAGTGGTTTTTAGAATTTTTGTAAGATAATTCAAATAAGAGTGATTTAGTTTCCTGGAATGGCACTGGTATACTATCCAAGTTCACAGGCATAAGACGATTAGGTTAATACAATGGTTCTGTAGAATACACACCCACCCCCCCCCACTTCCCCACCCCCCCCCACACACATTTACACACACACTACATATTTTAATATGTATCTTGGGAAGATAGGCACACTGATGCATCATTGGTAGAGCTGTAGATCAGTAAAACCACTTTGGAAGGCATTTTGGAATTACAGCAATAAATTTATTAAATATACATACCCTTGGACCCAGAGATTCCACTATGCTTCAAGGAAGTTATTGATAAAAGAAAATTTCTTTCTGTGCCAAGATATTTATAGAAACATTTTGGATAGCAAAGAACTTAATCCAAATAGACGACAATGGATACGGGACTGGTTAAGGGCATTTTGACATATGAAAGCTATACAAGATAATGAATATACTAAATACAGAAAAGTATGAAAAGATTTTTAAGAACTGATGCAGAGTGAAGTAGCAGCAAGAAAGCAATATTCACAATGACCAGGACAATGGAAATGCAAAGAACCCTAAAACTATACAAAATAAATATTACAAATTTATAAGAACAAGCACAAATACAAAGAAAAGACATGAGAGGACCCCTTACCCATTTTTAAATATGAGGAGATCCTCAGGAGAATTACATATATTAGGTATATTAGGGAAAATATTGGTGTTTATAAAAAGAAAACAAATTTGTCAATACAAAGTTATTTTAAGAAAAAGAAATTAACAAAACAAAACCAAAAAATCCCAAACTAAACTAGTTCCAAGTACTGATGAATTTATAACTCTAACCCTAAATTTGGTAAAATATTCAAAGAAAAATTCCAATATTGCACAAACTATTTGCCAAAATTAAAAAAGAAAGGCTCTTGTGTAATGCCTTCTTTGATAAAAATATGAGTTTTATATTTAAACCAAAGAGAGAAAAATCAGAGAAGGTAACTATGAAGAAATCTCTCTGATGAATTTCAATGCAAAAAAATAAAACAAAACATTATCAAAATGCTATAATAATATGTTTTATACAATTTATCAATATATCAATTTATCAATGGATTTATTATTAGAGGGACAATTTGGTTTGACATAAGGAAAATTATAATAGTAATAGATCATTTTAATGACAAAAATGATTAAAACCTAGGATATACTAAAATGTATAAAAATCTTTTGACAAAATAAAATATCTATTTCTGCAAAAAAAATTTAGTAATAACAAATAAATAAACATCTATAATATTATAAGTAATATCTATTTAAATAAGCTCCAACATTATGTGTAATAAAGGCTGGAGACCTTTCTAAAAAATCAGATTAAAAGAGAAGAGTTCATTATCACCTTTCTTATTTGATATAATTTTAGGCATAGTAGCTCTAGGAAAGACTGAATAAACACAGACAAAAAAGAAAACTGTTACATTTTTTAAAATGATATTCTTTCTATAATTGTTCATGTAGTCAACTAAAATTAATTGAAACAACTATTAAATACAGTAAACTTGCAAGATATAAATTAAACACTGCTATATCATCAGCATTTCTAATTTTTAACAACAACAACAAAGAAACTCAGAAGAAAGACATAGAAGGAGAAAATCTATTAAAAACAACTATAGAATATAGACATTTGGAAATCTCTCTACTGATACACACAAAAGAACTATATGAGCCATCAAAGTGGCATAATAGGCAAGGTAAGAATGCTAGATTTGGAGCCTGGAAGACCTTAGTTCAAATTTTCTATCAAACAATTACTGTGTGATGTTAAGTAAGTCACCAACCTCTTTTAACCTAGGTTTTCTTCTCTGTAAAATCAAGGAAATAACAGAACTCATCTCACAGAATTGTTAGGAAGATCAAAAAGACATATTCTGTGCTTTGCAAACTCTAAAGCACTATGTAAATTCCAGCTATATAAGTGTGTTTTAAAATCAGTTTGTGCTGAATTATAGATAAATTGATAAATAGATAAATCTAATCATCTATATTTACAAATAAAAACAAAAGAAAAATTTATAAATAATTGAATAAATCTTAAGATTATGCTATGCAAGAATAATAAAATGTTATGGATAGGTTAATCAATATTTGATGCCATACTAATCAGACTTCTAGAGATTACTTTATAGAACAAAGAATTTTTTTTTTTTTAGAAAATCTATCTGAAGAAACAAAAAGGTCAAGAATTTCAATGGAAATAATTTTTTACACTTTAAAAATTTTTATTAATATAATTTTTGATTATATTGCTTAATTTCTTCTAATAGCCCTCTCTCTTCACTAGAGCCATTGCATATATGACAATTTTGTAAAGGAAAAAAGGACAAAAAATCCTCAAACAATACTGATAAAGAACAGATTTTTGAGGTTAATCCATATATATGTAAAGTTTTGAGTTAGATTTATATTTTCATCCTATTCCCTCAAAATCTAAATTACATCCTGGAATCCTTACACTGTCTCATCTCCCATATCCAATCTATTATCAATTCTTGTTGATTATACTTTTGTAACTTTTCTCAAAAATACCTTCTTCTCTTCTCTGGCACTGTCATTGCTCCAGTGCAGTTGACCATAACCTCACATTTAGATTACTATAGTATCTGCTGGGGGTCTGCCTGCCTCCAGTCTCTCTCTGTTACAGTCCACATTCCACTCAGCTATCAAATTAACCACTCTACAATGCAAATTTTACCAATTCATTCCTCCACCACTCAATAAATTCCACTGTCTCCTTGTTACCACCAGAATCAAATATAAAATCTAATTTGGCATTCAAACCCCTTCACAAACTTTCACTTGTTTTTCCACTTCTTATATTTTACTTCTGCTGCACTCTACTCTGTAATCCAGTGACCGGCCTCCTTACAGTTCCTCTCACAAGATTGTCCATCTCCAAAGTCTGGGAATTTTTTCTGGCTGTTCCATATTCTTGAATTTCTCTCCCTCATATTTTTTGCTTTTCTTTGTATTCTAGTTCTTGACTCAGTGCCTGTCACATAGTAATTAAGTTGATCAATGTAATAGGTCAAACAGCTAAATTTCTCTTTTTTTGATATTTTTGAAAATTGAATCTCAAAATAGCAGACTTCACTGCAGTTTAACTCTAATTGTAAATAAGTTCATTTAAATATTGATCCCCAATTAGCTTTCCTAAAACTTTCACTCATTCCTTCTAATTATGCCTTTTAGGATCAAAGAAAACATCTTCCTTTTTTGTATGGCACTCCTTCATATATGTGAAGCTAGAGATCTTTATCCAATGTTTCTTTAGGCTAACCATCTCTTGATCCTTCAAGGAGTTTTTTATATCACAGGCTCCTTTCTAACTTTTTGGTGGCTAAGCAAAATGAAAATAACTTACATTTATATAGTACCTGAAAAGACCTTTCCTCACTTAATCCCCAAAAGATAGATTTTGCAAGAATTTTCTGAGATTTTATAGGTGAGGAAATTGGGTGTCAGAGAAATTGTATTGTATTCAAGATTATGCAGAGCCAAGACTAGAAAATCATACTAAGATTTATGTATCAAAAACACTTCTAGCCCTAAGTCCAGGGTCTAGGAAAGAATTTGTGAAATAATTGAAGACCAGAAGATGGCAAGAGAGGAGCACAGCACAGGGAAGATGACCAACTACAAGTGAAGTAGATCATC
This sequence comes from Antechinus flavipes, assembly GCF_016432865.1. Classification (NCBI taxonomy): domain Eukaryota; kingdom Metazoa; phylum Chordata; class Mammalia; order Dasyuromorphia; family Dasyuridae; genus Antechinus; species Antechinus flavipes. The sequence goes on along the minus strand of NC_067399.1, from coordinate 464,742,157 downwards.
AGAGAGCAGCTCCTTGTGATTTAATGGAGTTGTTGAGCAGGGAATAGAAGAGAACAGCAGAATGACATCATCTGAAGACATCACTTGCGCTGCTACATTGTGAGTATTAGTTGCCCCAACAACATGTTTCCTGGTCACATATATTTTCTATAGACCTTCCTAATCATGCTCAGAGCCTACAGGAATTCTATGAGTGTCATCTCTCTAAGTAGTGTTGTGGTAATTAGTTAGAAAAGTGTGTATTGAGTGTATCTTTCTGGACACTTACTTCACCACATTGTTTAATTGATTACATGCCTTTTGCTTTGAAGTAATTGATTGACCAAATGAAAGAATATAAATCATTAAGTGCTCTAGGACTATGATTTGGAGTTAATGCTGACTCCAAAAATTGGAATAGCTTTCTGGAGAGGCATATATGAAGGAAACAAATGTTTGGAATGCATTCCCTCCCCAATTTCACTCTTAATCCCCACCTTCCTTCAAATTTTCCCTTCAATTAGAGCACTACATGAAGCATCTTCTATAGCTGGGGCCCTGTTCCATTTGTCTCATTTTCATCATCTGTAAATATTGGATTACAATGGCAATAACATATAAGCCAATTTTTAAAAAATTAATCAATACTTCAAACAAGAGACCAAAGGCACATTGCAAAAGTTAAAAGTTGTAAAACATGTGCAATCATACAGAAGACCAGAAGTACAGATTTTGTTGGCTAAAAAAGCCAATAATATGAAAAAATGCAAGCTTATATTCACACAACTTCACTCTTTACTTTTAGACATTTTATTTCACTTGATGCCTGAGAGGAAGGTGGTACATAGATGGTTTTGGAATTTTATAGATGAGAAAATTGAGGCTTGGAAAGATGAAATGACTTGTTTCAAGAAATGCACAATGGAAAAACAAGAATTTGAAAGGTCTTCTGTCTCTGAGGCTACTGTTCTTTCCATTTTTATGTCATTTTCTTTCTAGAAAGCATGGAATCTTGCTTCAAAAGACTATGACAGAACCTTAGGACTTAGAAATGAGAGAACTTTTGAGATGAAACAGTTCAACTTCACCCTTCTCATTTTACAGATGAGGAAACTGACATCAAGAAGGGTTAAGTGATCTGGCTATGGTCTTATATCTTGAAATCTAGGGCTCTTTCCTATCCAAACTTAGTTTGGTTACAGAATTTGAGAGCTATCAAGAACCACAAAGTATGGATGATATCACATATTGTCATCATTCATTGAAATGCAAGTCCACTATCATTTAACAATTGGTAAAGAAGGGGAAAGTTGTCAGGAGTCAGGAGAGAGAATAAGAGAGTAAAACCTGCAGAAGGAGAATTTGAATTTCCCAATATTTTCCCAAAAGAAAAGAAAGGTCACAATAAACATTTGAAAAGTATTCATATTGTACCTGACATATGAAAATCATCATATTTTATAGTCTAATGGGAAGTTAGCTCATGTGATAGCTGACACATATAGTTCTGTAAGAATTAGGACAAACTTTATATACATAATCACATTTGAGCATCACAATAACTCATGAGGTAGGTTGTTATTATCCCCCTTCTTCACAAAAGGTTCAGACTAAGGTCATATAGCTAGTAAGAATCAGATGTAGGATTTAAGTAGTTGCCTTTCCTCACTCCAATTTCAAGAGACATTTTCTCTATATTACAATGTGTTGTAAAATATATAATGTTAAAACTGTAGAGGACTTAAAATAAGAATCTTAGGACACAGAGCATAGAATGTTAAACTATAAAGTCATATTTAGCATGTAAAACTCTTAGAACATAAAAAAATTAAAGTTAGGATATTATTTTATCTATTGCCTCACTTTAGATGATTTTTAAGAATAAAATGATTTTTAAGATATCACATAAATTAGTGTTAGGACTCAGGCTAGATCCCAGATCTTTTCATTTCTAGGCCAGGCTTCTTCCCCTAATACCATGTTGCTTCTTGTAGAAAGGAGAGAGCCTTTTGATCCTAATGACCTTGAGCCTATGTAAGTGGGACTGCCAGCAGTTACCCCTCCATACAAATGTCAATCAAAGGAAACATCTTTATTAATGGTGAATGTGTGTTCTCTCTCTCTAAAGCTATGGGGAAGAATATGAACAAGATGGTGATATTTCTTCAGAATTGGGAAGCAAAGTCACTCAGCAGTGTGTGAGGGTTCACCTCTTTGTTAATTGCCCTATCTCCTTCCTTCCTAAAAAAAAAGGGCTAATAGAGCAGGTCATCCCAGCTATAGACTCTAATACTCTGCAGCAATCTTGCCATGATCCCAAATACTGTTTATTTCAAGGTTTTCAGTGATTTCTCTGTATTCAAGAGATATGATGTTGAGTTACTCTAGACTGAGGGATGGGTTGGAAGTCACCAGAAGCACAGATATTCTATATCTTCTTCCAGAACCTCCAGAGAGCATCCTTCACTTCCTGGTTCCTTAAACTGTAGATCATTGGGTTTAGCATGGGTGTAACCACAGTGTAGAATATGGCCACTTGTCTGTCCTGGTCCAGATCATAACTGGAAGATGGTCGGAGATACATGTGAATCACTGAACCATATAGGAGCAGCACCACCAGAATGTGGGAACTACAGGTGGACATGGCCTTTTTCAGGGCAGCAGCTGAGTGTAGGCGAGTTATGGCAGCCCCAATGCAGACATAGGAGGCCAAGATGAAGAAAAAGGGGCTTATAACAATGGCTGCACCTTCGGTGAAGATCAGCATCTCATTGACCACAGGTCGAGTACAGGAGAGCTTGAGCAATGGTGTGATGTCACAGAAAAAATGTGTTACCTCGTTTCCACAGAAAGTCAGTTGGGAGACCAGCACACTATAGAGGAGACTGTTGAGGCTGACCACCACAAATGAAGTTGAAGTGATGCGGAGGCAGAGGCTGCGGGTGACAATGGTAGAATGGTGCAGGGGTTTACAGATGGCCACATAGCGATCATATGCCATGGCAGCCAACAGGTGACCCTCCATACTTCCTATGGCCATAAAGAAGAAAAGCTGCGTTATGCAGTTCTTGAAGGAGATGGTCTGGATTCCTGTCATTGTGTGCACTAGCATCTGGGGGACAATAATAGTGGTCAATAAGATGTCAACTAAGGAGAGCTGGCTGAGCAGGAAGTACATAGGTGCCTGTAGTTTGGGGTCTGTGCGGGCAACAATGATTAACATGGTGTTACCTGTCACTGCTATCAAGTACATGGAGAGGATAACTCCAAAGATGATTGGCTGCATCTCTGGATGGCTAGATAGCCCCAGGAGAAGGAATTCAGTCACTTCTGTCCAGTTCCTAGTATCCATTAGAAATAGAAAGAAATCCAAGTCATCTGCAAGGGGGCATAGTAGGAACAAAACTTAATGTGAATATCATTGGAGAACATTTATGTAACACTTTTAGATTTGGAACACTTTACAATTATTATCTCATTCCATTCTCATCACCTCATTTGTTAGATTAGAATAATATTCCTATTTAATAGATGAAACAACTGAGTCTGAGAGACGTTTAATGACTTATCCAGAGTCACACAACTTGTAGGAACCTGCCTGACAGATGATTTGTATTCAAATCTTCTTGATACCAAGGCCAGTGCTAGCTCTATCACTGAATCAATGTAAGTTTAGTCATGTAAACTCACAAATCTTCTCTCCATTTCCTCATCAGTGAAAGAAATTTTGAGGAGATGATTTCTAAGGTTCTTTCCAGTTCTTATAGTCTATGTCCACTCCTATTTGTTGTCTGACTGCTCAAATCATTTAACCTTTTTTATTCTGTTTGCTCGTCTATAAAATGAAGAGTAGACTAGATGAAATAAAAGGTCCCATCTAGCTTTGAATCTATGTATTGTGTAATGGGCTGAGGCTTGAGTTGATGCACTGAGGTCCCAAGCACATGAGGCTAAATAGTAATTGGACCATACTCTATTAATATATAAGCTTGGAGAAAGAATGACCCCCGTCCACTCTTTGTGCAAGTCCTGATGTGTTGTATAGGAAATGACAATTTTGGTGGCAGGGGAGTGGAAAAGGAAGGGGAAGGAGAGACTTTTGGCATTGCTATTGCGACGGTTTGCTCAGCTCGGATCGCTCTCTGTTAGTTGGCTTCCTGTAGCAGCTGCCTATATTGCTATAGCAATCTTTCTTGCCCATATTGCTATCGCAATCTTTATTCACCTCTTCACTTTAATAAATACTGAAGATTTTTCCCTTAACCTGAATTCCTGACTCCGGCTGATTTTAAATACATGGTCATTACAGTATTGTCTTTTTATTATTTTAATATTCCATCTTCTACGATCTGTTCCAGCACTAAGATTCTACAATGCAGTTTTATTTCACATTCCTCCTTTTATATATTCTACGATCCAACTAAATGGGGCTCTTCTTTCTAGATATCAACATTCTATTTTTCCTATATATGCATTCCGATGGGCTGTCTCCTATTCCCTATATCTTTATTTCTCTTTTTTTTTTTTCAGAATACTCAGGAGTAATGGCTAGAGAGCTGACCTAAGAGTTAGGAAGAGATGAGTGCAAGCACTGCATCTGATGTCTGCTGTCTATGTATTCTTGGCCAACTCAATTAGCTTGTCATCCCTCTAACTTGTCCAACACCTTAAGCTGCAGAAAAAGTACAAATCCTAATGGATAGATTGAATTTTTGCATCTAGGAGTTCTTTATATGAATAAATACCAAAAAAGTTCATTTGTAAAAAAAAGTTTTACTTCTTCCCAACAGCTAAATGTATTTTCATCTTCAGATCTTCCCTAAAATTCCTTGTCTTTATTTCTCAATTACAAATATGAATTAAAACAAACCTTTGAGAACATCAACTCCAACTTGTGTTTGACAAAGGATTCCTACCACTATGTTGTTGTGTTGTGTTTATTCAGTCTTTTTTTGAAAACCTTCACTGGGAAGTATAATCTACTATCACTTGAGGTAGTCCATTTTATTTTTGGATAACTCCATTCACTAGGGAAAATTTTCTTACATCAAAACAAATTCTTCCTCTACTCATATGACTCAGATAGCACATATCCTCCTAGTTTAGTCTCTATGGTCAAAGAAGAACAAATATAATTTCTCTTTCCACAGGACAATACTTCAGGTACTTGAAGATATTTCATCTTCATATCATCCTTTATTTTATGGACTAAAAAACTCCCATCTTAGAGATGGTCAAATATGACATGTTTTAGTCCTTTTATCCTGATTTTGATTTCTTTTGATTTCACTTCAGCTAACTTCTGATCTTCCTAGAATGTGATAAGAGCTAAACAAACCACTTCATATGTGGTCAGATTATGTAAGTGTTGTGGAATTCAACTTTTCCATAGCTAAAGTCTTTTCCTTTTTCACCAAACCTAGCCATGTTCTTCTATTCCTTGTTTCAGTTGAGGCAATACCCATTTCATATCTTAAGAATCATCATTTATTCTTCCTATTCCCTAACTCCACATGTCCAGTTAGTTTCCAGGTCTTGTTGACTTAACCTCCACAAGATGACTTACATGTGTTTCCTTTTCTCCTTTATCCTGACCCCTTTCCTAATCACTTTTTCCTCCTTAATATTCTCTTCTCTTTATGCTTTCTGGACATTATCTTCTACAATTCTGACCATTCCTCACTTTCCTTTGTGAGATCTTCATCTAGATCATGTTTTTTAACAATAGGTATATCATAAGTTTCTATTCTGGACTTTCTATTCTCTTTTCACAGTATTTCACTTGTTGATCTCATCAGTTACCATGGATATAATACAATCTTTGTGCTGACATTTCTCAAATCTACCTTACCTGCTCTAACCTCTCTACTGACATTTCCAAGTACCTTTTACATGTCTTGAACTGGATGTTCAGTAGACATATTAGAGTCAACATGTCTAGAATCAAACTCATCATCTTTCTCCCTGTACACTCTTCTCCTACCATATTCTTTATTACTGTAAAAGGATAATACTATCCACACAGTTTCATAAGTTCACAACTTAGGTGCCATACATAATGCCTTGTCTGAGAAACTTGCTTCCTAAGAGCTGGTGCAATCATGTTACGCTTCCTTTTTCTCCTCTATCCCAACTTAATAATCTCCAATGGCTTCCCATTGCTTCTAGAAAAAGATTAAAAAAAATCTTTCATTAGATTTTCAAAGCCCTTTATAACCTACCCTTCCCTCAGTTATTTTACACCTTATTCACTACAAAGTGTTCTTTGTTTCAGTGTAGCTGGCCTACTTGCTATTCTACAAAAAAATTTCCACAACACTTCATCTCAGATTTAAATACATAGGATGACTCCACATACTCCATGGTCTAAAATGTCTAAAATGGTCTAAAAAATGTGACTGTATTATGGTTAGTCATCTCTTGCCCCTTAGGGTAATATGGCACTATTTTCCCCCTGAGATTTTGATGTTTATTAGGGGATACCCAACATATTCTATGTCCATGATTATAGCAGGTATACATACTTGAAACAGATGGTTTAGCTACTTAATTGGGAAATTTTAGGCCATCTGACAGTAGCTTCCTAAGGTTCCATTCAGAAGTCCTTCTTGAAATTTCTTAGCATTTTTCCCTCTTTCTCCTCTTTGGATTCTATCCTTGTGATGGTATTGTGAGGGAAATACATTTTATTTTATTTTTAAAAATCTCCTTTCTATAATGCATTTTCAATACTTTTCAAAGCATTTCCTTTTTGGTGAATATTTTTGTGATAGGTTATAGTGATACTTTGGTAAGTGCTCGTAATAGAACCAATATCCTGGATCAGATCACTGTTCTGTCTAAAGTTTTCTTTATGTAGGCATCTAGGAATATATTTTGAAAGGGGCTTGTATTCCTCTATTATGTTGCCCTCAACAAATTGGCTAACACTTTATTCCTTTCCAGATTTCCTTAGTAAATACCACTGTAGTTGTGCTATAGTTAAATTTATCTAAATGTATTTTAAAACTGTTTCTGGCTTGGTGGATACCAGATCTGACACACTGTATTTCTTACGGTTAAAGTAAGACTTGCTTTTTTTGTCCTTAAATTACCTTTCTAACGATGAGGACCTAGCTTTAGTGACCAGGAAAAGTAATTAATCTTTCACTTTTTCCATAGTAATAGACTCATAGGATCATAGATTTGAGGTTGAAAAGGACCTAAGAAACCATCTTCTCCAACCTCTTTAATACAGATAAGAAAACAGAGCCACAGTGTGCAATATTAGAGCACAAAAGTAGCTGAAATTTATACAGTATTTGAAGATTTGCAAAGCTGTTTATATACATTATTTTATTTGAATTTCACAAAATCCTAAGAGATAGGTGCTATATTATCCCCATATTGAAGATAAGGAAACAGGTACAGAAAAGTTAATCAATTTGCCTAGATGACACTAAAACCGTTTGAGATGGGATTTGAACCTAGAACTTTTCCCATTTAAGACTCAATGCATTATGATAAGCTGCCTCCAAATATTTATATTTTTAACAGAATTTTAGATGATAGAACATAAAATTTCAGAGTTAGAAGAGATTTTTAAAAAAAGAATAGTAGAATTTAAGACAACCTAAAAAGTTACATATGAAGGGGATCTCAATGATGGGTATTTAATCACCTACCTAAATTTGGTAGATAAGAAAAACAGGGTTTAGAGAGAAACAATTGTCCATAGTTATATAGTGATTCAATGTAGAGTTAAAAAATTGACTTCAGATCTACTTCTCACAGACTAGTATGGTTTTTGCCAGTACCACCAATGTTCCCTTTGTCCCACACAAAGAAAAAGTAATGAGTATCTAAAAGAAGGAAAGAAGGCAAAGAAAAAAAATGAGATCTAATAGACTTTAGTATTATCCTCTGATGCTTATCATTCCAAACTGAAGAAGTCTCATCCTTTTTATCTGTTCTTACCTCCTTCTTCCTTTGTTTATTGTTATTGTCCATCATTGGAACTTCTGAATCCAGTGCATCAAGAGGCGGATTAACAAAACACTAATATTAACAAAATTAACAAAAGCTAATATAGGGATGGAGGCACCAGAATTTCAAACAATGGTAGGCAAACTTCTCTAAGTTTCTAACTACTTTTTTCTTTTCACCCTTGCTCACTTACTTTTTCTAGGAGCTCCATCTCATACACTCATTAAATGATTTGTTATCCAACTTCAGTTCTGTACTTTCCTTCCTTACTATAGTAATACAAAAATGTTCAACAACCTATATGTGATTTGATAGCTTTGGCAAAATTGGGACTTTCTTCTGTTCTCTCAAAGAAATCTTCCTGTAGAGCTGGTGGTCCCACAGAAACATCTAGGTTAATGTGAGCTTGCTCAGGGATTTTACTAACCCCTGGAGGTTCAGGATATAGGGAGATATAAACATTAATTAGATTTTGGCTGAGTTTCCTCAACCTTACCATTCAACAATCTCCTGTTTCTTAGGAGATGCTACTTATTCCATCCTAATCCATATGTCTCAGAACAAACTTTCTAGCTATTAGAGCTTCTTGAAAATGAACGAGTCACCTTATGAAGCAGTGATTTTATCTCTCTCCCTGGAGTATTCAAATAATGTGTGGTTTACTCCTTTTCAAGTCTTCTAATGAGGATTCATATAGCTGCCCTATGAGAATTTGGTGCAGGCTGAGAGGCATAGAAGGTACTTGCATCACTATAGAGATATGTATTGACCTATGGGAATGACATGGACTTTGCCTTTATTAAACACTCAGACTGAATGTTGAAACATTACTTCTGCCTTCTGAGAATTCAAAATTAAAATGAGATTTATTTGAAAGTAAAATGATGTATTGGGTCAAAAATAAATTAGAGATCATTTCATTCAAGATGATACAATTATCAGACAACATATCAGAATGTTTTGGATGCAGGCAAAGCAATTGTTAAGGAAAAAATATATTTCTGAACATTTTCTCCAATAAAAGAAAAACAACAGATCAAGGAATTGGGAAATAACTAAAATAGATTATTAACACACATAAAAATCCCAATTAAACATCAAAGTGAATATTTTGAAAATCAAAGATGAAATGGAAATAGAAAATTAGAAATCAATTTAGTGAACAAATAATAAAATTATTAAATTAAATAGCTGTCTGAAAAATATAAATCTTTGATAAATTGATTTTAAAAAGAAAAACAAATTACTGATATCAAAAATTTAAAAAAAGAATTCACAATTAATCAAGAAGAAATCAAGAAAAAAGAATAAATTATTATATGCCATTTTCCCAACTCTATGCCAATAAAATCAACAACATAAATGCAAATGAACAAATATTTACAACTTAAAAATGTACAGATTAACATAATAAGAAATGAAGAAATAACATCAAATTAGAAATAGAAATTGAATAATAAAATTCTAAAGAACAAAAGATCTTTGGATGAAATTTATTTGTAAATAATAGATAACATTTACATAGTTTTTAAAATACAAGTGTGTTAAGTGCCTTACAATTATTATTTAATTTGTCCATCATAAAATCCTGAGCGGTAGGTGCTATTATTATCATCTCCAGATAACAGAGGAGGAAACAGTAGTTAAGTGAGTTGCTAAGGTCACACACTTTGTAAATGTAGGAGTCAAGATTTGAACTGAGATCTTCTTAATTCCTATATTGGTGTACTATTCCCTGCCTTGTTGTGCTGTGGAATGAAATCAATCAAACATTAAAAGAACAACTAATTCTAATAGTACACAAGTTGTGAAAATATAAAAAGAAAAAAATCTTACCTTATATAATTCTCCCTGTTGTATAAACAAATATGGTCTTGATATCTATTTTATAATAACTTTTTATTGACAGAATCCATGCCAGGATAATTTTTTTTACAACATTATCCCTTGCATGCGTTTCTGTTCCGATTTTTCCCCTCCCTCCCTCCACCCCCTCCCCTAGATGGCAAGCAGTCCTATATATGTTAAATATGTTACAGTATATCCTAGATACAATATATGTTTGCAGAACCGAACAGTTGTCTTGTTGCACAGGGAGAATTGGATTCAGAAGGTAAAAATAACCCGGGAAGAAAAACAAAAATGCAAACAGTTCACATTCATTTCCCAGTGTTCTTTCTTTGGGTGTAGCTGCTTCTGTCTATCATTTATCAATTGAAACTGAGTTAGGTCTCTTTGTCAAAGAAATCCACTTCCATCAGAATACATCCTCATACAATATCGTTGTTGAAGTGTATAATGATCTCCTGGTTCTGCTCATTTCACTTAGCATCAGTTCATGTCTCTCCAAGCCTCTCTGTATCCATCCTGCTGGTCATTTCTTAAAGAACAATAATATTCCATAACATTCATATACCACAATTTACCCAGCCATTCTCCAATTGATGGGTATCTATTCAATTTCCAGTTTCTAGCCACTACAAACAGGGCTGCCACAAACATTTTGGCACATACAGGTCCCTTTCCCTTCTTTAGTATTTCTTTGGGATATAAGCCCAGAAGTAACACTGCTGGATCAAAGGGTATGCACAGTTTGATAACTTTTTGGGCATAATTCCAGATTGCTCTCCAGAATGGTTGGATTCGTTCACAACTCCACCAAAAATGCATCAGTGTCCCAGTTTTCCCACATCCCCTCCAACATTCATTATTATTTTTTCCTGTCATCTTAGCCAATCTGACAGTTGTGTAGTGGTATCTCAGAGTTGTCTTAATTTGCATTTCTCTGATCAATAGTGATTTGGAACACTCTTTCATATGAGTGGTAATAGTTTCAATTTCATCCTCGGAAAATTGTCTGTTCATATCCTTTGACCATTTATCAATTGGAGAATGGCTTGACTTCTTATAAATTTGAGTCAGTTCTCTATATATTTTGGAAATGAGGCCTTTATCAGAACCTTTAACTGTGAAAATGTTTTCCCAGTTTGTTGTTTCCCTTCTAATCTTGTTTGCTTTAGTTTTGTTTGTACAAAGGCTTTTTAATTTGATATAATCAAAATTTTCTATTTTGTGATCAGTAATGGTCTCTAGTTCATCTTTGGTCACAAATTTCTTTCTCCTCCACAAGTCTGAGAGATAAACTATTCTATGTTCCTCTAATTTATTTATAATCTCATTCTTTATGCCTAGATCATGGACCCATTTTGATCTTATCTTGGTATATGGTGTTAAGTGTGGGTCCATGCCTAATTTCTGCCATATTAATTTCCAGTTATCCCAGCAGTTTTTATCAAATAATGAATTCTTATCCCAAAAGTTAGGATCTTTGGGTTTGTCAAACACTAGATTGCTATAGTTGACTATTCTGTCTTGTGAGCCTAACCTTTTCCCTGATCAGCTAATCTATTTCTTAGCCAATACCAAATGGTTTTGATGACTGCTGCTTTATAATATAATTTTAGATCAGGTACAGCTAGGCCACCTTCATTTGATTTTTTTTTTCATTAATTCCCTTGACAATCTCGACTTTTTTATTGTTCCATATGAATTTTGTTGTTATTTTTTCTAGATCATTAAAATATTTTCTTGGAAGTCTGATTGGTATAGCACAAAATAAATAGATTAGTTTAGGGAGTATTGTCATCTTTATTATATTTGCTCAGCCTATCCAAGAGCACTTAATATTTTTCCAATTATTTAAGTCTACTTTATTTGTGTGGAAACTTTTTGTAATTTTGCTCATATAATTCCTGACTTTCCTTTGGTAGATAGATTCCCAAATATTTTATGATATCAACAGTTATTCTGAATGGGATTTCTCTTTGTATCTCTTGCTGTTGGATTTTGTTGGTGATGTATAAAAATGCTGAGGATTTATGGGGATTTGTTTTGTATCCTGCTACTTTGCTAAAATTATGAATTATTTCTAATAGCTTTTTAGTAGAATCTCTGGGGTTCTCTAGGTAGACCATCATATCATCTGCAAAGAGTGATAGTTTGGTTTCTTCATTGCCTACTCTAATTCCTTTAATCTCTTTTTCGACTCTTATTGCCGAGGCTAGTGTTTCTAATACAATATTGAATAATAATGGTGATAATGGGCAACCTTGCTTCACTCCAGATCTTACTGGGAAAGTTCCAGTTTTTCCCCATTGCATATGATGCTTACTGATGGTTTTAAATATATGCTCCTGACTATTTTAAGGAAAAGTCCATTTATTCCTATGCTCTCAAGTGTTTTTATTAGGAATGGATGTTGAATTTTATCAAATGCTTTTTCTGCATCTATTGAGATGATCATATGGTTTTTGTTTGGTTGGTTATTGATATAGTCAATTATGCTAATAGTTTTCCTTTTGAACCAGCCCTGCATTCCTGGTGTAAATCCTACTTGGTCATAGTGTATTATCCTGGGGATGATTTTCTGTAATCTTTTTGCTAATATTTTATTTAAGATTTTAGCATCAATATTCATTAGGGAGATTGGTCTATAATTTTCTTTCTCTGTTTTCAACCTACCTGGTTTAGGTATCAGTACCTTGTCTGTGTCATAAAAGGAGTTTGGTAGGACTCCTTCAATCCCTATTTTTTCAAATAGTTTATTTAGCATTGGAGTTAATTGTTCTTTAAATGTTTGGTAGAATTCACATGTAAATCCATCTGGTCCTGGGGATTTTTTCTTAGGGAGTTGGTTGATAGTTTGTTCTATTTCTTTTTCTGAGATGGGACTGTTTAGGATATTTACTTCTTCCTCTGTTAGTTTGGGCAAACTATATTTTTAGAGGTATTCTTCTGTTTCATTTAAGTTGTCGAATTTATTGGCATAAAGTTGGGCAAAGTAACTCCTAATTATTGCTCTAATTTCCTCTTCGTTAGTGACGAGTTCTCCATTTTCATTTTTAAGACTAACAATTTGATTTTCCTCTTTCCTTTATTAAATCAGATTTACTAAAGGTTTGTGTATTTTATTGTTTTTTCATAGAGCCAACTTTTAGTTTTATTAATTAATTCAATAGTTTTTTACTTTCAATTTTATTGATCTCTCCTTTTATTTTTAGAATTTCAAGTTTAGTGTTTGACTGGGGGTTTTTAATTTGTTCCTTTTCTAGCATTTTTAGTTGCAAGCCCAATTCATTGAGCTTCTCTTTCTCTATTTTATGCAAATAGGCCTCTAGAGATATGAAATTTCCCCTTATTACCGCTTTGGCTGCATCCCATACATTTTGGTATGATGTCTCATTATTATCGTTTTCTTGTGTGAAGTTATTAATTATGTCTATGATTTGCTGTTTCACCCAATCATTCTTTAGTATGAGATTATTTAGTTTCCAATTATTTTTTGGTCTACTTCCCCCTGGTTTTTTGTTGAATGTAATTTTCATTGCATCGTGGTCTGAAAAGGATGCATTTACTATTTCTGCCTTACTGAATTTGAGTTTGAGGTTTTTATGTCCTAATATATGGTCAATTTTTGTATAGGTTCCATGAACTGCTGAAAAGAAAGTGTATTCCTTTCTGTCTCCATTACATTATCTCCAGAGATCTATCATATCTAACTTTTCTAGTATTCTATTTACGTCTTTGACTTCTTTCTTATTTATTTTGTGGTTTGATTTATCTAATTCTGAGAGTGCAAGATTAAGATCTCCCACTATTATAGTTTTACTGTCTATTTCTTCTTGCAGTTCTCTTAATTTCTCTTTTAAGAATTTAGATGCTACACCACTTGGTGCATATATGTTTAATATAGATAGTGCTTCATTATCCATGCTACCCTTTAGCAAGATATAGTGCCCTTCCTTATCTCTTTTAATTAGATCAATTTTTGCTTTAGCTTGATCTGAGATCAGGATGGCTACCCCTGCTTTTTTGACTTCACCTGAAGCATAGTAGATTTTGCTCCAACCTTTTACCTTTAACCTGCATGTATCTCCCTGCTTCAGGTGTGTTTCCTGTAAACAACATATTGTAGGATTCTGGCTTTTAATCCATTCTGCTAACAGCTTCCTCTTTATGGGGGAGTTTACCCCGTTCACATTTATGGTTAGAATGACCAATTCTGTATTACTTGCCATCTTGTTAACCCCTGTTTATGCTTTTCTCCCTTCTTTCCCCTTTCCCCCCTTCCCAGTATTAAGCTTGTGAGCACCACTTGCTTCTCACAGCTCTCCCTTTTTAGTATCCCTCCCCCCGCCTTAGAGTTCCTCCCCCTATCTTACCCCTTTCCCTCCCAGTTTCCGTATTCCCTTCTGCTTAGCTTATTCCTTCCCTTTTCACTTTTCCCTTCTCACTTTTCAATGAGGTGGGAGAAGTTTCACCATAGATTGAATATGTCTTAAGATTTTTCACTTAAAGCCAATTCTGAAGGCAGTAAGATACCCACTATATTCATCCCCCTCCATTCTTTCTCTCAGATATAATAGGTTTCCTATGCCTCTTCATGAGATGTACTACCCCCACTTTACCCTTTTTCTGGTACAATGTCCTTTCCACATCAATTTCTAGAACAAGGTATACATGTATTCTTTATACATCTATGTAGTCGAAATATAGTTCCCAAGATTAATCTTTACCTTTTTAGATTTCTCTTGAGTTCTATATTTGTAGATCAAACTTTTTGTTAAGTTCTGGCTTTTTCATCAGAAATAGATGAAATTCGCTTACTTCGTTGAATGTCCATCTTCTTCCCTGGAAAAAGATGCTCATTCTCGCTGGGTAAGTTATTTTTGGTTGCATACCAAGTTCCTTAGCCTTTCGGAATATCATATTTCAGGCCCTTCGATCTTTTAATGTGGATGCTGCCAGATCCTGGGTGATCCTTATTGTGGCTCCTTGATACTTGAATTGGGTTTTTCTAGCCACTTGCAATATTTTTTCCTTCGTCTGAGGGTTCTGGCATTTGGCCACTATATTCCTTGGTGTTTTGATTTTAGGATCCCTTTCAGTGGGTGATCGATGAATCCTTTCAATGTTTATTTTTTCCTCTGTTCCTATGACTTCTGGGCAGTTCTCTTTGATAATTTCCTGGAAAATAGTGTCCAGGCTCTTTTTTTCATTATGTTTTTCTGGAAGTCCAATGATTCTCAGATTGTCTCTCCTGGATCTGTTTTCCAGGTCTGTTGTCTTCCCCAGAAGGTATTTCACATTCTTTTCCATTGTTTGATTTTTTTGGATTTGCTTGACTGATTCTTCTTGTCTCCTCGAGTCATTCAATTCCAATTGTTCAATTCTGATTTTCAGTGAAGTATTTTCTTCACTCACTTTTTAAAAATCTTTTTCTAATTGTCCCATTGAATTCTTTTGTTCTGTGGAATTTTTTTCCATTTCACCAATTTTGTTTTCCAGTTCACCAATCCTATTTTTCAAGGATTTTACTTCTTTATCCACTCTCTCTTTAACTGACTTCTCCAGGCTCTTTTGCCAAGCCTCCCTCTCCTTTTCCCTTTTTTCTTTTAGCTCCCTTGTGAGAGCCTTTTTAATTACTTCTATGAGGTTCATCTGTGCTGAGGAACAGATGATCTCCTCCTTTGGGGATTCACCTGGGGACTGTCTGTTTTTAGTCTCCTCAGGATTTAGAGTCTGCTCTCTATCTGTATAGAAGCTGTCAAGGGTTAAAGTCCTCTTCAGTTTCTTGCTCATTCTGTCTAATAATCAAAGACAAACTAGCAAAGAAAAACAGAAAAAAGAGTCTTTCTTTGGGGGAGGGGCTGGGTGGTGTTACCGAGCTTCCTCTCCAGACTGCGGGGGGCAGCAGTGAGGCACTAGCCCGACTGTGCTGCGCCTGCGCTCTGAGATCCCAGAGCGTGCTGAGTCACTGTGGGGAGGGAATGGGGGGGCGGCCAGGTCCTGAGAGACTCCAGCTGTTTGGGGTTGTATTCTTCACCCCCGGTGTTTTTAGCTTCTCTGCTGGGCTGCTGACTTGCTGCCGGAGCAAAGTATCTAATCCTGTAGCGAAGCTCTTTTCCCCCAGAGATGGCTGCGATCACTCCCCACCCCCTCTTCAGTCTGCTCCCGTGCTCTCACTGCTGCTGCCCGCCACCTGCGCCCGATCTAAAACAGTCCTAGCTCTCCAGTAAAGACAGACCTTTCTTGGCGAATCTCAAGGATGTCTTCTCTTGGTAACTATTTGTGGTTTTTTTTTTCAGTCAAGCATTAATTCAGAGGCTTGTAATGAAATGGATAGTGAGAGAAAGCGCGGAGCTTACACAGCTGTGTGCCTCCTTTCCGCCATCTTGGCCGGAAGTCCTCTGTGTGAACTCTTAAAGGTGTGAAAGGTGTGAACTCTGAACTAGAGAACTGCTAAGCATGATGCTAAATTTAGACAACTAACTTATCACTTTGTAAGAATCCTAAGAGCCCACTATCACCATTACTATTCAATATTGTATTAGAAATATTATCTTTAACAATAAGAGAAGGAAAAGAGATTAATGACATTAAAGTAGGTAAATGAGGAAAAAAATTATCACTCTTTGCAAATGATATAATATTATCCTTAGAGAGTCCTAGAAAATCAACTTTTTAATTTTCACAACTTTAGCAAAGTTTCAGAATACAAAATAAATCTACATAAATCATCAGTATTTCTATATATTACCAACAAAGCACAGGATCAAGAGATACAAAGAGAAATTCCATTTAATTTACTATAGATAATATAAAATATTTGGGAGTCTATCTACCAAGACAAAGTCAGAAACTATATGAACACAATTATAAAACACTTTCCACACAAATAAAGTCAGATGCAATCAATTGGATAAATATCATTTGCTCATGGGTAAGATGAGCTAATATAATAAAAATGACATTTCTACCTAAATTAATCTCCTTATTCTTTGCCAAATCAATAAAACTTCAAAGAATCATTTTACAGAGCTAGAAACATAATAGCAAAGTTCATCTGGAAGAATAAAAAGTCAAGAATGCAAAAGAATTTTAAAAATGCAAAAGAAGTTGGTCTACTACCAGATCTAAAACTATATTATAAAACAGCGGTCATCAGATCCACTTGGTACTGATTAAGAAATACAACAATCAATAAGTGGAATAAGTTGGGTTCACAAAACACAATAAGCAATGACTACAGTAATCTAGTGTTTGATAAATCCCAGCTTAACTCACTATTTGATAAAATTAGGCATTGACTCACACATAGTACCTTATACCAAGATAAGATAAAAATGGGTTCATGATTTACACATAAAGAGTGAAACTATAAGCAAATTAGAAGAACAAAGGATAGTCTACTTCTCAGATATGTGGAGAAGGAAGAAATTTGTGGCTAAAGAAGAACTAGAGTACATTATGGAATGCAAAGTGGGCAATTTTGATTATATGAAGTTAAAAAGTTTCTGTACAAATAAAACCAATGCAGACAAGATTAGAAGGGAAGCCATAAATTGGGAAAAGATTTTTGCATCCAAGGATTCTGAGGCCTTATTTCTAGAATAAATAGAGAATTGACTCAAATTTATAAGAATATAAGCCATTCTCCAATTGATAAATGCAAAGGATATGAACAGACAATTTTCAGATGAAAAAAATTTCCAGTCATATGGAAAAAATGCTCTAAAGCATTATTGGTCAGAAAAATTCAAATTAAGACATCTTTGAGGTACCACAACATACCTCTCAGATTGGCTAAGATGACAGAAAAAGACAATGATGAATGTTGGTGGGTATGTGGGGAAACTGGGACACTAAAACATTTTTGGTGAAATTGTGAACTGATGCAACCATTTTGGAGTACATTTTGGAAATATGCCCAAAGAGCTATCAAATTATGCATACCCTTTGATCCAGAATTGTCTCTAATGGCCTGTATCTCAAAGAGATCATAAAAAAGAGGAAAGGATCCACATGTGCAAAAATGTTTGTAATAGTCCTTTTCACAGTGGCAAGGAACTGGAAACTGAGGGGATGCCCATCAGTTAGAAATTGGCTGAACAAGTTATGGCATATGAATATAATGGAATATTATTGTTCTAAAATAAATGATCAGCAGGATGATTTCAGAGAGGCCTGAAGAGACTTACATGAACTGATGCTAAGTAAAGTGAATAGAACCAAGAGAACATTGTACACAGCAACCATAAGTTTATACAATGATCACTTCTATTTGACATGGCTCTTTTCAAAAGCAAGGTGAATCGGGCCAGTTCCGATGGTCTTGTGTTGGAGAGAACCATCTGCACTCAGGGAGAGGACTGTGGGAACTGAATGTGGACTACAACATCATATTTTCACTTTTTATTGTTGTTTGCTTGCATTTTGTTTTCTTTCTCATTTTTGTTCTTTTTGATTTGATATTTCTTGTATACCCTGATAACTGTGAAGTATGTAAAAAAGAACAGCACATGTTTAATATATCACTTGCCATCTAGGGAAGGAGGTGGGAGGAAAGGAGAGAAAAAAATTTGGAATACAAGATTTTGCAAGGATGAATATTGAAAATTATCTATGCAAAAAAATAAAGAAAAAATAAAGTTATCTGTGGTGTTTTTCTTCTTTAAAATGTAATGGTTCTGTCTGGGAGGAAGCAGGTTTCTCAGGGAGGTTTTCTGGAGGCAGCCTTAGTTTCAGTTAAAAGTAATAATCACCCATATGCAGCCAGGTGCTAAAAGTTCTGATCTTTTATTTTCTCCAATATAACTGGATAGTTTTTCTTAGAGGCCTATCTTTCTGCTTGGTTCCAAGAGCTCCCTCCAAATGTCTCCAAATCCAAAGGTTTGTCCTTCAGCCTCCAGCCAGACAGGTGAAAAATGCAATGAATCTCTCTTGCCTCCGAGAGAGGGTTTGTGGGCTTCCTCCCAGAGTGCTCCTCTCCGATCCCTGGGAATGTTCTGAAGTAAAACTCACTTGACTGGCTCTAGCTCAACTCCAACTTGTGGCTTCTTCTGAACTGACACTCCTCCACTCTGAATCTTTTCAACTGAACTCCTCCAGAGAGCCTCTGTCTGTTTCTTATATATGATCTCCTCTGAGAGAGTGGGATTATGGGTTTCTCCCAGAGTGCTCTCTGGCCCTGAGAGCTTCAAGGGAGAGCTTCATACCAAACCCTGAAATCTCCCAAACGTGTGAACTCTAATGAGTAAAGGTGTGAACACAAGCACTGTATCAATTACATTGAGTTAACACTAGGATTCCAACAGTTATCCATGCATATGTTTTGAAAATAAAAATAAAAGAAAGCGGGAGATGTTGGAATCTTTACAAATTGTTAAGTCATTAGAGTTGATAGAGACAATAATTATCTAATTTAACATGTTTCAGTATCCTTGATCTGATCTTACAAGGAGATGTTTTGGGCCAGAACCTGAAACAAAGTACTAAGTAGAACTAATAGATACAATGCTTGTGTTCACACCTTTACACATTGGAGTTCACACGTTTGGGAGATTTCAGGATTTAATATGAGATATCCGAATTCACACCTCCCTTGAAGCTCTTAGGGCCAGAGAGCATGCTGGGAGATATCCCACAATCCCACTCTCTCATATATAATAAACAGACAGAGGCTCTCAGAGAGAGTTCAGCTGAATTAGATTGGAGAGGAGTATGCTGGGACAGACACAGAGTACTCTGGGAGATTGAGAACCAAAAGCCCTCTCTGAGAGGCAAGAGAGATTCATTCCATTTTCCACTTGGCTGGCTGGAGGCAGAAGCAAAGGACAAAGCTGCAAGAGCTCTTAGAACTAAGCAGAGAGATAGGCTTCAACTAACTGGGCTGTTTTGGAAGGAGAAAATAAACGTTTGCATTTTTACCAGCTGGCTGCATTTTGGGTGATTATTACTTTCAATTGCAACTAAGGCTACCTCCTGAAAATCTCCCCAAGAAACCTGCTTTCTCCCAGAGAGAATCATTATTTTAAATAAGAAAAACACCACAGCTTTTTAAAAAAAGAATGAGATTAAGACCTTTTTGTGTAATTACAACATCTCTAAACTAACTTTTTCAAAATTTGATGCTGAAGTTTCAGAAATTATTAAAGATAAAAATATTCCTTCTTGTTATCATCATTTTCTATAGAAGTTTTAATGATATGAGGCAATAATTATAATGAAGAAGCAAAAAATACCACCAAAATTATAAGAAAAATAATTTTTTTCTTGATGAGTAGAAGTCCTGAAAGCCAAGAATATAGATTGTTTATATAATACCTTTCCTGAAAAACATTAGAGGAAAATTGTGGAAGGTATTGAACAATATCACCTCATAAAAAATTCAAAAACAATGGTGGTGAAACATAACACAAAGAAACCTTAGTATGAATTCCAACAAAGCATTTTAAATAAAACTGAAAGGATAAAATATACACTAAATAAAATAATTTACAATTGTTTCTATCTTGATCTATTCTCACAGTGAAAACAGTTAAACCATCACATTATTATAAAAACTTGCATCAACTTGGATACAACAAATGGCATAAGGATGTTTTCCAGAAAATTTGTGAAAAGAGAAAGAATGGATAATTAAAATTGTAAGAAGATGAGACAAAAAATGGATCACCCAAGTTCCACACTAGTACCCAGAAAATTTAAAAATCACATTGAGTGCAACATTTGTGGAAGAATTATGAAAGGACATGAACAAATCACAAAAAAAAATGAAAAAGATGTGGATGAATTTTTTTGCACCATTGGATGGAGTACTCATTTCAATGAGATCGTGGATCCTTTGAAGTGAACAACCGTATACCTTTTAATTTCAAAAGAACTCATTGAATTACTCACACCTGAGTTAGGTGATCTTTTTGGGATTCAAGACAGATTATGAATAGATCTACTCTGTGTACATATCACTTAACACTGAGATCTGCCAGTGAGTTAAGGCTTTATAACATTCCTTATGGATCATAACTTTTGCCAATGTTTCATTCATATAATAATCAGCTATATTAACTAATGATAAAATCTTTTGTGCACTTTTTGAGAAAGAGGATATTATATAAGTTGGATGCTGAGTAGGAGGGATTCTATCACTAAAAAGAGGTTTCATGGTGATAGTCTTGATATGATCTCCAATTTTACTCTGTTCATTCTTTAAGGAAATAGTTATTTTGGGGGTAGATATTGGAGCAACCTTAATTCAAAACTTATTATTAAGGGAGAATAGGCCAGAGCCCAAGTTTTCATGTTCCTTTGTTTTTGGAATCTGCCAGCTGATGTTATTGAAGAAGGATTATGCTGTGATGGACCATAAATTGTTTGCTATCAATGTTTTCCTTAGAGACCAGCAACACACTTGAGAAGAAATAAGCATTAAGTCATGGATAAAAGTACCACAAGAATTTAGTTTACTTTATAGAGATCTGTCTCATCTCAGTGTGTCATACTTGTTGGGTTTTATTATTTGATGCTTTTCTTTCCAGATGATTCATGTGCCTAGAATGAAAAACATTATTGTCAATGTATTATCATTAAACTTGGAATACAAGGATTAATTGTCATTATTTACCCTTAAATTCAGCAATTATAAAGAACAGGCAAATTGTATATTGTAAAGGATCAGGGACTTAAGGTCATGTGGGACCTGAATTAAAATTTCATCTCTATTTCTAACATTCATTATTAGTGTAACTGGGCAAGCTTCAGTTTTCTCACCTATTAAATAGAAATAATAATATTTGCTTCAAAAGTTTGTCCTGAGGATCAAATGAAATAGCATAAAATCATTTTGTAAACATTATATAAATATGCCTTATTACTATAAATATAAATAAATGGCAATAGCCCTGGTTATGGTTCTTCCAGGAATGTCATAGTGCCAATTTTGCATTGAAGTGGAGGTCTCAAATGCTCATCCTAACATTCTTATCAGACACTCAAAACAAGTTATGATCAAGAATTTAAGATAGTGTTTGGGTATGGAATGTATTGTATTATGCCCGAGTCTGTAGCCAGTGGAAAATCTAATGGAAAATAGGGGGACTCTTCCTATTATGTAGTACCCCATTTTTAAAATTTTAGTCACATTTTTGTTTGGGTAACCTAGTCATTTCCCCCTCACCACTACCCCAAATATACTTTTCCCTGTAACTATGATAAACAAACTAATATAAATAGTGATTATTTGACAGCATAAAAATATTTCATCATTAGTTCTCCAGGATTGAAATTGTTTATGACAGTCATTTAAACTAAATTAAATTCTGTTTTAATTTAGTAGGATTATATCCCCTTTACCTAGAATGATCTCATTCTTCACATTTGCTTCTTAGAATTCCTGGCCTTCAGCAAGACTCAGCTCAAGAGATATATTTTGCATATGGCCTGTGCTTGTCCTCACTCCCTTCCACCCAGATGCTACTTCATCTCCAAAGTTACCTTGTATTTCTTGATTTATAACACACACACACACACACACACACACACACACACACACACACACACACTTCTCCCTGATTAGGATATGTTTGGATCTTATTCCTGTCTATATATTTTACAAGACTAAAATGATGTATCAGGCATTAAGAAGCTCACTTTTTCAAGGGCTTCGTATATTTTCTCCACACATGTGTGTAAAAACCTGGCAAATACCAAAGATCCAAGAAATGTCTGATCTTGGAAAGTGGAAATGACTTACATTTGGGAGATCAAAGAGAGTCCAGACAGTAGAAATACAGATAATAGATTGTCCTCCTATATCCCTATACTGAGGACTCACAGATGTTTGGTGATAGCAATTGTAGCATTAATCACAAGACATTCTTGTATCTCCTGCCAAGGTCAGAAAAATTTACTGTGAAATATAGACAATAGATATGGTTAAAACAATGTCAAAACTGGATAGACTTCTGAAAGCTAAGATGAGAGAGTAAGTAATAAGCAACTTCCAAATAACCATAAAATAGGGTCCCTAAACAAATCTGAAAGAGCAGAACCAGCAAAAAGATGGGATAAGAAACCAAGAAACCTGAACATCTGTAAGAAAGGTCTTAGGTAAGAACCACCAATCACCTCAGGAAGGATATCTCAAAATAAAAACATCATAGTCAAATTTCAAAATATCACGTCAAGAAAATATGCTGTGAGTAGCCAGAAAGACACAACTCAAATATCAGGAAGCCACAATTAGAATTACATAGCATTTAGCAGCTGAAACATTAAATGATCACAGGTAATGAAACATGATATTTCAGAAGGCAAATGAGCAACAAAGAATTATCTACCCAGTAAAAATAAACATAATACTTTAAAAGGAAAATGGTAATTCAATGAAATAGAAGGATTTCAAGCTTTCATAAGGTAAAGACCAGAATTGAACAAAAAATTTGATCTCCAATATCAAGACCAAGAGAAGCCAAAAAGAGAAAATAAAAGGTATTCAATAGAGCTGAACTGTTTATACATAGGAAGATGATATTTGTAATTCTTGAAAATTGCACTACTAATAGTACAGCAAGAAGGAATATACTTAAAACATACACGTATAAGATGAACTTGAGATAATGACATAAGAATAATTAAAGAATAATAAATAGAAGTATACTGGGTGCAGAAGGAAAGGAGAGGCATGAAGAGGCATGAAAAAGCTATTACAATTAAAGGAAAGATAGGGTGATGGGCAATGAGCATCACTTGAATCTTACTATCATCAGGATTGACTCAAAGAGAAAATAATATACATAATCAGTTAAATACAGAAATCTACCTTATTCAGGAAAGTAGAAGAGGAGGAGATTAAGTAAAGATGAGGGGACTGTCAGAAGGGAGGATAGATCAGAGGAGGTAATAGACAAAAGCAAAACACTGGTGATGAGAAGAGAAAGAAAAAGGAGAAACAGGAGGGAAAATGAGATTGGAAGGAAATACACACTTATAACTGTGAATGTGAGTGGAACGAACTTTCTCATAAAACAGAAACAGATAAAAAAGTGGATAAAAAAATAGAAACCTATAACATGTTTACAAGAAATATACTTGAAGTACAGAGAGATATACACACAGAAGAGATAAGAGGCTGGAGCAAAATCTATTATGCTTCAGCTGAAGTTTTTAAAAAGTGACAGTAGTAATCCTGATCTCAGACAAAGTAAAAGCAAAAATAGATCTAATTAAAAGAGATAAGGAAGGAGATGACATCTTGCAAAAAGGTGCAATAGACAATAAAACAACATGAATACTAAATATATATATACCAAGTGGTTTAAAAATACAAATTCTTTTTTCATCAGTAGTATTTTATTTTCCAAATACATATAAATATTGTTTTCCACATTCATTTTTGTAAGACTTTGTTTTCCAAGTTTTTTTTCCCTCCTTCCTTCTCTCTTTATTCCCTCTCCCCCTCCCCCAAGACAGCAAACAATCTAAGTTAAACATGTGCAATCCTTTTAAACTTATTTCCATGTTTGTCATAATGCGCAAGAAAAATCAGACCAAAAAGGAAAAAGTCATGAGAAAGAAAAGGCAAACAAAAAAACAAATAAAAGGTGAAAATACTGTGCTTTGATCCAAATCCAGTCTCTGTAGTACTCTCTAGAAATGGATGGTATTTTCTATCCCAAGTCTTTTGGACTAGTTTTGAATCACCACATTGCTGAAAAGAGCCAAGTTCATCACAGTTGATCATCACAATCTTGCTTTTACTGTGTATAGTGTTCTCTTGGTTTTGCTCACTTCACTCAGGATCAGTTTGTATAAATCTTTCCAGGCATTTCTAAAATTGACCTGCTCACTGTTTCTTATAGTATAATTATATTCCATTAAATTTATACACCATAACTTATTTAGCCATTCCCCAGTTGATGGGCATTCCCTCAGTTTGCAGTTCCTTGACACTATAAAAAGAGCTACTATAAATTTTTTTGCACATGTGGGGCCTTTTTCCTCTTTTATGATTTCTTTGGTATACAGACCTAGTCGTGGCACTATTGAAACAAATGAGATAGTAAAATATATAAAGTCCTTTAGGCATAGCTCCAAATTGCTCTCCAGAATGGCTGGAGCATTTCATAACTCAACCAATAATGCATTAGTGTCCTAGTTTTCCCACATCAAGTCCAACATTTATCATTATGCTTTCCTGTCATTTTTGCCAATCTGAGAGGTATGAAGTGGTATCTCAGAGTTGTTTTAATTTGCATTTCTCTAATAAAGAGTAATTTAGAACATTTTTTCATATGACTATAGAGGTTCTCATATCTTCATCTGAAAAAGACAATTGATGGTTTTTGACTCTTTATCATTTGGGCAATGATTTTTATTCTTATAAATTTAAATTGGTTTTCTATATATTTTAGAAATGAGGATTTTATCAGAAACACTGGCTGTAAAATTTTTTCCCTAAGTTTTCTGCTTCCCTTCTGATCTTGGCTAATTTAGTTTTGTTTGTGCATAATCTTTTTAATTTAATGTAATCTAAATTGTTCATTTTGCATTTTATAATGTTCTCTAGTTCTTCTTTGACTATAAATTCCTCCATTCTCCACAGATTTTAGAGATACTCTATCCCCTGTTCTCCTAATTTGCTTATAGTATCACTCTTTATGTCTAAATCATAGATCCATTTTGTTCTTATCTTGAGTGTTAAATGTTGATCAATGCCTAGTTTCTGTCATAGTATTTTCCAATTTTTCCAGCAATTTTTGTTAAGTAGTGAGTTTTTGTCCCAGAAACTGGAATCTTTGGGTTTATTAAACACTAAATTACTCAAATCATTGACTTTTATGTCTTGTGCACCTAACTTATTCCATTCATCTATTTTTTTAGCTAATTCCAAATACTTTTGATGACTGTCACTTTATAACATAGTTTTGGGTTTGGTATGGCTAAGGCCACCTTCCTTTGCCTTTTTTCATTAATTCCCTTGGTATTTTTGATCTTTTGTTCTTCCAGATGAAATTTGTTATTATTTTTAGCTCTATAAAGTACTTTTTGGCAGCTTAAGGAAATAAGTAAACTAATTTAGGTAGAATTATAATTTTTGTTATATTAGCTTAGCCTACCCATGTACAATTGACATTTTCCAATTGTTTATATAAGACTTTGTGTTAAAAAAGTGTTTTCTAATTGTGTTCATAGAGTTCTTGAATTTGTTTTGGTACGTAAAGTAACAGATATTTTATATTCTCCACAACTATTTTAAAAAGAGATTTCTCTTTCTATCTCTTCCTACTGGGTTTTGTTGGTGAATGAATGAAGAGGAAATTAAAACAATAATTAGGAGCTGGTTTGCCCAATTATATTTCAATAAATAACAATCTGAGCAAAATAATGAATATTTGTGAAAATATAAATTTTCCAGATCAATAGATAATGAAATGGAATGCCTCAATAACCTTATCTTAGAAAGAGAAATTGAATAAATAATTAATGAATGCCTTAAGAAAAAATCCTCAGCACCAGATGGATTGACACATGAATGCTAGTAAACACTTTTTTTTTTTTTTGTCAAATAATGAGTTCTTACCCCTCAAACTGGGGTCTTTGGGTTTGTCAAACACTAGATTACTATAGTCATTGACTATTTTTTTCCTGTGAACCTAACCTATTCCATTGATGGACTATATTTTTTAGCCAGTACCAAATGGTTTTGATGACTGCTGCTTTATAATATAGTTTTAGGTCATTTGCACTTTGTTTCATTGAAATTCTTGACCTTTTGTTCTTCCATACAAATTTTGTTATTGTTTCTGGCTCTCTATGGAACTGAATAAGTAGATAAATTTAAGTAGTATTGTCATGTTTATCATATTAGCTCAACCTAACCATGAGCACCAAGAGATTAGATCCAACTTTATTTTCATGGAAAGGATTTTATAATTGTGTTCATATAGTTCTTGATTTTGCCTTGGGTAGACTCCCAAATATTTAATATTATCTACAGTTATTTTAAATGGAATTTCTCTTTATATCTCTTGCTGGCAGTATCTATTCCTATTAAAAGTATTAGAGAGCATAGGAATAAATGGAACTTTAAAATAGTATCTCTCTAAAATCATCAGCAGATATCTTCTTTTATATAGAAAAGCTAGCAATCTTCCCATTAAAGATCAGGGGTGAAGCAAGGATGACCATTATCAGCATTATTATTCTTTATAGTACTAGAAATGTTAGCTATAGAAATAAGAAAAAAAATCAAAAGGAATTAGAATAGGGAACAAGAAAGCAAAGCCATCACTCTTTGCAGATGATATGATAGTATACTTAGAAATCCCTAGAGAATCAACTAAAAAAACTACTTGAAATAATTAACAACTTTAGTAAAATTGCAGAATATAAAACAAACCCACACAATCATTTGCATTTCTTTGTATGATAAACAAAACCCAGCAGGAAAAAATAGAAAGAGAAACTCCTTTTATTTATTTATTTTTTAAATGTATTCATTTTTTTAATTATAGCTTTTTATTTACAAGTTATATGCATGGGTAATTTTACAGCATTGACAATTGCCAAATCTTTTGTTCCAATTTTTGCCCTCCTTCCCCCCATCCCTTCCACCAGATGGCAGGTTGATCAATACATGTTAAATATGTTAAAGTATAAATTAAATACAAGTATACATGTCCAAACAGTTATTTTGCTGTACAAAAAGAATTGGACTTTGAAATAGTATACTATTAGCCTGTGAAGGAAATCAAAAATGCAGGAGGACAAAGGTAGAGGGATTGGGAATTCTATGTTGTAGTTCATAGTCATCTCCC
Organism: Antechinus flavipes; assembly: GCF_016432865.1. Classification (NCBI taxonomy): domain Eukaryota; kingdom Metazoa; phylum Chordata; class Mammalia; order Dasyuromorphia; family Dasyuridae; genus Antechinus; species Antechinus flavipes. Next base: position 464,714,555 of record NC_067399.1, on the reverse strand, counting down.
AGAGTTCTTTTCCTGGATGTAGCTGATTCAGTTCATTACTGCTCTATTGGAACTGATTTGGTTCATCTCATTGCTGGAGATGGCCACGTCCATCAGAATTGATCATAATATAGTATTGTTGTTGAAGTATATAATGATCTCCTGGTCCTACTCATTTCACTCAGCATCAGTCTCTCTGGGCCTTTCTGAAATCATCCTCCTGGTCATTTCTTACCAAACAATAATATTCTATAATATTCATATGCCATAATTTATTCAGCCATTCTCCAATTGATGGGCATCCACTCAGTTTCCAGTTTCTGGCTACTACAAATAGACCTGCCACAAACATTTTGGCACAAACAGGTCCCTCTCCTTTCTTTAGTATCTCTTTGGGATATAAGCCCAATAGTAACACTGTTGGATCAAAGGGTATGCACAATTTGATAGCTTTTTGAGCATAATTCCAAATTGCTCTCCAGAATGGCTGGATGTGTTCACAATTCCACCAACAATGTATTAGTGTCCCTGTTTTCCCACATTCCCTCCAACATTCTGCATTATCTTTCCCTGTCATTCTAGCCAGTCTGACAGGTATGTTGTGGTATCTCAGAGTTGTCTTAATTTGCATTTCTCTGATGAATAATGACTTGGAGCAACTTTTCATATGGCTAGAAATAGTTTCAATTTCTTCATCTGAGACTTGTTTGTTCATATCCTTGGACTATTTATCAATTGGAGAATGGCTTGAGAGAAATTCCTTTTATAATAACTGTAAACAATATAAAATACTCCAACACTAACCCAGGGACTGTATGAATGTTATTACAAACACTTCACACAAATAAAGTCAAATCTAAACGACCAAAAAACAATTGCTCATGGGTAGGCCAAGTCAACACAACAAAAATGATAGTTCTGTCTAAAGGAATTCATTTATTTAGAATATTAACTTTGACAAGACAAAATTTAAAGCCCTGTACTTGGGCAGAATATCAGTTGATGAGGAAGGCAAGGCTAGATATTAGTTTTTGTAGTGAAAAAAATCTACAGATCTTTTTAAAAATTAATTAAGTTAATTAATTAAAAGCTCAGTAAGCATCAAAAGCATGATATAGCATGCAAAGAGTAATTTGATTTTAGTTTGCGTTATTGTGTGAGATATACAGTTTGAAGAATGAAGAAAGTGAAGAACCCTCTGTATCTTCTTTTGGACCATATTTGTGTCTCTAGACTCTGGGCATTTGCACATGCCAGTTCTCTCTTTCTGGGATACTTTCCCTCCTCATCTGTCTCCTGACTTTCCTAGTTTTCCCCAAGTCCTAGCTCAAATCTTTTATTTTGATTTTAAAATTTCATTTATTTACTTATTAATTAACTTATTAAATTAATTATAATTATTTATTATTATAAGTTAACTTACTAAATTTTATTTTTTAAATTTTGAGTTCCAAATTCTCTCCCTCCCTCCCAGCCCTCTCCTACCCATTGAAAAGGCAAGCGATATGACACTAATTATACATGTGAAATCAAGTAAAACATATGTCTCTATTAGTCAAATGGAGTTTATTTTCCCCTCTCTCAGCAGTTGTTATGGTTCTCCAAAGCTACTAGTCCAGAAGATCCAGAATTCATTTCTGCTCCCAATTTGACTCACTGTGAAGCTCCAGTGAATACCGAGAGTGTAAATCAGTGTGAATATCCATGGGCCAGGAAAAAAATTTGCTTTGAAATTTTCATTTATTAATCTGAGAGCCAGTTTATATATCTTTAAGCTAGTGTTGCATTAACACCAGCAACCTCCAGGTGGCACTATGTGCATTCCAGGGTTAATGTATATCCCATACTTCCACATTTCAGTTCCATGTAAACCAGCAATAACAAGTTATCTATCATAATAGGGTTGTAAATAATACTAACTATCAATAACAAGATATTTGTCAAAACAGAGTTGTAAACAGCAGTAACTATCAATAACAAAGTATGTATCAAAACAGAGTTTTACATAGTATAGTTATGCTAACTTGTTCTTGTCACATGCATTCTCCATCAAGATTATCCTAAATTTATCTCAAGTATGTCTTTCATTCATTGTTAAGGTGATGAGCTAGTGCTTTGAATACAAAGCATTTGTTTGTGAGTTAAGATCATATAAGTTTATATAAGTTCAGCTTTCTTCTCTGAGTTAAATTAATTTTAGTTCAATTTTCCTGTTAATCATTGTTTTATTCTTATGTCAAGGAAATCTGTTATCCTTGGAGGCTATAGATGGATACAAGGAGTCTGGTCTGTTATCTCTCCAACCCTGGCTATCCTTTAAGAAAATCTGGCCAGTTATTGCTGTGACAATAACTAGCCATACAGGTAAACACTGCCAATGAGCTTTTCATAATGAAAAGATGGAAGGAAGGGTTGTTGCTAGCCCTGCATTCCAAATTTCTAATAAATCATATTTTCCCAATTATGATTTTTTACAGGATCTATATCCAATCATTTTGTTTTTCCTACATATGATTCTGCCTTCTACCTTTTGGATGATCCTCCTTTAATCTGTAAAATAAAATGTGTAACTACTCAAAGGCTGCTGTCATTGTAATAGGGGACAATATCTAAAGAATTGCCTATAATTACAGGCTTAGATAAAATAATAGACTCCTGGAGAAAATTTAATCAGTCCAGTAGATATTCCCTTTCATCTGTCTAATCTCACAACAGACAGTTGAACTCTATATAGATAGCATTACAAATAAGTCCTTAGCTAACAGAGAATTCTTCCATGTGCCCTCCATATTGCAACTTTCATCCCTGACTCATATCTTACCACGAGTTGTGGCTAGTCAGTGGTTAATGGCCTAAAAGTAATTTCTAGGTTGTGAACAGCTGACTATTAAAGGAACTAAAAAGTCAAATTGAAATAGGTGTCAACCTGTGTTCAAATGCAGGAGGATTAGAAAAGGAAAGGAGATCCTTTGCCAATGATTTGGTTGGATTAGTGGGAAATGTCCTTAGTGAGTTGGAACAAGAAACAAGAACAAGCTGAAATCAAAAATTTCAAAAAATAAAATTGTCAGTGAGACTTTATGGACTTACATGTATTATTGATAGAACTGTAACTAGAATAAGTTTTTTGAAGAGCCATCTGACAAGATTAGAGTTACAAAATTCATCAAATTCCATTACCCAATAGTGAAAAATGGAACTACAACCAAAGGTTTTATTATGTAGTTGTTCCCCTGAGATTACAAGCTCATACTTCAAACCTCTCACTCATAGTCCCAGGCTGGATCCCCAGAAGATTAGTATCCTGGATTCAGAATACAGTGTGGATCAGTATTCCTAAAACTATTGCTCATGATTCCCCAACTAGTCCATTTAGCTTTACTGGTTAGTCAATAAATATTTATTAAGCTCCTACTATATATTGGTCACTGTGCTAAGTGCTGAGGATATTTTTTAAAAAAGCAAAAAACAATCTCTGATCTCAAGGAGTTCACAATTTAATGTCAAAGACAACGAGCAAACAAATATATACAAACAAGCCACATATACAATAAATAGGGGATAATTAAGAAAGAGAAGGCACTAGAATTAAGAGGCATTAGGAAAGACTTCCTGTAAAATATAAGATTTTAACTGGAACTTGAAGGAAACTAGGGAGATCAGAAGATTTAGTGTTGAAAAGAGAGTATTCTAGTCATGGAGGAAGGCCAGAAAAATTCCTAGGGCCAAGAGATAGAGTATTTAGTTTGTGGAACAGCAAGGAGACCAATATTAACTGAAACAAAGAGTAAGTGACAGGGAGAGATTCAAGAAGAATGGAAAGGTGTGGAGTGGAGGGAACTTAAATTATGAAGGATATTGAATACCAAATAAAGGATTTTGTATTTGATTCTAGAAATGATAGCACTTGGGAGTCACTAAAATTTATTGAGTAGAAAGATGTTACATAATTGGCTCTTTGTTTTAGGAAAAAGTCCGAGGACAAAATTAGCTCAAAACAAAGTCATTTATTGAGATAACATTGTCAGGACAGTAGAGGCAAAACAGCTTCATCATAGCATCAATGATAATGAGTACACACAGATTTTTCAGACTATATATTCAAGGCCAGCTATGTAAAAGGCTCATCAACAGATAGTCTGCCACAAGGTGATAAATTTTGGGCCCAGGAGCTCCTGAAAAAGGTAAACATGTGAAATCACTCCCAGTCCAGTGTGGGTTCCTTATGCTTCCTCAGTGACTGTGATAGGAGTGGTAGAAGGAAAGAGGAATAAGGTGTTGTATTCTGCTTTCTAGAGCTCCCAAGTTGGGGTGACAAAATGTACCATTGCTTTCTAGAACCACCACACCAAGGTGATTAAAATATCCTGCTTTCTAGAGACCCAAGTTGGGGTGATTAAAATATACCTTCTTAGTGAAGAAGTGATGAGGCAGGACTCCCGAGGATAGTGGGAAAATGGAGTCTGTTTATTTCAAGGGCTTTGCATATGTGGGACTACATAAACAACTTGCTACTGTATGTAGTTTGCCACCTGGTATCACTCTTCCACCTGGTATCACTCTGCCTCAATCTCACTGCCCCCTGACTTCTCAGGAAGGCCAAGAGCCCTTAGGGGAGATGGAGAGCAGAACCAAACATTGTTAGCTGGTTCCCTCTGGCTCTGGGCTGAAAGGTCTTATACCTTACCCAGAGTTTCCCCACTGACTATGACCCTCTACATCTTGCCTTTTCTTTTGTTTTAATTGAAGCAGGTATATACCAGTGGTTAAATCTGTTACAATGGGAGGAATCATACAGGCAAGTTGCAATATCATACAAGCAAGTAATAACATAAACAATACAAATAAACAAAATACTAAAGATTTCCATGAGACCCAGAAGGAAGGTGTAAAAAATAACTATCAATTCATAACCACACATACAGCAGCCAAGAAATAGTCTAAAAGTGATCTATTGTCCATCACTTCATGTGTCAGGGAATCCAATGATTCCTTCAGGTTTTGAAGTCCTTTATCAGTCTCACTGAGAATTATTTCTGATGTTCATGAGTACACAAAGGGTTAACTGAGAGGCTTCTTCAGTGGTGGGCACAGTCAAAGATAGAACTACCCGATGTTTCTTGGGTCTTCTCCTTTGTTTTAAGGGTCTTCTCTGTCTTTCTCCGAGGGACAAGGCAGATACAGCTCGGCACCTATCTGATTTCTTCTCCATCTATAGAGATACAAGCAAATGCTTTCCCCCAAGCAGTTAACCTATCTGGTCCCTTCCATTCACCACTTTCTGGATCTCTCCACATCACTGGCGATTATCTAAAGATAGTGGAACTGCTCTCACTGGACACTGCCCTTTCAGTGCATTATAAAACCTGTCTGCTGGAGCCAGTGCATCTCCATCAAAAAAAAAAAAATTAATACATAAAGTTAAATTTAGAAGTTCTTTAGGGTTATCTGTGGCTCCTCTTCTCTTTTATTTTTGGAGTAGCGTCTTGATCCTGGATTCTATTGTTGGGAGTCAAAATCTGGATAAATATCACCAAATTGCATTTCAGGAGTGTGTATCAGTAGGTCTGAATTTTTTCACTGATTAAGGAACACTGTTCCACCCACACTGGTGTATTAATTTTCTGTTGAATGGGAACAGGTGAGAGTGCTGGCAGACCTTCCACACCAGCCTTGCCTAAAAAGCCAAAGTACTTAATTGTTTCCTAACTGTTGTAAGATATCTTTTCCCCATAGATTGATGGGGAACCTTTTTTTACACTAAAAAAGGAGCAAAATTCCCATCCCCAAACCTTCATCCCAAAAGGGCAGCACCAAGTTCAGCTGCTACTGATCTTCCTATGCCATAGATATAGGTGTTTGCCTTAATCTTTGGCCAGTGACTGGGATATTAGCTACACATTCTCCAGTTTCCCAGATCAGTGTATTGATAGACACTGTTTTGTAAGCACTTTCAGGAGGTAAAATAGTCAAGCCTACTGTATGTGGAGGCAAGGGATCTATAGTCTGGACAGGGACAGGTTTTATCTCTCCAGGGGTTATCTCAGGAGTCCCAGCTGCATACAACTCTATTCTCCTTAATTGTAATCCCCTTCCTCCACCAACTAGCTGAAAGACTCTCTGGGTATAAGAGCAGTTGCTATCATGCCCCACGTGTTTTTGCTTGGGGCCCTGGAGCTAAGCCTCTGCTTCTTCTAATGAGGACATAGCGGATTGGCAAAACCATTTCATAGGCAGTACCAATAGTGTCATTGACCCTCCCACTCCTCCTTCTCCCCCTGCCCATGATGGCAGAGTTAAGGGAGGAGGGTCAGGAGATGGGAAATATCCTAAGGGTGAAGGCACATGCTCCCCGTGAGGCAGAATTGAAGATGAATTTTGAAGGTGAAAAGCAAGCTCATCAGCTAGGTACTTAATTCCCTTTCTTCCCAACAGGCACAAGTACTTAAGATACTCAATTCTCTTTTTGTCCAAATGGTCATGCCCTGCAGATCTCCTAGAGTAGTAATAAGCAAAATAAATTAATAAAATGCTAAAAAAAAAAAAAAAAAAAAGACTTTCTTAACTCTGTCCCAGGTTCTGTATTCTCCGGGGCTATGGCACCAATTCTCTGCTTGCTTTTCTCCTCATACTTCCTTGTCTAGCTGCCCAAATTAAAATCTTTCTATGTTTTAAAACTTATTTTTTTCCATTGTATTCAGTTAGTTGTTCTCCCACTAATTTCCACATCTTTGGTTCCAAACTCTCCTTCTTACAAAGCCACAGAGACATACAGTCCAGAGTATCTTGAGAACTCAATGATCTGCTTCTAAGTTACCAACAAACCTTGCTTCTCTGCTAACCTAACTAAGCCTGCTTCATACTTCCTTCGGGAGGGAGGCTCTTTTCTTAGTATTTGCCTCATTTTGGTTGAAAAATAAAAGTGACTTGACTAGCCCTTACTGATTCTTCCTGTTTGCCTATTTTTATACTTACTTTTCTGGGTCACGGGGACTTCTCCATCAAATTTGGTCAATCATGTCAGTTGAGCTGATATGTATAGGACCTCACCTAGAGCCCCAAGTTTGGGCACCAAATGTTGTGTCCTGCTTTCTAGAACCCCCAAGTTGGGGGTGACAAAGCATACCATGCTTTCCAGAGCTCTCACACTGGGGTGATTAAAATATATCTTCCTAACGGAGAAGTGATGAGGTGGGATTCCCGAGGATAGTGGGAAAATGGAGTCCATTTATTTCAAGGGCTTTCTCCTTTTTATAATGTAACACTAAGCACATAGACCCACACAAACAACTTGCTGTTGTATGTAGTTTACCACCTGGTATCACTCTGCTTCAGTCTCCACACAGGTTGTCACTGCCCCCTGACTTCTCAGGAAGGCCGAGAACCCTTAGGGAAGATGGGGAGCCAAATCAGACATTGTTAGCAAGTTCCCTCTGGGCTGAAGGGTCTTACACCTTACCCAAAGTTTTCCCACTGACTGTGACCCTCTACAATAAGGGAACAGGAAGTTCTAAGAATCACACAGTTACAAAAAAAATTATAAACATAAATTTAATTATTGATACTATAAAATATATAATTTTTTTCTTTTTCTTTTTTTTCTCTTTAAAACTTATATCGTAAATAATTTTGTATTGTTCAGGTAAAGAACATGAGAGATTAAAGACCATATATTTATTACTCTCTAAAAGATAACCAAGATTTCAATAATTACTGAATACATAGCTACAGAAAACCTGTATTAAATGCTACTTGAAATTATTTAAAGAATCTTGGATGAATATATTGAAAGGAGATGGTCAAGCTTTCCAAGATGATTCTCTACAGTAATCAGTGAATTACAACCATGTTTTAAACATCTACCATGTGCCATATATTGTACTAGATTCTGGGGATACAAAACAAAGATAAGCATTCTCTACCCTTGATTGCTCCCAGTCAACTTCACATTGTGTTTGGAAAAAAAACAAGTACATAATCATATGTAAAATAAATGTGAAATAAAGAGTAATAGAGAGGGAGAAGGCACTAGTTGTGGGGCAAACAGGACGCATCTTCACACAGTCAAGTGAGAATTGTAGAGGATCCTCCAATAGTGATTGTTTGCTTATTACAAAAATACATAAGACCTCATGGGGAAAAAATAGCTTAAAGGCTATATATTAAAGGCTTCTCTTCAGATATTTTCCAAGCATGTGTTCAGAACATACAAAATTCTGTGCAATAACATATATAATTTAGTCCAGTATTCTTCTGATCATCAATATCAACCAAGGTATAAAACATATCCCAGAATGCATATGTTCATCGAAGGTACTCCTACTGCATGGAGAATTTCCTGAGTAAATTACAAGAGGAAGAGGGATTTCCTATCCAAATTTTCCAGATGTTTCTATTATCTGATGATTTTGTGCTGATTTTATCAACTTCTCCAGTATACTTTATGGCCTTGTCTATGAGATATGAGGCCACTCAAAAGAGAATGACCTAGTAAGGCTACATAGGAAAACCCCAAGTAGATAAGGAAAGTATAATACCCATGTCATTTTGTTATTCAGTTGCAGTGGATTCTTTGTGACCACCATATGGGATTTTCTTGGCAAAGATACTAGAGTCCTTTGCCATTTCTTTTTCCAGCAGATTAAGGACAACAGAAGTTGTAACTTGCCAGAATCACATAGCTAGTGAGTCTGGAATCTGAGCACAGTTATGAACTAATGTCTTCCTGAGTCCATGCCTGGAACTCTATCCAATGAGCCTCTGCCCATGCCCTGATATTCAATTAAGTGAGTCAATCTCTAGAGTTAGTCAATCTGCACATCTATGTTGCAGATAGGTAATGAGTTGCGTCCAGAATTGGATAAATGTGGCAATTTACTTATTGAAAATTGTACAGCACTTTCCATGATCCAAATCTATACCTTAATTCCAAAACCCATTATTTTAAAACCAGTAATGTCTAGATCATTTAACATGGTTGAATATAGAAGAATGGAAGAATTAATGGAAGAATTTTTTAATCTTTTGTTATCTGCCAAAGAAATGGCATTTTTTGTCTTCATCAAAGAGTAATGTCCTTTTTATATCAGGCCATGTCCCCTTCTGTCTCTTAGAATATTAAGTCTTAGGAATTTTAGAACTAGAAACCAGAAAATTAGATTTATTTTAAAATTCTAGAATTTGGAATTTAGAATATTTAGAATTTTAGAAATTAGAAATACAAATGGGAAAAGTAATGACTGGAGAATTGAACAGGAACGTTTGAGGATCATCCCATTGTTAATAGTCAAAAAAAACCCATCAAAATATTCTCCCTCAAACCTCAAGCAATAATGACTCTTCAAACTATTTTCCCAGCCTCCCTAGGAGGATTTACAAAACCAGGTCATGAACTCATAAATGATGAGTGTTTCAATGGGCTAGAGAGCTTACCTATTCCAACTACCTCATTTGACAGATGAGGAAACTGAGCCCAGAAAGAAGTGACTTATTCAAAGGTGCATGGAATGTCAAGAGAAGAGTTAAATTTAATCCCAGGTCTCCTAGGATTACAGTAGTCTTTTCATCATAACAAATAAACTCCTGGAGTTTATTTGAGACCTGAGTACCATATTCTATTCCACCATTTTCTGAAGGCAGACTTCATATCACCATTCCTCAAGCTGTAAATGAAGGGGTTTAACATGGGAGTCACCACAGTGTACATAACTGTCACAATGCGCCCCTTTGCCACTGAGTAACTGGCTAAGGGCCGAAAATAGACCCAAGTAAGTGTCCCATAGAATATAGCCACTACTGTTAGGTGTGATCCACAAGTAGAGAAGGCTTTCCACTTACCAGTGGTAGAAGGAATCTGAAGAATAGTTGAGATGATGCAGGCATAAGAAATAATGATAAAGGCCAGAGCCCCATTGATGATGACTACCCCTTCTGTTTGAATTACCACAGTATTGATGTAGGTGTTGGAACAAGAGATCTTCATCAGAGGATAAAGGTCGCAGAAGAAATGATGGATCTGGTTGTTAGCACAGAAGGACAATCTGGTCATGAGCAAAGTATGGAGCAAGGAATGGAAATGGGAGAGAATATAACAAGAGGCTACCATTTGAGCACATAGTCTCTTTGTCAGGATCACAGGGTAGTGGAAGGGATGACATATGGCAACATATCTATCATATGCCATTACTGCCAGAAGGAAATTTTCCATAGCTGCAAAACTAATGAAGAAGTATACCTGCATCAAGCAGCCAGTGTAAGAGATAGTCTTCATATCTGAGAAGATGTTTAATAGCATATTTGGAATAATAGTGGAGGTGAAGCCAATATCAGCCAAGGACAAGTTGCTGAGGAAGAAATACATGGGGGTATGGAGGTGAGTTGTGGAGATGGTTAGCATGATAATGACTAAGTTTCCATACACATTAATGATGTACATGGAGAGGAAGAGAACAAAGAGAGGAATCTGCTCTTCAGGGTGGGTAGAAATCCCCAGGAGAATGAAGTGGGAGGCACTGGTCCAATTGGTCCTCTCCATCACCTGCAGGGATAGCAATAAAAAAAATATGCATCCACACATTCCTGGTAGTAATATCAAGTGGAAGGTTTTTCTTCCTTTTAAGGTTGCTTGAAGTAATTATCTACCTGTAAGCCACAATTTTACATGTCCATATGCAATCTATTTATTCATTCCCTTCTATCTAACACATCTTTTTCTAGATGCCATGAAAACAAAATAAAAAAAAATGAAATGGTCTTTGCCCTCAGGAATCTACATTCTATTTTAGAGATAATATGGATATAAGTAGGTAGAAATTAAACATAAAATAAATGCAAGGGAATTGGATGAGAGGACATTAGTAGCTGGGGGTGGATCATGAGAAGCCTCATGTAGGGAGTAACACTTGAGCAGAGGCTTGAAAGAAAAAAAGATTTTAGGATGCAGAAATAACAAGGTAGTACATTACAGACTTGAGAGATAAACAGTACAAATATGCATGTTCACTTTTTTTCTGGAGCATTTATACATTTTTACTGCATTGTTCATACTTCTATCTTTTAGGTGAGCTATTTATTATAGCTTAGTCTTCATACATTATAGTCTTAAATACACAGTTCTACATGTTCAAAGACCAGATAGTTGGATAGTGGATAGATTTCTAGGAAGTCTATATTTGTATCTTTCATCAAGTCTATATTTGTCTCTTTGCTACTCCTATTCATTGTTCTCAGTTATTCTTTCTTTGGGGAGAAGTTGAACAAATATAACCTCTCTTCTATATAATAGCCCTCCAAATACTTGAAGGCAGTTATCATATCCCTCATTGTTTTCTCTATTCTGGGATTATCATTCCAGTTTAATCAGTTGATGCTTATATGCATGAACTAAAGGAATTTCACTGTCCTGAAAGTTTTCAGTTTTATCAATGTCCTACCAAAAATATATTGTCCACACAACTCTCTATGGTGTACAACACAGTGTATAGTATGGAAATACTATTGTCTATTCATTTTTGGAGGTAATGGCTTTCTTAATGTGTTCTAAAATATATTTATTTTCTTATTTCCAACCACAGATTGGAGTAACATTGAGTTTATGCTACACTAAAACATTCAGTTCTTTTATATATCCATTTTATGAAGTTGATTTTTTTGAACCCACATGATAAAACTTTGCATTTATCACTATTAAATTTCTTCTTGCTCAATTTGGTCCAATAGTCTACCCTGTAAAGATCTTATTTTTTGAATACAGATTTTTCCAACTACTGTGTTAACTATCTATCTCTCCCAGCTTTTTGCCATCTGTAATTTCGATAAGCATTTCATTTATACCTTTATCTAAGTCATTGATAAAAATACTGTGAGGCTACTGGAGACCTTCCTTCCTAGTTAACAAAGAAACATTAAAGATTAATCTTTCATTCATTCAATTATTCCTAATTCTATCAGACTGAAATCAGCCACATTGTATCACTCCATCTTTTCCATCACAATATAATTCAAGGCTTTATATAGTACTTCCTACTTTATCTAGTCTAAAATCTTTGATATAATTTAACCAATAATTATTTTAGGAATGTTAATAAATATGAATGTTCCAGGCACTCCATAATCTAGTTTACTTCTCCACTGTTTCATAATATGAATCACCTATAAATGGGTAAATTTATTGCCCCCAAAACACTCTCCTGATTTTTCTCTCTGGGATACTTCCTTTAAGTTTGCTTCATTTAGAGTACCCTCTCATATTATCTTTTATTTTTCTTAGCTAAATTACCTGAACTGAAACCAATGATCCTGGTGGATTGTGACCAGCAAAAGGGACATAGACACAGTAATTAAAGTATAGTGAGATTCAATTGGAAGATCAAATTTGTTCCAAAGGCAGACTGTGCACTTCTAGGGATTGTGTTATATGTTACTGCTCTGCCTAATACTGCCCTTAGAATTTAATGAGGCTAAATATTCACTTGAAACAGTTATCTTGCCCCACAGGTCCAACTTGGCTCTCATACTACAAACCACAGGTAGCCACAGTTTTATTCCCCAAAGAATTTTCACTTTATTATTGTATGATTAAGTGAAAATTGATTTTTTTAAAAAAAAGTTCAGCTATATTAGACTTGATTTCAACATGATGACTGTGATAATGATGATTAATAAGTGATTATGTTCCCTTTGAGTATATCTTCTTTGAAACCCCAAATCAAATCTGTAGTGTTTCAAAACCTAAATAATAAAATTTCAGAGTTTGGAGGGCCCTTAGAAATCATCTAATCTCACCTCCCATTTTTGGATAGGAATTCTCATTACAAAAAAAACCAATTACATAATCTTCCAGTCTTATTGAACATTTCCAGTGAAGAGAAGCTCACTGTCTAATCAGGCCAGCCTTTCCATTGTACCCTTTGTTAGAAATTTTTTATACTTTCTATATCTTTTTAAATACTGAGTTGAAAGCTGGCATCTGTAATTCTGAATCATTAGTCTTGTTTCTGCCTAATTGGGGCTAAACAGAATAACTCTAGTACATTTCTGCAAAACAATCCTTTAGATGATTAAATATGGTTAAAATCTCAACTTGAGTATGGTGGCTATGAGGATACGGGTGAAAGGTTTAGCAAATCAAGACATTTTCTTCTCTTCTGATGTTCATGGTGTCCTGATAATACACTTATAGTGTGGGCCAACGTGTGCTTCATAGTTGCCAGCTACTTTAGGGCAACTGGCATGGGTATTTCAAATATAACTATGGAAAAGGAATCCCCAAGATGAGGCAGATAAATCTAAAAAAACAGATATAGAATGTCCTGTTATGGGATTTTTCCCTCCTACATTTAAGAGAAAAGCAGGAGAAAGGAACCACAATTTGCAACTTCATATGAGGTCTTCTAACAGAATTTGGAGACCAGTAAGTGTCTGATTCGCCTACCCATTTATATTCTAAGTATACCTATATACTTAGAATAATATAAACAATTCTCTGGTGAAAAGGGATCATGACATGTCTAACATGTATAGGACTGCTTGCCATCTGGGGGAGGGGGTGGAGGAAGAGAGGGGAAAAGTTGGAATAGAAGTGAGTACAAGGGATAATGTTGTAAAAAATTACCCAGGCATGGGTTCTGTCAATAAAAAGTTATAATTATTAAAAAATAAAAAAAGAAAAGGGGTCATGAGCAGAAAAAGTTTAAGAAACCCTGTTATAAAGCATGTGATGTTAGCATCTTAGGAATGTAAGGAGGTAGGGATGGGAGTCCAGAAAGGGAAGGGGATAATGTCTTCCACATAAAGGCATTAGCCAGAGAAAGATACATGATACAATAAAAAGAATAGTAAACAAGGAGTCAGAGAATCTGAGTTTTTGTCCCAGTTATGCTCTTTACTAGCTCTGTTAGTAATCATTTAGTGTCTACAATGTGCCAAATGCTGTGATAAGTACCAAGAAGTTCTATGATATTGAGTAAGTCACTTCATCTAATTTCCTCATCCACCAAAGAAAGTAGATTATACTAATGGTTTATAAGATCTCTTTCTGGTCTTATATCCTCTGGTAGGAGGGTGCTGTTCTTCTCTGGATCTTAGTTTCTCTATAAATCAAGGGATTAGGATTGAAGATTGCAAAGAATTTTGATATTCTCTGAGTCTCAGTTACTCCCTCTTTTGTTTTCAGTTTCTTCATCTGTATAATGATGGAATTGGACCATATGATGTTATTCACTGTTCCTTTGCTTTTATTTTTGCAAAGCTACAATAAACAAAACATTGATGTTATTTTAATTCTTGGTTGTTTTCTATTTACATAAGCATAATGAACAATTTATAACAAAATTTAAATGTATAAGTGAAATATGAAAAGAATTTTTTTTGAAATTTTATGTGTCTTAGTTCTCATTTGGGTAAAGATGGAAGGGCTTGGGGATCTAGGGAAGACAAGAAGGAAAATCAGATTACAATACTAAAGTTAGGGGCCTGAATGATTTCTTAAAGTTTTTCAATTAGGCAGGTAGGTTATGCAATGGATGGAGTGTTTTTAGGAAGATGTGAGTTCAAATTCTACCTTAGATACTTATTAGTATGTGTACTCATCTATAATCCCTTCAAGTTCTAAATATAAGATTTCCTCAATATCATTAATAGTTTTTCATTGTTCATATTTTATCCATTTTGGAGTCTGACAACCTGTGATCAAATTCTACCTCTTTATTCCCTTTGTGACCTTGGAGAAATCACTTAACTGTTCTAGTTTTCAGTTTTCTTACCTGTAAACTGAGTATATTGGACTAGATGAGCTATGAGGTCTCTTTCAACTTTCGATCTATAATTCAATGATTCTTTGATCTCTAAGGTCTCTTCAAGATCTAGAATTCTTCAAACTCCATTTCCTCTCTGAGTTCCTATTTCATCATCTATGAAAGGGAGACAATAATACTAGAACTACCTATCTCACAAAGATATGAGGAAAATATTGTATTTTTAAAAATAGGAACAGAATAGGTAGGCCCCTTTTAGGACAAATAATGAATCACAATAAGTGAGAACACATTATTTCAATTTGTTTCGCATATTTCCATTGAGCTAGAACTAAGTGCCATGTTTTACATAATTATAACTTCAAATAGTTCAAATTTAAATGCATATTGCCCCTTCATAGGACTCATTATTTATTTGCCCCAACTGAGAACTATCCTGTAAACTAAAAATGTGCTAGGAATAAGAGCTAAAAGTTTCTGTCCTATGCTGCCTAACTCTCAGAATTTTGTGAGGTAGCAAAAATATTTATTGAGTCAAGTCAAGTCAACTATTCATTAAGTACTTATTTTATATCAACACTATGATAAGCCCTGGAGGAATAAAGAAAGACAAAAGATGTTCCATGATTCCAAGGAGAAGTCTGTCTATAGAAGAGACAACATTCAAACAACTATGTACAAGTAAGATAAATACAGGATAAATTGAAAAAAATCACGGAGGGAAGGCACTATTATTAAGGGGAATGGGAAAGGTTTCTTACAAAAGGTAAAATTTAAGCAGGAATTTACTGAGTGTTTTAAAATTTGTAAAGCAATACATGCATACATATATTTACATGCATCTGTACACACGATGGATGATTATAGATATATTCTCATTTTGGTGCTAATAGCAATTCTGCAAGATATAAGAATATTTTTATCCCTCTTTTTACAGAAGGGGAACCTGAGACATGGGTAAAGAATTAAAGAGGTAAAGAAGTTTGTTTACATTTAACAGAAAGTGTCAAAGTCAGAATTTGAAAAGGATTTTCCCCATTACTCCAAATCCAGGGACCTTTCCACAAACATTATTGCCTCTCAGCATAAGAACATTTCAAAAAGTATGAGACAGTTGCGGTTGTCTCATTGAAGCATTAAAGCTTGAACTATTCCCCCTGACATCAAGTCACTAATTTTCTTCCTCTGGCCTTATTCCCACATTAGTCTTTAAAAAGAGGGGAAACTGAACTGCTATTACTCCTTTCACAGACCCTCCTTCTTCTCTCTACCCCAAGACATACACTCTGAGGTTGCTGTAATCTTGAATGAAGTGCCCTAAAATATCCTCTGAATTGTGCTTTGTAGTGGATCAAGAAGTAGAGGATCAAAGAAATGCTAGGCTCTCCCTTAAGAGTAAGCAAAAGTATGATTTCACATATTCTGGGAAACCTTCCCATCATTTCATGGCAAGTCTGCACTTGATTTCTATCCCCTGAAATATCATCATTAGCTCTGCTTCCTTTTTGTTCAATTTCTCTTACCTGGTTATGTTTTGTCCCAATACATAATTATAGGATCTCTGAATTGGAAGGGACCACAGAAGGTACCAGCCTTGCCTAAGTCACAAATCTCTACCTCAATACTCTCTTCAAGTGCTCTGCGATCCAAACTAGTTTAGAACATAGATCTTCATGGGGCAGTGTTGAAAATGCTATCAGTGACAGTGATGGTGATATTGGGAAGCATAAGGACAATGGAAATGGAAAGTATGAAAGTGATAGTGATTACACTGATGAATATAGTGTGCTCTGGAGTTTCAACATCTCCTTAAAGATTTCCAGTGATAAGAAGCTCTTTATCAGCCAAGACACTCTGATTCTATTTTGTTCAAATTGTTCAGAAGTTTTTCCTGATACTGAACTGAAATGAATACTTTAGTATAAGTGACTGGACATTCCTAAAGACAAGTTTATAGGAAATATTGGATAGAGAATGAGATAGGAATCTTTCTGGGAAAGCTCACCCTTTCAAGACCATAAAGAAAACCAAGTTGGAATTAAGGCTAAGGTCATGCATCAGATATCCTAGAAGAGTCGTGCAGCAGTTATTAAAAGACTGATTACTTACCCTACTTCGAAGTTCCTGCTAGTCTGAGTTTTACTTCATTCTGTCCATTTTCAGAAACCCGCCATTGTTCTATGATGAGAAATATACCCATAGAGATCAGTAACCTAGCTCTGAAAAAGGAAAATGTCTACCTAGGGAAAGAATTGAGTGCAAATGAATATAAAATCAATGAGATTCCCGAAGGAGCTGTCCCCTGTCTGGGCTAGAGGAGGTTGGTTCAAAGTGTGCTAAAGCTGAGACTTTCTCAGACATTCCCATTATTTTCCTTAGTGGAAACTCACATAAGTCTTTTTCAGCAACTCCTAGGATTAGACACCCAGAACAGCTGTTTTTTTTACTGACATCATTCATGATCTAGGCAGCTGCTGGTAGCATCCTAGGAGAGAGTGACCACACAGTGGGCATTAAGAATTCAGTCGTAGCCACTTAGAATTTTACTTTGGAATAAGAAAGTAAAGATGCCTTTATTTCACAAATAGTCCTTTGACTCCTCAAATACCCCCAGGGGTTTAGGTGAACATTCCTAAATCTGAGTCCTTAGAGATGTAGACAAAATCTCCTCCTCATTATCTCTCCTGCCATCCCTTGGAATGAAACATTAGCAACCACATTCCAAAGCCAATAATCTTGAACTGAGGGGTCAAACATGCAGGGCACATGAGGACTACCACACTCTGGCTGCCAAACTAAATTAAATATAATTAACAAAATAAATAAAAATACATCGATAGGGTTATTAGCTGGTTTTCAATATGTATCCTTAGGGATCCTTATGCACAGTTTAGTGGCTTTAAAGGATGACAAAACTTTTTCCTTTTTTTTTTTTTTTTTTTTCGCTCTCAATTGGCTTTATTTTTTTATCCAAAACTTTTCTGTAAAAGTCATATTGTGAAAGAAAACAGATTTCTTACCCTAATTAAAATACAAACCCTCAAGAAAAATAAAATTTAAAAAAGAGATAGAGAGAGAGAATGCTTCAATCTACTCAGAACAATCAATTCCTTCTTTAAATATAGATAGGATGTTTCATCATAAGTCATTCAGAGTAGTCATGGATCATTGTATTACTGAGAATAGCAAAGTCATTTACATCTGGTCATCCCAGACCATCACTCTTACTTTGTATACAAAAAACCTTCTTTTCTATGGAGATAATGTGGAATAAAATACAGACTCTAGGTGAAATCACAAGGATCAACAGAAATTGAGTTTAGCTATTACAGCTAAGATCAAAGTTAAGGCTCTCTGCCCTGAAGATCTCTACCTATTTTCCAAATCCAGTGTGCTTTTAAACCAAATTCTTTTCTTTCTGCACCTCAGAGAAGCTGTCTTTCCTCAAAAAAGTGATTTTTCAAGCAGAATTTTATGGATATATAGGTGGCACAGGATATTGAGCATTAAACTGGCAGTCAAAAAGACCTCATTTCAAATACAGATTCAAAAACTTATTAGCTGTGTGACCCTGGGTAAATAATTTAATCTCTATCGACCTCAATTTCCTTATCCATAAAATGGAGATGATAATAGTACCTATCTCCTACAGTAATTAAAATAAAACATTTTTCAATTTATTTGTAAATCTTCAAGCATTATGTAAATGATGATGATGACTATTAACCTATAACACTATAATACTGCCTATAACACATCTGCATTATTCTTCTTTCCCTCCCTGATAATATTATTTTAAAAGAAAGAATTAAAAAAAAAAAGGAAGAGAAAAATATCTGTAAAACTGATCAACACACCACAAACTATAACATCATATGCAGTACTCTATATACACAACTATGCACCCTATCTTCTGCAAAAGCAGTGGGGTTGATGGGAAAATCTTAAATCTCTTCTTTGGGGCCAAACTTGTTCTTTATAATTTTTCAACATGAAATTTTTATTAATCTGTGGTAGTTATTTGCATTTACATTGTTGTAGTCATTGTGGATATTATTTAATAGGGAAGCTCAGAAGAGGGAACGATTAATAATTTCTGTTTCAGAATCTGAGATACCTACAGGACATCTAGTTCAAAAATTCAGTGAGAAGTTGGTGATGTGGAAGTGAAGCTCCTGAAAGACTTGGGCTAGATAAATAGATTTGGGAATAATGTGCATCAAGATGATAGTTGAATCCTCCTCTGAGAGTTTATGAAACCATCAAGTTGGAAAGCACAGAGAAAAGAAAAAAAGGAGCCCAGCACAGAGCCTTGAAGATACCCACATTTAATAATAATAAATTGTATCTAGGCATGACATAGGTGAAGGTCCATCAAGAAAGAAAGAGAACTAATCAGACAGGTATGAGAAGAACCAAAAGAGATCAGAGTCATGAAAAGTCAGAGAAGAGAGCTGATTAAAGGATGCATTGAAGTAAAAGCTTTTCTTGTTGAGTGATTTTTCAGTTGAGTCTGACTCTGTGACCCCATTTAAGATTTTATTGGCAAAGATAGTACAATGGCATGATATTTGCTTCTCCAGCTTATTTTACAGATGAGGAAACTGAGGCAATTGGAGTTAAATGACTTGTTGAGGGTCACATAGCTAGTGAGTATCTCAAACTGGAGTTGAACTCAGGAATAGGGTTTTTCTGACTCTAGGCTTGGCATGCTACCCATTGTACTACCTAGCTGTCCTTTAAGTGATAGAAGTATAGAGTAAGTGTTGTGGGGATTACAAAGAGAAATTGGATAGCTATTTCAAGTACTTTGAATATCAGGCTAAGTAGTTTGGGTTTGATACTGTGAATAATAAATGAGGCTTAATTCAGGATTATTTACAAGGGAAAATTCTTTAAGCCAAAGGTATAGCTCTCTCTAATGGCAGTATCTCAGGCATTAGTAAGCTGAAGAAAGATATTTAGGGAAAGCAGCTGGGCCTTCCAAACAAGCCTTAGATCTTGTGATTTATAGAACAGGCAAAGTGAATTATAGATATAAATATCAAATTTGGGGTTATGATGTCAAATCAGATCTAGACTTGATTTGATTTGATGATTTGAAAGGAGATTATCTCACAACATCTGGAACTCATGAACAAGTCCCTAACTGGGGGGAAGGGCGATGAGTCTACTATGTATCTTTCATCTCCTTTGCATTAACTTTGACTATCATGGTAATATGGTGACAGAGAGACTAAAAAAGAGAAAGATAGAGAAAAACACAGAGGCACAGAGAGAAAGATAAAGTGAGTTGATAAAATATTAGCTGGAGCAGTGGTTAGGAAACAGGACTTCCAAATTGGAAAAAGAGATGTCTATATTGGAAAAATTATCAATTCTTGTTATAAATTTCTGAAAAGAAAATTTGATTTTGGTGAGGCTACATAGAAACAAATATGCTTCTATCATGGTAATTAGACTGTAAGTTTCTAAGATGTTTTTGGAGAATAAGCTTGTAATATACAATAATTTACAAAATTATTTATAATCTTTGTCCCCATATTCTTACTGCTAGGGATATAATCTAAAGGTGCTATTAATAGAGAAAAAGACCAATCTCTACAAAAATATTCATAATAGTTTAATCTGTAATAGCAAAAAAAGGGGGGGATAGCCCATATTTTTGATGATTGAAAAATGGCTAAATAAATGTAGTATGTCAATGCAGCTGAATTTTTTTTGCTGTACCAAATAACAAACATGAATTCTTCATGCATTCAATATGCACTACAGTGTGCATTACAGACATTTAAAATGAAAGAAAGTGAAAAAACAAAATTAAAACAATATATACTGGATATGACAACACATACACTTATGTACATATATGTCTATGTGTATGTATATATGTGTGTGTATGTATATGTGTGTATTGTATATGCATGCATATATGTATGTGATCTGTCCATGGCAACAATATCAATGAATGAAATGAAGGCAGAAAAAAATAAGAATATGTAGGGAAAACATTATGCTTAATTAATTACTTTTTGGATAAAGTTATAATACAGAAGCTGCTAGATGGTATTGTGGATTGGGTTCTGAACTTAAGAAGATTTGAGTTCCAATCCAGCTTCAAATATTTACCAGCTTTGGGATCCTGGGTGAGTCAGTTAACCCCTTTCAAATGCAGTTCACTTATCTATAAAATGAAGATAATAATAGCACCTATCTTACAAGGTTGTTGTAAGAATCAAATGTATGTAAAGCTGATATATGTAAAGCATTTTCAACCCTTAAAGCACCAAAGAAAAATTTAACTACTGGAATCAATAACATTTTTTTTCTTTTTCCTTTTAAAACAAAAAATAAAATAATTTAGATATGTGTGTGTGCGTGTGTATGTGTGTGTGTAAGACCTGTGCTCCATCTAAAATTTTTAGGACCAAGTAAGTATATAGATAATTTTAAAAGCTGGATATGCATAAAGAAAGAATGGGAGGAAGAAGCCTTGATGACAACTTTGTACATTATTATTCTCTGAATCTTTGGACAGGGTTGTAAGATCCAAGACATTTTTGTCCTACAGAAGAAATACCCTATCTCCTCCCTGACTTCCTAGATATTTACCAGTGTAAAAGGGCTTCTTTGAAGTAAAAAAGTGCATTTGAAAAGCCTTGAGGTTCAAAGAGCACAGTTAAGTGATTGCCTAGATGAGACTACAGAAATAGGCATAATAGAGTCCAAACTGCTTTAGGAGAGAACAATGGAAGTGCTCTGGGTTCCTGAATTACTTATACAGAGTACATGAATACTCATTCACTGGGATATTTTGATGCATGTCAAAAGTTTGAATAAATGCTTTATTAGTTGCCCATGCAAGTGACTTAAAGAATTGATAGCTGGTCAGAAAAGGATCATATGGGTTGGAGAAGATCTTGTGTGCATTGATGCTTTTTACTTTATTGAATGAAAACTGTTTTTGTGAAGGTTTTGTATAATATATCAAGTTAGAAGAAAATGATGAGACTCATAGTCAGAAATAAGGAAAGAAAGTTTTCCTAGTAGAATAGAAACTGGACAGCAATTGGGAAATCTATACTGCCAAAGCACAGCCAGAGAATCAGTTAATACTATCCACAAAGGAGCAAAGGTAAGGGAAGAAAGGCAGTGAACTCTCTGAGATCCAAGGAGAACAACGGTATTTTCTGATGTTGACAGGTGGGAATGAGCTTTAGATTAACAATGTTTAATCATTAATATTGAATTGTGTTAGACATTAATTATCATGTGGAATATTTCATTTTAAATGATAATTGAAAATCCAGTTAGAGAAGATTGTTGATTAGTTTTTGAAGTGTTTGATTTTGCTATTTTCATTATTTTCAATGAAATTATCCTTTTGAACAAAATTGTTGTGTTTCATTTTGTCTCTAATTTTTGGCTAAAACTATAAAGTCATGTTCCTTTGTATGATTGTGCGCTTAAGTACTGATATCTGAAATATTGTTCCATACCCTGTGGTCTTGATTTAAGTGAAATGAAACAAAAGAACATTAAATCTTTGGTATTTTAGTGTAAACTTCTGGTAGTGGGTCTACTTCCTGCCACTGAGGAGAAATGGATAATGGATGCCTTTTAATGAATAATGAATGACTGAAGACAGAGGAATGTGAAAAATAAATAACTTATCACATAAAAGTGAAAAGAGCCCTACCTATGTTTGTTTATCAGCTGAAAGTTTAGCACATTCCAGCATCACTAGAAAGATAAAAGCTAGGGTGAGGAATTCCTTGAAATTGATCACTAGACATCCCATCTCTACCACTCCTAAAAAAGAAAGATTGTCTGAAAATACCATAAGATGTATATATAGGAGAGAGATCACACCTGGAATTGCAGAGCAAGCTGGAGATAAACCAGTACAAGGACTCTGCTTTGCCAAGTGACAAACTTTTTCAGGGAAGCCACTATGCTCATCTCGAAGATATTACATAAATGGCAAATGAATTAAATGATGATATGGTTGAGATTAATGGAAAGTCACAAGGGATCAACTTCTGATACATAGTGTGAAATCAGAGGCCCCTAACATAGTTCTAGACTACTTTCAAAGTCTAGAGTAACAATTTGACAGTGTATAAAATATAGCTGTCTTATCTTTGTATTTTTCTGCCATGTGGATCATATTATAACCATTGAACAAGTTGAATGCTGAAAATAACTGGCTTGCATTTGGTCTAGAATACCTTGAACTCAGCACTATGTCCCAGTCCTTCTATTGTTTCTTGTTCAAGTCTCTTAGTATATATATATATATATATATATATATATATATATATATATAGATATAGATATAGATATAGATATAGATATAGATATAGATATAGATATATAGATATATATAGATATATATAGATATATATAGATATATATAGATATATATAGAAATAAAGAGAGAGAGAGAGAGAGAGAGAGAGAGAGAGAGAGAGAGAGAGAGAGAGAAAGAGAGAGAGAGAGAGAAATAGTCTTTGAGTTGGTTTCTGTGCCCTTCCACATCAGACAGATCAGTCTTCCGAGTAAACTCTCAAAATCCACAGACATCTCTTTTTTTATCATATCTCCCTCATGCAGAAAGAATAAGTTAGTCCATTTCTCAGGCACTGGAAAGTCACTAAAGTCAACTTGTCTAGGCCTATTTTCAAAAAAGAGAAAAGTCAATGCATTTTTAACACTCTCTGTCACCATTTGACCTTGTCAATAAAATTCAGGCTATTGCTATCAACATCCACCTAGCTACCAAGGACCTCATTAAAGCCACCAAAGAGTCAACAGGGAACAAGAGTGTTTACAGGACAGTGTAGTTGGGGACTTTGGCCTTGGCTTTGAGCTGGAGAAGAAAGTCCGATTTTGGGTCCTGGGATAGAGCTCAGAAAATAACAGTAAAAAGAACCTGAGTCCTGGGCCAGCATTCCCCACACTTTGTGACTAGAATCATTATAAAAATGAGCTGGTAATAATAAAATAAAACAAAATAAAAATGAGCAAGCAGGGGAAAGATTCCAACATAGACAGATACTATGGGGATAAAGAAGATCTGGATTCATATTTAGAGAAAAATGGTAGAGCTAAAAAAAAAAAAAAAGCCACTCTTTTTAATTAGAAGTACCAGATGGTCAAAAGCCCAAAAAAGAGTTCTTGGAAGAATTTTAAAAAGATTTTAAAAATCAAATAAGAGAAATAAAGAAAAAATTAGGAAAAAAAATAAGAGCTATCCAATAAAATCAAGAAAAAGATGAAAAAATCAACCAACTGGAAAAAAAGAGAATAAAAACTTAGCAAAATAAATAATTCTGCAAAAACTAGAAGTGGGCAAAAGGAAGCTAGAAACATAAGATACCAAGAAATAATAAAAAATATAAAAATGAAAAAGTAGAAGAAAATATGAAACTCCTTATCAGAAAATATATGATCAAAAAAGAATTTTGATACATTACTATGAGAAATTATTATTTTTAATCATGGTTGGTTTTAATATGAAATTAACAATTTACAAGGTTTATCATTTTGATTACAGTTATTAGCTGTAATATTCAATAGAACAACAATGATTATTTAATGTCACTGTGGCAAGTGAAAGGATACATCTATCCCAAAATAAAAAGTGGCAAACATAAGCAATAGTGGAAGGGAAATCAGGCTGTTAAAGCTCAAAACTGGACATAATTCTATGAAAAATATGCTGTCAAGCTCTCAGCACTTACATTAAGTAACAACACAAATTCAGAATAGACATAAAGGCAGATGCTATAATTTACTTTTAAAATGTTACTGAGAAGAGATGACTATAGTTTTAGTAACATTTCACTCTTAGATATCCATGTATGTTTTTAGCCATATATACATATAAACAGTACAGAAGTCACAAAGTATAGAAATAAGATCTAGCACTTGTAGAAAAATCTGAATAGATGACTATGTCACTTAGTTTTTGACCCCCTGACATATATTAAGCAAAACCAAATTGGAAATGTTTCCTCCTTCTTACAATAAGGAATTGTCTCTTTGACACAGACAAAGGATTCACAGTCTTATATACCTCCAATCTAAACATATCACCTTTTTTCTACTACAAGAAATTATTAAGGAAAATTGCCCTGAAGTTCTAGAACAAGAAGGCAAAGCAGAAATAGAAAAAAAAAAAAAAAAAAAAAAAACCTATAATCACTGTCTGAAAGAGATCCTAGGAGGAAAACTTATAGGAATATTATATATTCAAAGCTTTTCAGATTAAATAGAAAATATTGTAAGCAACAAGAAATTATTTTTTATTTTTTGCTGAGGCAATTGAGATTAAGTGACTTGCCCAGGGTCACACAGCTAGGAAATGTTAAGTGTCTGGGGCCAGATTCGAACTGGTGTTTTATCCACTGCACTGCCCCAACAAGAAAAAAATTAAATATCATGGGACTATTGTCTCGTCCACCGAGACTCGTTACTTGTGTGGGCTTCAAGGGGGGATCCAGCCTGAGGAGAAATGGGCGAGAAAGAGGAGGGAGACGAGGCTGATTGTTGCCAAGGTCTCAGTTTATTGCTCTCAGGATACAACTTATATAGGAAAAAGCATGGGAAAGAGAAGTAGGGTGGTCTGGGAAAGGAACATGGGCTATAGCTGGTCCAGTGAGCAGGAACATAGTGTGGTGACAATTCAAGATTGATTCTCAAGACCGTTTTGCCCGATTGCAGTTCTCAGGATTGTTTGACCACCTGCTCGATTCTGTTGCAGCAAGGGGTGGGGAAAAGGCACCTGGGCTAGGGCCATGAGAAAGGCACCTGGGCGGGGGCCTTCGGCTTCCAACAGACTATAGTCAAGATTACACAAGACCTAGCAGCTTACAGACTAAAAAATTATAGATCTTGGAACAAGACAAAGCAAAAGAGCTGGGGTTATGACCATGGATAATTTGCTGAATGGGGAAAATCCTGAATGAAAAAAAAAGACATTTAACAAATTGAAAGAATTTCAAATAATTGTGACAAAAGCAGCAGAACTTAGTGGAAAATTTGACATATAGGATTCAGGAGAGATATAATCTAAACATTAAAAACCATAAGGGACTCAATGAGGTCAAACTGTTTACCTCTTATATATGAAAATATTATTGGTGCTCTATAAGTGTCATAAATATTTGGGTAGATTGAAAGACTTGGGCTAAGCAGTGCATGATTCTAAAAAAATAAAACCGAGTAGGGAGATATAAAAAGGACCGATTATCTCATGCAAATAAGGCATGAAACAAAGAATTGATATAGAAAAAGCAAAGGAGCTGGAGGGCTGATATAGCTGAAAACTTACTCTCTTAGGAAATAGGTTAGGGGATAGGTTAAGGGAGGGAATTTTAGAAAAGTGTGCAGATTAAGAATTAGGAAGGGATGAGCAAAACTACAAAACACTTTCCACACAAATAAAGTCAGATCTAAACAATTGGAAAAATATTAAGTGCTCTTGGATAGGTCGAGCAAATATAAGATGACAGTACTTCCTAAGCTAATTTATTTATTGAGTATACCAATCAGACTCCCAAGAAACTATTTTAATGACCAAGAAAAAAATAACAAAATTCATTTGAAAGAACAAAAGGGCAAGAATTTCAAGGGAACTAAGGGAAATTTCAAGGGAAAAAAAAATCAAATGAAGGTGGCCTCGCTGTACCTGATCTAAAACTATATTATAAAGCATCAGTCACTAAAACCATTTGGTATTGGCTAAGAAATAGACTAGTTGATCAGTGGAATAGGTTAGGTTCACAGGACAAAATAGTCAATAACTTTAGTAATCTAGTGTATGACAAACCCAAAGACCCCAACTTTTGGGATAAGAATTAACCATCTGACAAAAACTGCTGGGAAAATTGGAAACTAGTATGGCAGAAACTAGGCATTGACTCATACTTAACACCATACACCAAGATAATATCTGAATGAGTTCATGATCTAGTATAAAGAATGAGATTATAAATAGTTTAGAAGAACATAGGATAGTTTACCTCTCAGACCTGTGGAAGAGGAAGGAATTTGTGACCCAAGAAGAACTAGAGATTATTATTGATTACAAAATAGAAAAATTTGACTATATTAAGTTAAAAAGCTTTTGTACAAACAAAACTAATGCAGACAAGGTTAGAAGGGAAGCAACAAACTGGGAAAACATTTTTACAGATAAAGGCCTCATTTCTAAAATATATAGAGAATTGACTCTAATTTATAGGAAATCAAGCCATTCTCCAATTGATAAATAGTTCAAAGAACATGAACAGACAATTTTCAGATGAAGAAATTGAAATTATTTCTATTCATGTGAAAAAGTGTTCCAAATCACTATTGATAAGAGAAATGCAAATTAAGACAATTCTGAGATACCACTAAACACCTCTCAGATTGGCTAAGATGACAGGAAAAGATAATGATGAATGTTGGAAGGGATGTGGGAAAATGGGGCACTGATACATTGTTGGTGGACTTGTGAACAAATTCAACCATTCTGGAGATCAATCCAGAAATATGCCCCAAAACTTAGAAAACTGTGCCTACCCTTTGATCCAGCAGTGTTACTACTGGGCTTATAACCCAAAGAGGTGTTAAAGAAGGGAAAGGGACGTGTATGTGCCAAAATGTTTGTGGCAACCCTTTTCATAGTGGCTAGAAACTGGGAATTGAATGGATGCCCATCAATTGGAGAATGGTTGAGTAAATTGGGGTATATGAATGTTATGGAATATTATTGTTCTGTAACAAATGACCAGCAGGATGAATACAGAGAGGGTTGGAGAGATTTACATGAACTGATGCTAAGTGAAATGAGCAGAACCAGGAGATCATTATACACTTCAACCACAATACTATATGAGGATCAATTCTGATGGAAGTGGCTACCTTCAACTATAAGAGGATCCAAATCAGTTCCAATTGATTAGTAATGAACAGAACCAGCTACACCTAATGAAAGAATACTGGGAAATGAGTGTGAACTACAACATAGTATTTCCATGCCTTCTATTATTGCCCGCTTGCATTTTTATTTTTCTTTTCAGGTTATTTTTACCTTCTTTCTAAATCTGATTTTTCTTGTGTAGCAAGATAACTGTATAAATGTGTATACACATATAGTATTTAACATATACTTTAACATGTTTAATATATATTTCTACCTGCCATCTAGGGGAGGGAGTAGAGAAAAGGAGATGAAAAGTTGGAATAGAAGTTTTTGCAAGGGTCAATGCTGAAAAATTACCCATGCATATGTTTTGTCAATAAAAAGCTATAATAAAATGAAAAAACAATTAAAAAAGAATTAGGAATGGGAGAGCATAAAAAGAAACTCTTAGCTAGAGTTTAAGATTAGATTAAGGTAGAGGTTCAGGTGAAAATACAAGGGAGGAGCTCTTACACATGGGGGTTCATTAAGGAATAGGAGAACTAAGTACCGGGTAGCAAGCAGTAAATTAAACAAATGAAGAGGAAAGGATGAAGGAGACTGGAAGGATAGTGAAGAAAAATAGAATGCCTGGAAATTCACAAGTAATTATACCTTACTTCTCAACAATGAGATGGTTCAGAGCAGTTCCAATGACCTTGTGATGAAGAGAGCCATTGACATCCAGAGAGAGGACTATGGGAACTGAGTGTGGATCATAACATTGCATTCTCTCTCTTTTTGTTGTTGTTTGCTTGCATTTTATTCTCTTTCTCATTTTTTCTCCTTTTTGACTTGATTTTTCTTGTGCAGCAAGATAATTGTATAAATATGTATAAATTGTATAATAATATATTCTTAACATATTGTATTTAACATATATTTTTACCATGTTTATTATCTAATGGATTACTTACTATCTAGGGGAGGAGATGGGAAGAAGGGAGAATTGGTGCACAGAGTTTTGCAAGGGTTAATGTTGAAAATTTATCAATGCATATCTTTTGAAAATTAGAAAGTTTTAATAAAAAATTAATTATACCTTAGAATGTGAATGAGATAT
The DNA here is from genome assembly GCF_016432865.1 of Antechinus flavipes. Taxonomy (NCBI): domain Eukaryota; kingdom Metazoa; phylum Chordata; class Mammalia; order Dasyuromorphia; family Dasyuridae; genus Antechinus; species Antechinus flavipes. The sequence continues at coordinate 464,685,805 of NC_067399.1, read as the reverse complement.
ATTAACCTATAAAATAGAAACAGATAGTAAAATAGATTGAAATCTGAATTTAACATTATGTTGCTTTCAGGAAACACAATAAAAATGAGAGCTATACACTGAGATGAAACAAAAGGCTGGAGTAGAATATTGTAAAAAAACACACACACAAAGATAGTCGTCATGATCTCAGTAAAGTTAAAGCTGAAATAGGTTTAAATAAAAGAGAAAATAGGGAAATTACATTATGTGTCATCAATATTATTCAATATTGTTTTAGACTAAGTAAATAACTAGACAGTATAAAATGTCATACCCCAAAAAATGAATAGTCAAGAGATATGAACAAGTGGTTTTTCTAGGAAAAAAATCAAGACTATATAAAATCCTATGATAAAATGCTCTAAATCATTATTGATTAGATAAAATTAAATTAAAATAACTTTGAGATATTATCTTACATCTATCAGATTGCCTAAAATGAAAAGTGCTCTTTAATTGGGAAATGCCTAAACAAGCTGTGGCATATGATTGTGATTGAATATTGCTGTGATAAAAAAAAAATGATGGACTGATTGATTTAGAAAAATATAGAAATACTTGGATCTGAGAAGGAAGATGAGAAAGAATAGATGAATAGAAATATGTATAGTATGGTCTTAGGTAATTATATCTATATAAAGATAGATACACATGCATACATTCAAATCTTTACATACATACATAGATGTGTGTTTGTGTATGTGTTTTATTATAACCTTTAGTAAATGGGAAGGGAGAAGGGAGAAAAAAATTAAATTAAATTAAATTAAAAATTAACAACAGAGGACAAAATAAAATTGAGAAGGAAGCACAGAAAATCTGGGTTGCTTTTAAAACAATATAAGGTTTATTACATATGGTTTTGTGAAATAGAAATTTATAATTTAATATTGAATTCTTTCGTTAACATGGACATGTTCTTTTTTCTTTTCTCATTTTGTGTTAAATTTAAAATGAACAAAAAATTTAAAACTGCATTGCTTCTTTGTTTTATATCATTTATTTTATATCACTTATATAGTTTTATCATTTGTTTTTATATCATTTAAAATTTAAAATAAATTGAAATTAGGTACACCCTTAACTCTGCTTTATCCCAGAGAGCCATCCATTTTATAAGAAAGAATTTTCTTAATGAGAAAAGAGTGAAAATGTCTTTTTTCTCAAAACTCAAGTAATAAAACTAATAAGTATAACAAAAAATCTGAAAATATATTCAGAGTTCCAGACATATGGGCCTTTAAGCACTGAAAAATAGTAAAAGTGGAAGATAGAAGAAGATATCTTCTCAAATCTCCCATTTAGGGACATACTCATTATTTGTATTTTTTCCTCATTCAGTTTTGATTATTTGGCCATTATTATTATCTCAAATTTACATTGTTGTAGTCATTTTGTATATTATTCTCTTGGCTTTGTTTACTTCACATTCTATCAGTTCACTAAAGTCTTTCCATATTTTTCTGTATTTATCATATTCATCATTTTTATAGCATAATAATATTTCATTTTATTCCATTTATTTAACTATGCCCCAAATCTATGAGCATCTATTTTGTTTCTAGTTCTTTATTACCACTCTTCCCCAAATACTACTGCAAATATTTTTCTATGTATGGGGATTGTTTTTTGCCAACAATCTCTTTGTAGTACATATGCATAGAAGTAGAATTTCTGATTCAAAGGGTATATAAATATTTTAATGACTTAATTTGCACAATTCTTCATGGCTTCCCAAAATTTCATTAAATTTTATTAATCACCATTTTTGGATGACTAAACTTTCATCTGTTATAATTTCATTCCCTAGTAGACCATGCTTATCTCAAACATATCATAGTTCAGTGAAATAAAGTAGGGCTTTTGTTTGAACCTGAACTAAGGGAGATAAGACTGAACCTGGATGTTCCAGACTATGGCTGTTAGCAACGAATGAGACTTACAGGTATCTTTTAGAGTTTGGGGATGAAGTTGTTCCTGGCTTCCCAAGCTTTACATAGGCCCAAGGGAAAAAAGAACATTAACAAATCTTCCCCTGTGATCCCACAGCCTCACCTTCTCCAACTTCTGAAAGAAACACTCCATTCTGCATTATATCCATCCCAGAAAGGTCTGTGGGGGAATTAGGCAATTGTTCTAACAAGAAACTGGGGACATTGTCCCTCCCCAATAACACCCCTTGAGTCCTTTCCTTAGCTAGCACAATAAAAAAAGTATTACTTGTATGTTCTCTGTTGTGAATGGAAGCTAAACAGAATCTACTCAGTCTAAGAGGTAAAAATTGCCACCTCTTTCCCAGCAAAAAATTTTGGACTAATAATGCTTCAACCTATCTTATTCTTATCAAATTCTGGGGTTTTTTTGGGAGAGAGACAGGTCTATTTCCCAAAGCGCTAATCATCTCAATTAATCACAGATGAGCACAGTTCAGAAGAAATTGGGAAAAGTCATTCAAGGAATGGAAATATTATGGACATGTATATGTATGTATGGGTGGGTGTTTTAATGTATTTTTGTGTGTAACTTTCAATTTATCTTCTCTCTTGTTCAAATCCTTCTCATCTGGATCTTCAGGTTCTTTGAATAATAGAATGCTGGAATAATCAATAATGAAATAAGTACCAGTGATGTGCCAGGCAATGTGGTAAGTACAAGTACATGTGCCTTTCCCAGAAGATACAGCATGAGAAAGAAAATAAAGAGTTGGACTGAGGGTTTGGAAGAACTTGGTTAAAGAAACACCTGTGACATATACCATGTGAGTGGATAAGTCACTTAACCCTCCAGACAACTCTCTGAAATTACAATTTGTAGAGGAGTTTCTCATAGACATAGGGAATATTTCCATTAAGATATCCTAAGTCAGTTAAGTCACAGGGTCAGGCAAAACAAATGCACAGACTAATGCAGGTTGTTAGAACTAGAAACAACCTTAGAATATAAAGAAGGTAGAGAGGAAGAAATATTGGATTTGGATTCAGAGAACTTGGTTTATAATTGGTTTCTGCCACTTATTATATGTATGACATGAGAGACATCACTTAATCTCTCTTGAGTCTCAGTTTTCTTGTCTCCAAAATGAGTGGGTTACACTAGATTCCAGATATATCATCAGTTCATACTAATGTTAAAGCTGGAAAATGTCATAGTAAATTAAATATGAGAATGTAGAATAGAAATTGACAAGGTATTGGAAAGAACATGAGATTTGGCAGTAGAAGACATGAATTCTAGTCATCCTTCTGCCCATTTGAGAGTGAGCAAATCACTTCATTTTCTTTTCATTTCAATTTCTTTATCTGAATAATGGGGTAATAAAAACTATACTATTTACTGTATCTAGGTTTTGGGAAATCCTCTCTGGATGCTGGGAAAACTCTCTGAGAATAGGAAATAATTAGATAATGAAAGCTATTATTATATGAAAACTGGAAGGACATTTAGAACATTAGAGATAGAAGGGATAACAATCATGCAAACCTTAATTTTTACATGTAATGAAACTAAAGTTCAAAGGCACAAAGGGACACCTAACCAGAGCCAGATTTTCTTATTCTAATCTGGTGTCCTTGGCATTGCACCAGATTGCCTTCTCCACGTCTTTCTCAGAAACTGAATTACTAAGGAACCTAGAATCTCCAGAAGCTCTTACAATTTCTTCACTGATAGGGCTTTCCAAGATCCCCTCTCTGTCTCTCTGTCTCTCTGTCTCTGTCTCTGTCTCTGTCTCTGTCTCTGTCTCTGTCTCTCTCTCTCTCTGTCTGTCTCTCTCTCTCTTTCTCTCTTACTCTCCTTTTTTTCCTTGCTCTCCATCTCTGTTTTTCTGCCTCTGCGTGTGTGTGTTTTTTATCTTTGTCTCTGTGTCTTTCTGTCTCTGTCTGTCTCTCTGTGTTTGCTTTTGTCTCTCTGTCTCTTTCCTGCTCCCTCTCCATCCTTATCTTTGTCTCTGTCTCCGTGTTTGTCTCTGTCTGTTATATATACTGGAAGGCAGTATATTCCCTTCTTCCCCTTTTCTTCAGTTAATCTGACTCAAAATCAAATGTTTATGCAATGGTGACATTTTATCATTCCGAAATACATTTGTATTTTACCATGTCCCTTTGATGTCTTAATCTAAAGAAGAGAATCATGTGAAGATTTCATGAAATATATCCGGACAGAGAAAGATAATCTGAGTATGTGTTTGGGGTAGAGTGGAGGGATGATTTTCAAACCAAAACCTCTCTACACCTAGAATTCGCTCTATAAAAAGATCCTGTGATATATAATCCACTGTTTACCTATTTTCTTCTATCTCATATTGTAGACAAGAATAATCTTTTTATATTTAGTATAAATGAAAGGGTTTCAGTATTAAAGAAATTGTTTAGTTACCTTAGCTAATCAATTCACAAACATTTATTAAGAACCTACTGTATGCCAGACCTGCACATAGTGTTAAACACTTCTTGCTCTCAAGGAACTCACATTCTGAGAGAGCAAATTATGAATATGAATATAGTTTCAGGTTGAAGGTGAGATAATAGCATCGGGGAGTGAGTATTAGAAAAGACCTTATCTGGGATTTGTCACCTGAATTAAGCTTTGAAGAAAGCTAGGATTGTGAGACAGATGTGAGGAATGAATGAATTCCAAGTCTAGGGGATAACTTTTGCAAATACATGGAGATGAGAGATGGAACTTTACGTATAGGGATTAGCATGAAGGTTGATTTGGCTGGACCGTAGAGTGCATGAAATGAATTAATATATAATAAACACTACCCTCAAAAAGGGATTTGAAGTCACCTTCTGATACAAATATGGAAGGGATGATAGTTGATTCTTTAGGTAATAGTGAGCCATGAGAACTTCTTAAGGAGGGGAGTGAGGTGATCAGACATTTAAAAAAATTATTACTTGAGAAATTATGTAGAGCATTGATTGGGTATAGGAGATATCTGGTACAAAGACTAACAAAAAGGATATTGTAATCATCTCAGTGAAAAAAGATAATGATTTAATGAGTGGAGAGAGGAGTAAAGTTGTGAAAAAATGTTTTCAAGTATGATAAACAAGACTTGAAAACTGATTCGATATGGAGATATTGAAAGAGTCAAGATGGACTCCAAAATTGCAAATGTGTTTAACAGGAAACATGATAGTGTCTTTGACAGAAACAGGTAACTATAAGGAAGGTTATTTTGAGTGTGTATGATTATTCTGTTTTGAACATGTTAACCTTGAGATGGTTTGAGGATACATAGGGGAAAATTTCCAATTGGAGATGTGGAACTGGGACTCACAAGAGAGACTAGATCTCCTCTATCTCATGTGTTTGACATAAATCAAAGGTTTTTATAAATGGTGATTTATTTAAAATTGATGAATAGAAAATACAACAGAAGAAAAACCATTTAATTCTGACTAGGGGAAAAATTGTGAGTGACAAGAGAATATATTCAATGATTCTCTTGGCTTCATTTCTAGGATTCTTGTATAAATAGTAAAGTCTGTGATGAATTGCCAAGAACAGGTTAGCAAGAACAAAGAGAAGAGTCAGAAAGCAGGTTGGGAAAAGAAAGGGAGAGGGAAGAAAAATTCTAAAAGTTAAACACTAGAGGAGCCCAAGAGGAGGCTGCTTTTAACTCCAGTCATATCCTTTGTTTCTTCTTTATATTTCTTCTTTGATTCTCTAGTCTTTCATCTCTCATTCTTTTCACTAGCTCTTTTGAAGAAAAACATTCTTTGTATCAGTGTTAAGCTCCTTCCTCCAACACATATCAACATCCTATGGTTCACTAGAGGATTTTAATGCTCTGTGCTATAGCACAAAGATTCAACTCCCCAAGTCCAACAAGGTGATGATACTCTCCATATTCATTTAAACTTGGACTTGATATAGTCATTCTGGAAGCCTTTCCAGTGCAACAAAACTTTCCAGAACTTGTATTCCATAATCTCAGAGACTACAGAAACCCCTTTACTTCATGTAGATGCATTAGAACCTCAGGAAAGAAACAAGCCATTTATATTGAACAAAATCCAATTTTTTCCACCAAAAAGAATTTATCATTCCATTGGAGAGTGGTTTAGAAATATGTTCATTGAAAATTTTGTCTCTCTATTCTGTCCAATTCATGCTACTCAGAATAGAGATGGTCATGGCAGAATGATTATTACTAAGAGTAAGAACAATCAATCAACAAGCATTTAGTGTATGTTGATTATATACCTAAAATGATACTGTTCTCTAGGGATACAAAGCCAAAAGTGAAATAGTATCTGCTCTTGAGGGACTTATATTCTGACAGAAATCATCTATAGCGATATCTAAAAAGTCTCAATGTTATTTCATGCTGTTAAAGCTCTGTAAGTATAAAGTGTGTAAGTGTGTACAGAAAATATAGGAATAGGATGTGGACTTGAGATTTTATTGGTGTAGGGAATTCCTGGTGAGGACAGCAATGTCTTTGAAACATATAGTCTTAGAAAATTGCCCCCAACACTGAGGTTGTGACTTAACAAGGTTCACACAACCAATATTTGTCAGAGGTGAAACTTGCACCCAGATATTTCAGGATCTGAAGCGTGCATGTTAGCCATTGCTACATATGTATATATATGTGTGTGTTTACATCTACCTATTTATATACATATGTACCCACACATATAGCTCAATTTCAAAAAAAAAAATTAGGAGGGCTAAGAGAATAAAGAGTTAAACAAGGGTAACATTGGTAGTGTAGAGACACAGCATGGTACAGAAAAATGGGCACTGGGCATGAGGTTTGACTTTTCATATTCTGGTTCTTGAATCCTTTTAAGTCTCTAATATTATAGGTTTTCATAAAACATGAGTTTCATATACTCTTTCAGCCCCAATTCTGTACATGCCTAAGGAAAACGTTAGAAGGTATCTAGTCTTTTATATTGATGAAGAATGGAGTTCCGAAGAAGTAATTATACAGTGTTGTAAGGATGATAACAAAGTTTTGATTTGAGCACAGGTCATCTGAATCCAAATTAAATGCTTTCTACTTCTTCTTTAAGCAAATAAATGAGCAGAATGGAGAAGGAGAATAAGACAGGTATTTCTGAATTCCTCCTCCTTGGATTTCCTATCAGGCCACAGCATCATGTACTGTTCTACATTATCTTCCTGAGCATGTATCTCACCACATTGTTTGGGAACCTGCTTATTATCTTGCTGATCAGACTGGACTCTCACCTTCACAGTCCAATGTATTTCTTCCTCAGTCACTTGGCCTTTACTGATGTCTGTTTCTCATCAGTGACTACCCCAAAAATGCTGTTGAACATGCAATCAGGAAGCCAGACCATTACCTACAATGGCTGCATCTCACAGACATATTTCTTCATATTCTTTACTGATCTGGACAGCTTCCTGCTCACTGCAATGGCTTATGATCGCTATGTTGCCATCTGCCACCCTCTCTACTATACCACTGTCATGAGCCAGAATCTCTGCATTCTATTAGTAGTTGGATCCTGGATTTTCTCCTGTGCCAGCTCCTTAACCCATACTCTTCTACTGACCAGACTGTCCTTTTGTGCAGATAACATCATAGCTCACTACTTCTGTGACTTGGCTGCTTTGCTCAAGCTATCCTGTTCAGATAGCTCCCTCAATGAACTAGTGATATTCACTGTAGGGGCAGCAGTCGTTACACTGCCACTTATATGTGTCCTTGCTTCTTATATCCGTATTGTTGCCACTGTCCTGAAGATCCCTTCTACCAAGGGGCTCTGCAAAGCCTTGTCCACCTGTGGCTCCCATCTATCTGTAGTATCTTTATATTATGGGACAATTATTGGCCAGTACTTTTTCCCTTCCTCTGGTAATTCTAACATCAAAGACATCATTTCTGCTATGATGTATACAGTGGTGACACCCATGCTGAATCCCTTCATCTACAGTCTGAGAAACAGAGATATGAAGGGTGCTTTGAAAAGGATCCTCAATAGAACAATGTTCTCCTCTCAGTGATAGTAACTCAAACTTCTAAACTATCCTGATGACCCCAATTTGATAGTCTCTATTGTAAAATGAAAATTTTAATAATCACATCTTACATTTCTTTATTGTTTCAATTGGTTTTCATATATGTTTTCTCATTTGATACCTCACCATAACCCTTTGAAGGAAGATGGTGGAAATTAGTTTCATTTTCCAAATATGGAAACTGAATCCCAAAGACTGTTTTATTGAATAAAATCCATGTTGCTTACTTCTATTCTGACTGTAACCCCATAATGATATTTAGTTATTGCTAATGACACTATTTCTACTACCTTTGGTACCAAAGACATTATATCAGGTTCAAATGTTAGGTATATATATACACACACACACACACACACACACATGCACACATACACATATACACATGTGTGAATGCAGAGCCCAAATTGAGAGATTAAGAAAAATTTATTCAATAAGGCAGTCTGAGACTTAAAGGAATTTAGGATTTACTGGATTATGAAGGGAATGAAGCTTGTGTTTGGCACTAGTTTCTTGTTTTCCCTTTTCATGATGGATGCTCTGGGCTTTAAACTCCTAACCACTGCTGTTTTGTCTGCTGCTGCAACCTGAGGTCTCAGGGGCTACTTTTCAAGTTGTTGGAGACATGGTTCTTCACTCTTCGTTTATTTAAGTCTAAACCCCTCTTATTTCCAGTGCCTTCTGTCTCTTAACTATCTCCTTTTTGCCCTTTATATACTTTGTTTGTATGGTTTTTTTTTTTTGATTGATGTGTCCCCCAATAAACTCTGAGTTATGTAAGGGTAGAGATTATCTTTTGCCTTTTTAATATCCCCAGCACTTATTACAGTGCCTGACGCATGGCAAGTGCTTAATAAATGTTTAATGACTGATTGACTTTCCATGTCCTTGACTATTTTAACTGAAAAGACAATAGTTACTAATGCCTTTTCCCACCTTATCTTTTCTATTTCAAGTGATTGCCATTAGTCCTGAAAGTATCATCTCTCATAGATAAGGACAAAAGTAAAGCAGTACTGCTCTTAAGGAGTTTATATTCTAATGGGAGAATTGACAAAAACATGAATATATATGCATATATATAATAACATATGTATATATAATATATATTACATATATTATAACATATATAACATATGCATATATATATAATAAACTGAATAAAGGTAGTTTGGGGAAGTCATACTATCATCTGGGAGTATCAGAAAAGATTTGGTACAGAAAGAGATACATGAATTATCTAAATAAATAGTACTTTGAGAGTATAAGATGAGTCCTGTAGCACAGAGGCACTGGAGATGGAGAATCATTTGTGCTCTAAAGCAAGTAGGCAAGTATGACTATTTTGAATATCTTTAAAAAAATTAGAACCATTTTCCAGTTGATAAATGATCAAAGGATATGAAGAAACTATTTTCAGAGGAAGAAATCAAAGCTATCAATACTCATATGAAAAGTACTCTAAATCACTATTGATTAGAGAAATGAAGATTAAAACAAATCCGAGATACCATCCCTCACCTATCAGCTTGGCTAATATGAAAAAACAAGGAAAAGGACAAATAATGGAGAAGATATGGAAATGTTGGGAAACATATTGTGAGTGAATTTATGAATTAGTACAATCATTCTGGAAAATAATTTAAAGGAATGCTCAAAGAACTATAAAACATTTGACCCAGTAATATCCCTATTAGGTCTGTATCCCAGAGAGATCAAAATAAAGGGAAAAGGAACTACTTGTTCAAAAATTGTGTGTGTCTATGTGTCTATGTGTGTATATGATGAACAATGCTATCCACCTCTAGAGAACTGATGAATTCTAAATATACATCGAAGCATACTTTTTAAACTTTTTTATTGTTTTGTTTTTTGTTTTCTTTTTTATCATGGCTAATACAAGGAGACATTTTGCACGATTTCACATGTATGATATACATGTGAAGGCATGTGCCTGCCTTCTCAAAGGGGTAGAGAAGTGGTGGGAGGAAGATAATTTAGAACTCCAAATTTAAAAAATGATTGTTAAACATTTTTCACCTATGATTGGGATGTATTTAACAAAACAAACAAAATAAGTTTTAAAATAAAATTATTTAGTTACACTGTGATGAAGTAATAAAGACTAAGCTAAGATTATATTAAACAGGGGTTTTAACACCTAGGGATAAGCACATAGTTTATGTGGTATATGTTTTCATAAAACCATAAAATATCAGAGTAAAATAATAGAGAAGGAAAGTATCTAAGAAATCATTTTTGTCTTATTGATTCATTTTACAGATAAATTAGAACCCAAGAGATTCAAGGAATTTCTCAAGACTACCCAGGTATAAAGTCACAAAGTTCATAGCCCAGCCCAGATGTGCTGATTCCATCTCCAATGCTTTTTCCATTACATAAGCTTACTTACGACTTCATAATCTTAATAAGTCTGTATTTCATAGGATAGTATTAGCATAGTCAAATGAACACTAACCTAGTAGTCCGAAAATTTGGTTTCCGATAACATAAATTGTAGAAGCATGGCTCACATACAGTGAGATTTTATACCATAAAGTCCAGTGCATTCTTGTCTGTAGTGGAAGCCTAAAAGTAATTTACATAGGAATAGTCTTAGCTCTTTATTTATTTTTATGGACTTAATCATATTCTATTTTATATTGTAATTATTTACAACCTAATCTTATACCACACTAAGATCTCTACAAGGTCAGGAACTGTTCAGGTAGGAGTAGGAAGATTCAGGACTCTAGAATTCTAAAAAAATTTAAATCTCATTTTTTATGTACTGTGTATTGTTTTGTAGCTTTGAGTTATGGAATTCTACAGTCTCCCAAAGAATTAAAAATTGGTATTAGCCAAAAGTCATTTGAAATGTTCATGATGTGTGTAAGAATGCTGCAACATATGACAAATAAGAATTTTTAAAAACTGAAACAAATATCAGCAGGGAAATTTATGAGCAAAAAAAAAAAAAAAAAGGATTGTTGTAGGAATGAGGGAATATGGCAGATAGAGTATACTAAGGTTATGCCAGAATTTTCTCCTGAATGATAGAACCTAACATATGAAGTGGAATATAGAGAAAAACTTATGGAAATACATGGATAAAAATCTCAAAGGATGGGTAGGCACAGAAAGACTGTTCTTTGCAGCACTGAAGGGAAATATCCAGAAATATCAGTGGGATCATGGGTGTATTTGAATATCCTTAAAGCATAGTTTATGTGGGAGGATTCTGGTTAAGATGAAGGAATAGGTTGGTAAATTTCTAGCTCTCCTGATTTTCCCCACAAATAAAACAAATCATGTGCCTCAGGGCAAACATAGATGTGAAAAATCAAGAAGACCAGGGACAGAACAGGGACGATCTGAAGAAAGACCTTGGCTAGGGATTAACCTGTCTGAAGTGAAACATCTCCAGGCTAGCTCCACAGAAACACCAAGTGGGGACCCTTTGGGCTAGCTGGTTGTGGCTGAAATCTCAGCAGGAATCACAGGGATTTTAAACTTCTGAACTGTTTTTGAAGTTGGGGTTTGAGCCTGGAAAGACTGAGTGAACTTTGGCTGTTTGAGAATGCAGGGTCTAGCTGTGCTGCTGAGACATGGCCCTGGGCCAGAAGGAATCCAACACTGAGTGAGTGCAGAGGTAGCGGGGAAGGAATTCTGCTTGCTGTGAGCACTTTCAAGAAAGTGGATCTCTTAGTTTGGGTTCCTGGTCAGAGTGGAAAGCTGAAGGGAAGCTTGAGGAACCATAACCTCATCTAGTGATTCCAGGTGTTTACACTAATATCTCTTATTTAAAAAAAATGAATTAGCAAAAAAGAAAAAACCCACCATTGAAACATATTATGAGAACAGGGAAGACCAGGATTCATCTTCAGAGTCTATGTTAGTTAAAAAAAAGTTTTACCCCAAAGAGTAATGTGAAATGGCTCTCTGTCCAGAAAGAATTCATAGAACTCTAAAAAGAATTAAAAAATCATATGAGAAAGATGTTGAGGAAAAACAAAGATAAATAAATAAAACCATTCAGGAAAAACAAGAAGCTTATGAAAAAAAAGTTAACTCGAAAAAGAGATAGAGTTTCTTTTTTTAAATTTATTTTATTATTAGAGCTTTTTTATTTTCAAAACATGAATGGATAATTTTTCAACATTGATCCTTGCATACATAGCTTTGTATTCCAAATTTTCCACTTCTTTCCCCAATCCCCTCCCCTAAATGACAAGTAATCTAATATATGTTATACACGTTAAAATATATATTAGTTCCATCATATGTAAACATATTTCTACAACTTTTCTGATTGTACAAGAAAGATCAGATCAAAAAAGAAAGAAAATGAATAAGAAAACAAAATGCAAACAAACAACAACAAAAAGACTGAGAAAGTTATATTATGATCCACACTCAGTTCTCGCAGTTCTCTCTTTGGGTGTAGATGGCTATCTTCATCACAAGATCATTGAAACTGGCCTTAATCATCTTATTGTTGGTAAGAGTCACGTCCATCAGAACTGATCGTCCTATAATATTGTTGTTGTCTTGTACAATGTTCTGTACAATGCCTTGTACAATCTTCTGGTTCTCATTTCATTTATCATCAGTTCAAGTAAGTCTCTCCAGGCCTCTCTAAACTCATCCTGCTGATCATTTCTTATAGAACAATAATATTTGTTAACATTCATATACCATAACTTATTTAATCATTCTCCAACTGATGGAAATCCACTCAGTTTCCAGTTTCTTGCCACTATAGAAAGGGCAAACATTTTTGCATATGTGAGTGCCTTTCCTTCCTTTAACATTTCTTTGGGATATAAGCCCAGTAGAAACGCTGGATCAAAGGGAATGTAGTTTTATAATTTTTTGAGAATACCTCCAAATTGCTCTCCAGAATGGCTAGATCCATTCACAGTTTCACCAAAAATGATACAGAGCTTCAAAGATGAAAATCATGCTTTTAAAATTGGGCAAGGGGAAGCCATGAAGCTATGAGAGATCAAAAAATAACAAAGCAGATTATAAAGAATGAGAAAACAGATCCAAACATAAAAGATCTTATAAGAAAAATGACAGATCTGAAGAATAAATCAAGAAGAGAAAATATAATAATAATTGCACTGCCAGAAAGTTCTAATCAAAAGGAAAACCTTGATACAATAATGCAGGAATAATCCTGAAGTGATAGAACATGATGGGAAAGTAGAAATAGAAAAAAATCCATTAATCACCACCTCTAAGAGATCCTGTATGGAAAACACATAGGAATATTATTGCTAAATTTGAAAACTCCCAAATTAAAGAGAAAATTTTGCAAGAAGCAAGGAAAGAAAATGAAAATATGTTGGAGTTTCGATTAGAATTGTATAAGACTTATCAGCAGCTACAATGAAAGATCACAAGTCCTGGAATTATATCTACTGACAATCAAAAGAACTAGGGATCCTTGGCTGGGAAGAGGTTAAGTAATAGCAAGGCAAGTTATGGAACAGATTTTAATTAAAGAGGCAGCAAGGATAGGAAAGACGTGTGTCTATGTGGAGTAGGTGTGGGTTTGAGTGTGTGTATATATTATTTTAATCTGTATATGTGTACATAAATATAGCTTGCTTGGGAATGGAGGGAAGTATGAAAGGGGGGAAAAGAATAAAATAAATAAGGTAAACAACAGAGAACCGAAGGACAATTTACAAGGAAATAAAGAAAAAATGGGCATTCATGAATATAATTTCTTCTACAAATATATCTATATATCTATATCTATATCTATATATATTTTCTTGATCTGACAATATGTTGCTATATATTTTGAATCCTCCCTGATGTTCTGCTGGGCATATGACAATTTATTTTTTAAAAAAAGCATAGCTTATACTCTTGAAAATAATAGCTACTTAATAGTGAATACATGTATTCTTTGAATGAATGAACAATGTCCCCTGAGTGACCACTTTCTGAGCTGCTCTTGATACTGATGCAGTGAACAGAATACTATGCTATAACTTTGTTCTGGGGAAGGCAATGAATTCCATCTATAAAATAAGGGTAGACATTTATTACCTAACTCACAGAACTGTTTTGATGGAAGAGACTATAAACTCTAAAGTACTAAAGCATTGCCATTTATTTTTAAATTTTAGCTTATTATTCCATCAGCAAATATTTATTAGTTGCCTATACTGGACTTAGGTTGTACTAAGCTCTGGGAATACAAATATAAGTGAAACAATGCCTACTCTCACAGAGTTTATGTGTTTCCTTCATAACATAGCAAAGTATTTTAACTCCCAAACATGTCAAAACTAAAATGAAGATGAAGATTCTTGTCTAAATCTGTATAAGTCTGAATCCTAGTTGATCATGGATGTCCTAGGGGCTGGGCCAAGAGTGATTGCATTAGATAAATGAAGTGAGGGTTGCAGGAGAAGCAGCTTTGAGCTGAAAAAGAAGAAACTATTTTCCATATCCCATGATCATTTCTTTACACTGGCTCAGAGGAGAGAGGTGGACACCCCAAAGGTATTTTTCCCAGTGCCCCACAGCATTAACTTCTCTAATCCCTGGCACAAACATTCTTCTCCCTCCAGTGTATTTATTTCATAAGGAGCCTATGGGGGAATCAGGCAATTACTCTTTGTTTATTTCTAATCAGAATCTTGGGAGCATTTTCTTCCACTTCCGGATTCCTTCCTTGGCTGATAAATCAGGAGCCCTTTGATAGTGGAGTGGAATGAAGTTCTTTCCGACATAAATCATGCTTCATCCAGCTCCTCATCCTCTGTGAGCAACCCAGAATTCTGAAGACTTAGATTATCTTGTTCCTTCAGATTTCCATGTGTCCTGGTGAGAAGCTTAATGCTCTGAAGCTGAGAGCATCTGATTTTATCCTATGCAGGAAAAGATCATATGGATTTGAGAATTCTTACTCAAGTAATGTGTGTTTGTGTATTTATGTGGCATATATGTGTGTGCATGTGTGCATGTGTGTGTATATGTGAGACAGAAACAGTGAGGGGGAAGAAAAATAGAAAGAGAGAAAGAAAGAGAGAAAGAGAAAGAGAGAGAGAGAGAGAGAGAGAGAGAGAGAGAGACAGAGACAGAGACAGAGACAGAGACAGAGACAGAGACAGAGACAGAAAGACGCACACACAAAGACAGAGACAGAAACAGAGAAAGAGACACAGGGAGAAACAGGGACAGAGACAAAGATACTCAGAGAGATAGAGACAGAAAAAGAGACAAAGACAGAGACAGAGAGACACACAGAGAGACAGAAAGAGGCAGAGACACAAAGACACATAGAGAGACAGAGAAACAGAGAGACAGGGAAACAGATACACACACACATACAGAGAGAGATAGAGATAGATATATTAATAATATTTTCTGTTTCCTCATATTTAACAAAGACTCATGCCTAATAATAGCTTGCATCTTATAGCACTTTTAGATGTGCATACGGTTTTACAAATATTATCTATTTGATTCTCATAATAATGCTATGAGGTAGTTGATACCTTTATTTTTCAAATGAGCCAACAAAATTGAAAAATCTTAAGTGACTTGCACAATGTCACCCAGCAAGCAAGTTTTTGAGGCTGGATTTGAATCATGTTTTCTGATTCTAGATCCAATACTCTATTCACTGAGCCATTGAGCTGCCTAAAATTTTCCAAAGCAAATTTTATGTTTATTTGAATCACTATGTTACATCATAAACTGTTAGAACATGGAATATGGGTTACTAAAGATGAAAAAGATTTTTGAATCAATAAACTTTTATCAAGTACCTATGTTATGCCAAGCACTTTTTGCTAAAGGTTGAAGTTATAAAAAGTAGCAAAAGACGTTTTCTATTCTTAAGGAAATGAAAATTGAATGGGAAAGGTAATATACAAATAAATATATAGGAAAAATAGAAAATAATTTAACACAGAGAGGACACTAGATTAATAGGAGTTGGGAAAGACTTCCTATGAAAGATGGGATTTTGTTGGGACTTAAAGACTGGCAAAGAAGTCAGTATGCAGAGATGAGGGAAGACTTTCAAAGCATGGGGGCTAGACAAAGAAAAGTCCCCTAGCTGAGAGATGAAGTATTTTGTTTCTGGAATTCCCAGAAGGCAATTTCACTGGATCAAAGAGTACATGTAAGGTATAGGAAGACTGAAAACATAGGAAGAGTCTAGGTTATGAAAGATTTTGAATGTCAAGAAAAGCATTTTATTTTTGATACTTGGAGATAACAGGAAGCCACTGGGGTTTAATGAATACATATGAGTAGATATGTGGATTTGACATGATTGGCTTTAGGAAAATCACTTTGGTTAACATAAGACATGGAACATAGAATTTTAGTACAGTTTGGACTATGTTTCTTGACAGTTCAAAAGGCTCCTCATTGCCTGTAATTTTTTTTTTAAAGCAAATAAACAAACTAGAAACCTTTTTTATTTAGCATGAAAACCATCCATAATCTAGCACCACTCCCTCTGTCCAGACTAACTAAATATTAGCTCCCCTCAGGTATGCCATTCTTCAACCAAATTGATTTACTTGGATTTTTTCTATACACACATGAAATGAAACCCTCCCCTGCTGAGCCTTTGCCTGGGCTTTGCCTCATGCTTCCATTTCTCTTATTCCTTACTTCTGCTTTTTGGCTCCTTCACTCTTTTCAAATCCCAGCTGTAATATAGCCATTTGCAAAATATCTCTCCTAATTCATCCAGTTGCTTTTGGAACCCCCTTCTCCAATTGTTTTGCATTTATTTTAATGTATTTTTGCATTGGTATCTATGTTATTTCTATAAATTTTTGTGTCTTCAGTATGTGGCACCATGCCAGGCCATAATAAATGTTTATTGGATTTCATTAAATTGAATTAGAACTGAAAGAAACTTTAAGACCATATAGGATAAAATCTTGGCAATAGAAAGAGCTTTATAGGAAATATTAAAACATCAGAAATCAAAGGAACCAAAGAATATAAAATGGTAAGACCTAAAAAATGTAATGGAGAGGTAGCATCATTTAGTGGAAAGACTACCATATTGGCACCAGGAAACCTGAGTTTTAGTCCCATCTTGTTCAATTATTTAATCATTCAACTTTGGGGAATCACTTGACATTTTGAACTTTAATTTCTTTATGTGAAAAGAGGAGTCAATAATACTTTATTAGGATACCAGACAATAAGACAATAAGGCTCTATAAAAATGTAAGCTACTTGGAACCTTCAAACTGGAAAGAACCTTAAAATATTAGAAAGGGAAGAAATCATAAGAAAAATGATCTAATTGAAATGACCCATTAAACAGAGAAGAAGGCTGAAGCCAAGAAAGATGAGATTGAAATCAATGTCAATAAATGAATTTGTCACAAACCCAAGACTGGTATTCAGTTCTTCTGATTCTTAATACAGTCTTCTCTGTGCCACATCTCCTGACCTCCTTTATCCCTTTTCTTAGAAATTTAATAACTGATTGCCCCAGCTCTCTCACACTGAAACATGTCTGACAGCAAAGCCTAGGATTCCATGGCTTCTGTGCTCTCTTCAGGAAGTTAAATGAAAATAAATTAAGAGTCTTCAGTCACATGAATAGCTCTTTCAATGAAAGGAAATCTAGTGAGTGGGAGAAAGGACAGACTTCAGGAAATATTCATTGCAATATAAATTCTTTACCAAAATAAGACTTATTGAAGAGGGAGATGGGATACTTAAGGAAACAGTATGTACCCTCTCCATTTGGAGTGTTCAAATAGAGACTAAAAGACCACTGTCAGGGATGCTATATAATTGATTCCCATTCTTAGTGTTAGTGTGGACTAAATTGATTTTGAGGTTTCTTTCAATACTAAAGCCCTATTATATTAATTCTGAGATTCTGGTAAATTGAGATTATATGATTCTATATCTCCTTGACTTCATGACTTGATTACTCTTTGATATAAAATTCATAATATGTTCCAGTATTCTTTTCATGAATTTGGATTGTCATAAATTTAAAAAAAAACATATTTTTGAAATTTGCAGATAACAGATTTAGAAGGAAGAGCTAGCATGTTGAATGACAGAGTTAGGATTCAAAAATATTAGAAAAAAGTTTACAAAAATAGGTGAAAGCTAATACTTTGTATTAGCTTAACTTAATTTAACCTTGAAAAATCAGCTTGATCAGTTTAAGATGAAGAAGGCATAGTTAGGCAATCCTTTGTATGAGAAAAGGGTCTAGGATATTTTGTAGATTATAAACTCAAAGTGAATCAAAGTGTGTTATGGAAGCCAATAAAGCTATGTTAAGATGGTTGGGCTACATTAAGAGAAGCAACATCCAGAGCAAAGATTGAAATAGCGCTGCAATGTTCTGGCCCACATCTGTGGCCTTTCCTTCAGTATTTGATGCCTCATTGATATGCTAGATTATGGCCATAGGAAAGCCACAATGGAGAGCAAGACTGGAGACCATTCCATCCAAGGATTAATTGAAGGAGCTAAAAATGTTCATACTAAAGAAAAGAAAACTTTGGGAAGCTTCACAGCTGTTTTTATATAGTTGTAAGATTATCATGTGGAAAAGGAATTTGGTTTATTTTACTTGGTCTCAAAGTGCAGAATTGGGAACAATGAGTGAAAGTTGTAGTGATATGGCAGATGAATTCAATGTAAAGAAAAATTTCTTAATAATTAGAACTGTCCTAAAGTGAAATGGGGTGCCTCTGAATTTAGTGGATTCTTCCTCACTAGAGAATTTCAAGGGAAAGCTGAGAAGTCATTTGTTTGGCATGTGGAAGACATACTTTTTTAGGGATGAGTTCAACTAGAAAACTTGTGGGTTCCCTTTATATCCTTAATTTTAATGATTTTGGGACATCTGCTTAGCTACATAAATTTGTTGATTTGTTGTTCAAGTAATTGTAATATTGAAGAAATTTATCTTTGAGAAGATGTAGATGGAGCATAATTGTTTCTTTTAAATATTTTTAAGGTTTTAATGTTAAAGAAAAACTTTTTTTTTTTTTTTTGCTGAGGCAGTTGGGGTTATATTGAGAAGCTTTAGATTTCAATTATAGATTAGATAATACAGATTAGATAGTATGACTTTTGAGTTCCCTTCTAAGACTTAAACACACACACCCACACACACAGTTACATATGTTATATATGTGTGTGTATGTAGACACATATAGATATTAAATATATATATATATAAAGAGAGAGAGAGAGAGATATGTGTATGTATGTGCCTGTGCCTATTTGTGGATATATGAAGGGAGATCTTTTAATGAATAGTCCAAATATACATATATTATTGTATCCTTATTTTGAAAATAATATATGAATATATGAATAATTTCATTAACATTTTTGTAGTTACATATATATATTATATATCTGTATATATATTATATATATACATAAGTGCTATTAAAAAGCATAGAAGTAAAGAAATTCATCTAAGTTTTGGCCCAAACATTTATATTTGAGTTGTTTGGAGTTGTACACTATTGAAAATCAAAGAGTATAACAGAAGTAAAGAGTAGAGCAACTATATTCAATCCGGCAGGAAGAATAATTTAAGTCATTTCTGCACTGCCTATTATATTTCTGAACCTTAGTCATATTGGCCCATCCCATCAGTAAAGCATAGGAAAGAGAGGAAGTAAACTTTAGATGAGGTTCCAAGAAGCCTATGGTGATTTGTTAGTTGTGGTCTGTGATTTTACTCTCCAATCTTTTCTGATCTGCTATTTCTCTGAAGAAGATGGCAATATAAGAGTCTATTTGCTGTTTCCTCTGGCAATGGTATGGTCACTCTAGGGTCTTGTAAAGACTGGGAGCTAGGATATAATACATCTAAGAAGATATTTAAGTGGTGATAAATTGTCCTAAAGATTCAACTAAAATGCAATATATCTGATCCCATACTAACTAACTCAGTCCTCCTCCCATAGGAAAGATTTCTGTCAGAATTGAATAGTGTTTGTGGTACAGTTGAGAATACTAGGCAAGTTTAGCATTAAAACTGGTGGATAGCAGTGAAGTCATTCTGAGAGGCTGCATTGCACTGACTGATATTAGCAAACATATTCAGGAAGAAAAGAAAGACTTATTGAATTCAGTACGTTTTATAAGTCTGATTCAGTTTTGGGAGATTAAGGCTAGGTGTAATCTCTAGATTACAGGAAAGGTGCTTTTCCACTGTGAATTTTCGAGGAAAACACTTCCTTGTTTTAGAATTATTTGAGGCCTCTTTTCTTGTGGAATCAAGGAAGCAATTAAGGGAGAGTATCTATCTGGATGTTTCTTTCCCAATTATTTAGAAACTATCCTTGTGCTTGATACTATCTCTGTGTGGCAAAATGTCAGTGTTCCAATAAAGATTGAGTTGCTTATCAGGAGACCTTTCAGAGATGACTCTGCATAAATCTTTTATGCAGCATCAGCAATGAGACTATACCCAATCATATTAAATATGAGCTTGGAATCTAAATATAATGACTGCCTAATAGGAAGCAACTTATGACCCGTTTTAGTACCACAGGCAGAATCTATGCATGAATCAAAGTATAGAAAGTGAAAGCAAATCCTGCTAGAGTTCATCAAAGGTAAAGAAAGGGAACTTGGGGACCAAGATCTCCCTTGCTACATTAAGTATCACAGTGGAAATTCCCAGAGAGAGGCAAAATAAAAACATGATTCTGATTAGTTGGGAAGTATTAATCAGAATATGGTGAGAAAAGAGGATTGTTCTCTGCAGAAAGCTATATTCAGATTATATGGTAACTGTGGAATGTATTTCTCTGGCTAAAAAGGCTGATATAGTACCAACCCCAAAATGCAGCAATCAGATGAAAGTACAGGAAAAATAATTCTAGTAGCCATTGCTGTGAAGGTTTGGTTTGCCATATTTAAGACAGCTCAATCTCTACAATGAATGGGATGCATGCTAATGTAATTTCCCCATGTAGAGTTCCTTCTCACTTTAAGTCAGAAACAACCCAGGCCTGCTATCCACAATTAAAGACTAAAGGGCTCAGGTACCTTCTGAGGATTAGGATTTGCTAGATGTCTTTATTAAAGGCAAAGTAGATCATTTGTTTTCCCCACCAAGATTATAATTGACTCATGGAACTTCTCAGAATATCACTCTCTTATGGGTGGAATTATGACCTTCTTTAGCAAGAGAGGTCAGCTTTATTGACTTATATAGATGAACATATAGAGAGATTTATTTCCATATAAGATTTCATATTTAGAGTTAGAAGAGATCTTAGATACCATCTATTTCCATTTACTTTTAGAGAGTCCAAGGCCCACATTTTAAATATTAGGAAGCTGAATCTTAGAGATGTTAAATGATTTAACACAGGTAGCTAACTGTTGGAGTTCAACCTCTGACTTTTATCTCCAATACTGGAGTGATTTCTTCTTAAGAAACAATGTTTACTGTGACCATATATTGACTTTTACATAATGATTTTAGATCCATTGGAAACTAGACACAAAAGAGGTCTTCTTGGCTTCAAGTTCCAAATTTAGATTTTTCATGGTAATAGGAAGAGGCATAGTTCCCCCTCTTCATTAAACTGTTTTTATACAAGATTTATGAAGGAAGAAAGTAAATTTGATACCTATATCTTCATCTCATCACACTAATTTACACCTACAGAAATAAGATATAATAGACTGGAAGGGAAGGGAAGGGATTGGCATTTATTAGCCCTTCATGCATGGTAGCTACTGGAAGGGGATTGACACCTGGCAATGGTTATAAAATCATATGATGTTAAGGATAGACATGATCTTGGATATCAATTACTTCACTTCCTGCATTTTATGGATGAGAAAACCAAGATATATATAGGTTGAGCACTGCTCAAGGTCACATAGCAGAGTAGTGAACAAGTGGACCTAGACCACAGGATTTGTATGTGTGTGTGTGTGTGTGTGTGTGTGTGTGTGTGTGATCTGGGTTTATTGTCTTTTATCCTCCCTCTTGTCATTCTTTTGTAAAGTCCTATTATGTTTCATCACAGCAAAGGGTTGACCTTGAGTTCTCAAAGACTTTAAATGAGAACAATCTCTGACATATCCTACCACAATGGAAACATTTCAAATAAAACTTAGCATATGATTGTTTATCAGTCATCCATACAGTTTAGGAAGACTCATTACTGCATTGAATCCAGGATGAAGAATTTTTCTTCTAGGCAATCTACTAGAATATCAAATGGTTACACTTTGCATCAGTGGAAGATTATCCAATGAAGAAATCTCAGATAATCCTGTTATTATATAAACAGAAACTTAATTCAACAAACAGCATTCAATTTTAAACTCACACTGATAAACATCTGAACATTTGGAAATCAGAATATTTCATTCAAAATGTTTGAGAAATAGGTTGAATAGTACCTTAAATTATGACAGCTATAAAGAAGAAATGCTATTCTGATTTAAATTATTATTTTTTGCCTCAATTTCATCCCAATTTATTAAGCCATTTGAGTCACAACCTTAAAACAAAAAATCAAAGTACATGTAGCTTTTCTGGACAACTGCATTTAGGGTTAAATTGTGAAACTGAAAAACATCAGTGTGGAAGCTATGTAATGTAATGGATAGAATACAGGATTTAGAATCAGGGAAAGTTGAGTTCAAACCCACTTTTGAAAAAACATACTAGTTATGTAACTTTGTAACTTTTAAATGCTTCAGGTAATTAAATCACATATAAGTTGTAAGTTGGGGTGATAAAATTTTCACACAGGATCATCATGCTTAAAAAAATTCACAAATTCTTTATGTGCCTTTTTGTAGTTGAGGACGAAGATATTTTTAAAGGATTTAAGAAAATAAAGCATTAAAAAAGTAAATAGGAAAGACTTGTTTTACTTAGCAGCATAATGGAAATCCTATGATATAAATGAAATTTCTAGAAATTGAAAACCTTACTCCTTTAGACAAAATTTTTAATTTTAGTCATTTTAATATAAATTTTCTGCAGATTATCGCCATGATTTATTTTTTTCTTTCTTCTGGAACTGAATATACTGCAGAACAATCCATGATTTCTTCTATTAGATATTCCCTCCATCGATAGCCACCAGTATCTGGTGGCTTTATGAGTTTGCTGAGCCAAAAATTGTGAGAAAACTTTCAGTCATTATCCTTTCCTCACTTAGCTTGATAGCTTCTTGGAAACCCCTATCTCAAGGTCCAGCCAAAACTCAAAGTCAGAGAGTTCATCATCAATGTCCATAGCATTTTACATATTGGCTACTACCACTCTGGAGTCTAATACTTCTTACTGTTTTAACACTTTATGTTTGAAGGTTCCTTTTAACTCTAAACATTTGTGACTTTATGACTTTTATGTCTATGAAGCCAATATTCAATATTTTATGATTTTTATGACTCATATTTCTGATTTCTCTTTCCTCCAGCAGTTAGCAAAACAACATGGAAAGAGACAACAAGACGAGTGTCTCTGAATTTTTCCTTTTGGGACTTCCCATCAGACCACAGCAACAGGTCTTGTTCTACATCTTATTCTTGAGTATGTATCTCATCACACTGTTTGGGAACCTGCTTATCATCTTGCTGATCAGATTAGACTCTCGTCTTCGTACCCCTATGTATTTCTTCCTCAGTAACTTGGCCTTTACTGATGTCTGTTTCTCATCAGTGACTACCCCAAAGATGTTGTTGAACATGCAGACAAGAAGTCAAACCATTACCTACAATGGATGCATCTCACAGATGTATTTCTTCATATTTTTTACTGTTCTGGACAGCTTCCTGCTCACTGCAATGGCTTATGATCGCTATGTTGCCATCTGCCACCCTCTCCACTATACCACTGTCATGAGCCAGAATCTCTGCATTCTATTAGTAGTTGGATGCTGGATTTTCTCCTGTGCCAGCTCCTTAACCCATACTCTTCTACTGACCAGACTATCCTTTTGTGCAGATAACATCATAGCTCACTACTTCTGTGACTTGGCTGCTTTGCTCAAGCTATCCTGTTCAGATATCTCCCTCAATGAACTAGTGATATTCACTGTAGGGACAGCAGTCGTTACACTGCCACTTATATATGTCCTTGCTTCTTATATCCGTATTGTTGCCACTGTCCTAAAGATCCCTTCTACCAAGGGGCTCTGCAAAGCCTTGTCCACCTGTGGCTCCCATCTATCTGTAGTATCTTTATATTATGGGACAATTATTGGCCAGTACTTTTTCCCTTCCTCTGGTAATTCTAACATCAAAGACATCATTTCTGCTATGATTTATACAGTGGTGACACCCATGCTGAATCCCTTCATCTACAGTCTGAGAAACAAAGATATTGATGGGGCTCTGAAGAAAGTTTTTAGGAGGGGAATGTTTTCTTGTCCTTCATAGCCAGATCATGATCTAATTTTATAAATTATCTCTATTCATTTAATAATCCATAACAATAAAGATAATTTAAACTAATTTTCCCATTTCTCCATAAATTTTCCATAGAGAATCTATCAAATATTGATAAGAAATGCCTACAATGAGAAGGAGTAGAATTTGTTGAGCTCCTTATTGCTAGACAGAACAGTCACATGAATGATCTGTAAAAACTTCAAAGAAAACTACATTGGCTTATTGTTCAGAGGGCACCATTTATGGACTTTATGGTATTTCTGTAAGAGAATCATATAGGAATTCATTAGAGATGAGAAAATGTAATTGTTGAACAGTTCACATAATTTACGCAAAGTTAATTTAGTTTAACAAATATTTTTAGCATCCATTATTTCAAGGATGCTTTATTCAAGGCACTATTATGTACTAGGGTTATAAAGACAAGCATATAAAATAGTCCTTTGCTCTTAAGCATATGATATTCTTCAAATAGAAAGTGCTAGGTCTCTGAAAATAAGTCAAAGATTCTTCTTAAAATCCCTCACTGATTTCCACATATTAACCCAGAAAAAATGCAACAGGATTTTTTTTTTAAACTAGAGACAATATAATACAGGGGAAAGAGCAGTAGATCTGGAAAGGTTCAAAATCCAGTTCTCCCAATTACTTTCTATGTGATCTTGAGCAAATTACTCAATTTCTCTGAGCCTCAGTTTCCTCTTTTGTAAAATGAGGGAGTTAGACTGGATGACCTGTTTGGGCCCTTTTAGCTTTAATTCCATGAATTTGTCAAGAGTTGGCTTTCTTTTACATTTTGGTTGGGTGTAGCTCATAGAAGGTCTGGGTTCAAATTGTGAGGGCACAAGGACAGTGAGAACCACCCTACCATAGCAAAAATAATTTTTATTTCTTCTGGATGCATTCACATTTTCAGCAGCAAGAAGAGGCCTTAGTAGAGACCCTATGCTATGAAAGACTACAAGGAAAATCTGTAAGTATCAACAACTTTATCCTGATAGAGGAGCCAAAGATTGTAAGGAGGATAGTATATAACCTAGAGAGTCACTTCTGACTCTTCTATCTATCTTCTGATAGAAGATCTTACAGAAGATAGATAAGACTAGATAGGAGTCTTATCACAAATAATGGAATTTATCTGGCCAACAGGGTTCAAGTCAGAAACATTACATGGTTCAAGAGGATACTGAAAATTCCATGTGTGTTGAGGTGTGGGAGAGGAGATAAAGATGATGATTCCAACAGTTATTATGATCATAGCTAAAAACCAAAAAGTGACTTTTTTGTTTATCCTGACTTTCTGCTTTAAAAACTTCACAACTTCCCTGCTTCCTACAATGAGGAGTTAGTAACAAAGTTAGTATTAGGAAATTGAAGGAGAAAATGTGACATGGAAATTCTAAAAGACAATTTTAGAGCTAAGGTTCAGTAAGACTATGAGTTGGGTAAAGCCTACCAGTGATACCATCTAATTATTCTCTTCCTTGGTTGTGGCCCTTGAGGGTATTGTATAAGTTGAGAATAGCACACTAACTCTCAATCTTGTGATTCAATTCTGGATCTAGCTCAGTTCCCTTTCTTTTCAATTATATGTTTAGTCCAATTTTTGTCTTTTAAGAAAACTTCTTTCAATTATGAGAAAACTTTATTGTATTGTTTGCACCTAACCTTGAATGACTGGGAAGCTGGACCACCTCTACCAAAAGACCTAGGTTATGCTTATCAGAAATCCAGTCAGATCTAAATATTGAAGCAAGAAGTTTTCTTACAATTATACATCTCAAGCATTCTATTTGAAAATTATTATTTCTGAAAGTTATTGTTCCCATGTTCTTTTGTTTGAATACAGACAATTGCGGGGCGGGGGGGGGGGGCGAAGATGAGGCACTTCTTTTTCTGATTTCAGAGAATTTCATCTGTTTGCTCTTTACTTCTCAACTTTGAACATCCCTAGTTTTTCCTCCAATTAGAAACTAGACTAATTATACTTGCTTTTATTTTATTCATGGCAATCTTTTAATACATAAAAATCTGTCTCCCTCTATATTCAGGGTCCACTGCCAAGTTAAGAAGATCTGAAACATTTTTGTTACATGATTGACTGTATTGCTTAATAAATAAATGTATATGTATGCATATATGTATGTATGCTTGGAAGCTTGAAGCTTTGTTTCCTCAGTTTTTTCTTTTTTTTTTCAGATTTCACTTATGACCCTTTCCACTTTTATCTAGCCATCATGTGATCTCAGCCAGCCACACTGGTGAGGTCTCAATATTCCCCCAAATATCACAGTAATTCAAGAAAATTGTGATTTAAAGTTAACTGCTGGACTCTATTCAAGGTCCTTTATGGAAAGTGTAAGTAGCAATCGAGCATATAATCCATAACTGATATATAATTATTTAGAATAATATGGTAATTGATATATAATATAACAAAGGAAGATACAAAAAATGGAGTATAACTGTTTCCAGGAAACAAGTCTGACTTAGAAATTTCTAAATCCTAAGTGGTGAATAGATTAGGTACGCAAGACAGTAATAAATGACCACAGCAATCTTACGTTTGATAGATCCAAAGACCTCAGCTTCTGAAATAAGTGTTCATTACTTGCAACACTGCTAAGAAATCCAGAAAACAGTATGGAATAAACTAAGTATGGATAAACATCTTACACCAAATACTGAGATAAGGTCAAAATGAATACATGATTTAGACATAAAGAGTGATCCCATAAACAAATTAGGAAAGCAGGAATAGTCTTATCTGTCAGATCAATGGAGAAGGGGAGAATTGTTGACCAAACAAGAGTTAAAGAGCATTACAAGATGTAAAATGGATAATTTTGATTATATTAAATTAAAATTTTTTTTGCACAAACATAATATTAGAAGAAAACCAGAAAGCTTAGAAACAATTCTTACAGAAAATGTCTTTGATAAAAGCCATATTTCTCAAATATAGAGAGAATTGGGTCAAATTTGTAAGCATACAAAAATTTTCCCAGCTGATAAATGGTCAAAGGCTGGAGAAATCAAGGCTATCTTTATGTCACATGATAAAATGCAATAAATAAATTTTGATTAGAGAAATGAAAATTAAAGCAAATCTGAGGTTCTATCAAGCCCATCAGTTTGGATAATATGACAGAAATGGAAAATGATAAATGTTGAAAGGTATATGGAAAAAATTGAGACACTAATGTGCTATTGGTGGAATTATGAATTGATCCAACCATTCTAGAAAGCAATATGGAATTATGCTCAAAGGGTTATAAAACCATGCCTAATCTTTGACACAATACAAGCATTACTATATCTGAATCTCAAAAAGATCTTTTTTAAAAGGGAAATGGGTTTATATACATAAAATATTTATAGTAGATCTTTTTGTGACGGCAATGAATTGAAAACTGAAGAGATGCTCATCATTTGGGAATGGCTAGACAAGTCATGGGATATGAATGTGATAGAATACTCTTATTCTATTAAAATAATGAGCAGGTGGATATTATAAAACCCTGTAAAAACTAACATGAACTGATATTGACTGAAGTGGGCATAACCATTAATAATTGTTTTTCAGCAAAACAATGATCCAAGAGAATTTCAAAGGATTCATGAAGAAAAATACTATTTGCATCAAAAACTGGTGGAATGGGAATGCAAATTGAAAGCATACTATTTTCATTTTCTTTAATTTTTTTGTTTTTTGTGTTTTCTTTTACAATGTTACTAATATAGAATTATGTCTTACATGATTGCACATATATACCCTGTATCAAATTGCTTACCATTTTAGGGAAGCTAGAGACAAAGGAGGGAGAGAGAAAATTTGGAACTCAAAAGTTTTTAAGAGTGAATGTTAAAAATTGCATTTACATATAATTTTAAATATATATTTTTTCTCAATAATTTTCAACATTTATTTTTGTAAGATTTTTGAGTTCCAGTTTTTCCCTCCATTGCTGTCTTATATCCTTCCTCCCAAAGACAACAAATAATCTGATATACATTACAGATGTACAATCATTTTAAACCTGTTTCCATATTTGTCATGTTGTGAAAGAAAAATCAGAACAAAAGAGAAAAACACAAAAAAGAAAAAGCAAACAACAAAAAAGATGAAAATAATACGATTTGACCTGTATTCAGTCTCTGCAATTCTTTTTCTGAATGCGGATGGCATTTTCCATCCCAAGTCTATTGGAATGGTCTTGGATCAATGTATTGCTGAGAAGAGTTAAGTCTATCATAATTGATCATCACATTATTTTGTTGTTACTCTGTACAATGTCCTTCTGTGTAGTGTTTTGGTCGGTTTTCTGGAGGTCTCTGGAGCAGCTTTCTTTCAATTGAATAATCACACAAGAACAGCCAAATGTTAAAGTTACAATTCTTTATTGTCTCCTTGTCTGGGGCCCAGTTAGCTTTCTTGAGAACCTTTCAGACTGGCCTTGGTCTCAGTGGGGGAAGCAGGAGGACAGGCCAACCACCACGAGGCTGATGAAGATGGAAATGAATCTGTCGCTCCTTGGTTCTGAGAGCTTGAGGTCCTGCTTCCAGTCCTCTGATTCTAGCTGAGTTTGTCCCAGCTTTATATGCTCTATTTAATTACATTATCATAGGTGTGAATCTTGGGGAACTATATTAAGTACTAAGTACATGTAGTGAACAAGGATTATTAATCACCATGCTAAACTAGATAACCATTGTCTTATCAATTCCACTGAGTTAGCAACTTGTAAGAAACCTTGTTTCAAATACAGAGTTCTGGCCCATAACACTTCTGGTTCTGCTTACTTTCCTTAGCATCAGTTCATGTAAATCTCCCCAGGTTTTTTCTGAAATCAGCCTGCTTATCATTTCTTATAGAACAATAATATTCTATTACATTTGTATACAATAACTTGTTCAGTCATTCCTGAATTGATGGGCATTCATTCAATTGTCACTACAAAAGAACTGCTACAAATATTTTTGCACATGTGGGTCCTTTTCCCCTTTGTGATCATTTTGGGATACTGACCCAGTAGTGACACTGTTGGATTAAAAGGTACACCCAATTTTTTTTTTTTTTTAGTACTTTGGGCATCGTTCCAAATTGCTCTACAGAATGGCTGGATCAATCACAACTCTACCAACAATGTATTAATGTTCCAGTTTTCCCATATCCCCTCCAATATTTATCAAAATAAAATACTATTTTAACAAGAAATTTCTCAATTTTAAATTATTTCTGTTGTTTCACACTCCCTGAAAAGTTTATATTTTCTGTCTGTTTCTCTCTATTTCTGATCATGGAGACTTTAGTGGACTGAAAATACAGTATGAATGACAGTATGATATGGAAGCAAAAAAAAAAAAAAGCTAATATGATCTAATGGTTTGAAGCTATACTATCAAAGGCAGTGTCCAAAAAGTAGGTGGAAATAATCCTTCCAGCCTAAGCCCAACTTGAACTACACATGGAATACTGTATCCTCATTAAGTGAAATAATGAATGTAGAGTGCTTTGCCAATCTTAATATAGTATATATAAAACTATGATTATTAATATAAAAATAGCTTGAAGTTGACCTTGTTGAAGTTGAACATTGGTGAGATGATCAACCCTTTTCTACCTACTATTGTAAAACAACATATTTTATTTAATTCTTCATTAATTGTCTCTGTCTCTCTGTCCATACATTTGTCTGTCTGTCTGTCTGTCTCTCCTCACACAAACACATGTGTATGTATCTATATGCTCTCTAATATCCCTAACTATAAGATCTATATAATTTATCAATAATGCAACAAGCAATAAAATAAAGACAAATAATTATTTACAAAATCAACTATGAAAAAAATCACAATTACCTTTAATCATCACTGGAACTGTTGAGTTCTTAATTTTGAAATCTCATTACTATGATTCAGTTCTGCCAAGATATCAATTAAAATCCAATTCTTTTCATATTTCTTCACAAGATAAAATGTAATTCTTCAGGGTAAATTATTCTCCTTATCCTCTTTCTCTTTATACCTCACTTTATATCTCTTCATGATTGTTTAGCCTTCATTCTTTTAACATTGTATTGCTCCCTAGAGACCTAGTGATAGTAATTGTAATCTGGATGAGAGGGGCTATTAAAGTTAGTGTTACTTTTTTCCATTGGCTAAAAAATGACTCTGAAAATAATTTGATGATACGAAATATATATGTTGCAAAATAGCTCTTGATTGAGTTACTATAAATAAGGAGAAAACAATTCAATATTAGCATAAATAATAAGTTATGCATAATACTATATGTACATAGCAAAAGTGTAAGGTAATAAAGATAATACACCATGACCAAGTAGGGTTTGTACCAGGAAGGCAAGATTGGTTCAATATTAGGAAAACTATTAGCATAATTGGCTGTATCAATAACCAAACTAACACAAACCATATATTATCTCAATATATGTATAAAAAGCATTTGACAAAATCCTAAACCCATTCTTATTAAAAACACTAGAGAGTATAAGAATAAATAGATGATCATCACACATTTTTGCTGTTATTGTGTACAGTGTATTCCTGTTTCACTCAGTTCATACATATCTTTCCAGGCCTTTCTAAAGTCAGCTTGTTAACCATTTTTATAGAACAATAATAACCCATTATCTTCATATACCATAACCCCCTGCTCTTATTAGAAATGCTTCTCTCCATTACAGATATGCTTGCTGTTGGTTTTAGATAGGTAGTCCTTATTATTTTAAGGAAAGCTTCCTTTATTCCTATGCTATCTAGTGTTTTTAATAAGAATGGGTATTGGGTCGTGTGCTGTATTTTGTTTAAAAGTTCTACATCTATTGAGATTATCATAAAATTTCTGTTGGTTTTGTTATTGATATGGTCAATTATGGTAATCCTTTTCCTGACATTGAACCAACCCTGCTTTCCTGCTATAAATCCCACTTGGTCATAGTGTATTATCCTGCAGAAAAGTGACTGTAGTCTCTTTGCTAATATTTTATTTAAAATTTTTGCATCAAGTGTTTCTATTGGGCCTATATCCCAAAGAGATCTTAAAGGAAGGAAAGAGACCTATATGGGCAAAAATGTTTGTGACAGCTCTTTTCATAGTGGCAAGAAACTGGAAACGGAGTGATTGCCCATCAATTGGAGAATGGCTGAATAAGTTATAGTATATGAATGTTATCAGATATTATTGTTTTATAAGAAACAATCAGGAGGATGATTTTAGAGAGGTCTATGAGAGAGTTATATGAACTGATGCTAAGTGAAATGAGCAGAACCAGGAGATCACTATACATGGCAACATCACTATTATACAACAATCAATTCTGATGAATGTGACTCTTTTCAACAATGATATGATTGATGCCAGAAGGTCTCATTTCTAAAATATATAAAGAACCGTGTCAAATTTATAAGACTACAAGTGATTCTTCAATTGATAAATGGTCAAAGGATGTGAACAGATAATTTTCAGATGACAAAATTAAAGTCATCTATAATTATATTAAAAAAATCTAAATCATTATTGATTGAAGAAATGCAAATTAAAGCAACTCTGAGATACTACCTTATACCTCTCAGATTGGCTAAGATGACAGGAAAAGATAATGATAAATGTTGGGGAGATTTGGGAAAACTGGGACACTAATGCATTGTTGATGGAATTGTGAAATGATCCAACCATTCTGTAATCTAGAATTATACTCAAAGGGCTATAAAACTGTGCATACCTTTTGATTCATTACTCGGTTTGTGTCCCAAGGAAATCATAAAAAAGGGAAAAGGGCCCACAAGTGCAAAGATGTTTTTAGCAGCTATTTTTGTGGTAGCAAAGAATTGGAAAATGAGTAGATGCTCATCAATTGGGAAATGGCTGAACAAGTTGTGATATCTATGAAGATAATGGGGGTATTATTGTCTATAAAAATAATGAACAAGCTGATTTTAGAAAGGCCTGGAAAGATTTACATGAACTGATATTGAGTGAAACAAGCAGAACATGTAAACAATACAGAACATGTATTGTGTACGTGGTACACAATAACAGCAAGAATGTATGATCAACTATAAAAAAGTTGGTTCTTAGTGATTTAGTGATCAAAACAATCCCAATATACTTTGAATAGAAAATGCCATCCACATTCAGGAAAAAAAAAACAACAACTAAGGAGACTGAATGTATAACAATACATGCTATATTCACTTCACTTTTTAAAAAAATCTTTCCCATAACTTTTCCTTTTTGCTCTGATTTTTCTCTCCCAAAATGATTCATAAATAATGTATATTAAAAATAAATAAATTCACTGAAGACAAAAAAGAAAGTGCAATGCTCTATGAGTGAAGCAGAATTGCATGGCTCATAAGAAAAGTGAGATGTATAAATTTAGAGATATCTCTATTCTAAAAATTGACATGGATTATTTGTGCATAATTTGTGATAGTCTTTCTACCTTATATTGGTCTGCTTAGTCACTGTTGGAAACACCTTACCTTGATCCCAACATAGTGATGTCATTTTTGCTCCTTTTCAAGCACAAAGAACAACAACAAACCAAATGGATGATTAGATCCTGTGTTCTCTTCTTTATATTCATTGTATCTATATGTCTCATCAACTTCCATACATTTAATTATCATCCCTATGCAAATAATTCTCAGATCTCTATACTCAGTTTTCATCTTTTTCCTGAGGTCCAGTCTTGTATCATTGACTGCTTAGTAAACATTCCCAGCAGGATCCCATTCTCATAGATACCTCAAGCTATAGAATTAAATGTCTTTCTCCTTATAATAAAAATTGTTTTCTGAATTCCCTATTTAGTAAAAATAATAACTACCATTCATGTAGTTTTGCTTTAAACTTTGAAAATACTACATATATATACACATATATGGTTATGTCACATTTGGTTCTTCTTTTACAAGAACAGCTTACTTTTTTTTCAAACAAGCATTTTATCCCATGACCCCTAGAAATTAATAAAAAAAATTTTAAAGTGAAAAAACAAGGACTTTAGTATATAGCTGCATTATCCAGTAATGCAAATTCAACATTAGCCATGTTTGAAAATGTATGGTTCTTTCTCGTTTTAAGTTCATCATTTCTCAAAAGCAAAGCATTCCATTTTAAAATAGATTTGATTGCAGCCTGATCTAATGGCCAGAAACTTAAGACTTGTAGTCAGAGGACCTAGGAATGTGAATGTTCTTTTATGTGTATTGCAATTTATTCTGGTCATGGTGTATATCTGTGCCACAGTTTCTGAAGAATTTATTGTGAGTTTAAATGAAAAACAATGGACAGATGCATTGTGGGTATGAATACATGGCAACTCTTTTCAGATAAATTTTTTAAAAAACAGGGGCATATATGTGACAGCAGAGAGATACAAAATCTGAAAAGGAGATAAAAATTGGGAAATAACCAAGGGATTTCACATCTGTTCCATTAATACTCATGTAATGGCAAGAGATATAAAGGAAACTCCTTAGGACATTGGGTGTACCTACTATAGAGGACTTGTGGAAAGACAAATAGCACAAGCCAATAAATTGTGATCTGTACCACTGGAGGAAGTACTTATATTAGTGCATTCATAGCTCATCAAAAATGTATTATTTTTTTGACATAGTCAATAATCATTTATTAAACACTTACAATTTGCTTAATATGAGAGATGCAAAGAGTCTCCCAACATTTTGCTTCTTGACATTCTGAAGATATTACCTATGTATTCTACAGTACAAGATTCAGAAGACCAAGTTATTAAGAATGAACTGCTGGGTAAAAAATGTATTATTGCTATTACAATGAAGATGAAATAAAACTACAAATTTGAAGGAAAAATTTGGAAACAGCAAAGATATCACTTTAAACTCAAATATTTCAGGAATTTTTATATTTCTTTTTTTTTTCAAATTACAAGTAAAAGTAAATTTAAATTTTTTTTCTAAATTTGACGTTTCAAATACTCACCTACCCACTCATGGCAATCAGTTATGGATTATGCATTGCAATCATGTTAAAGATGTTTCCATAGTAGCCATGTTGTAAAAAAAAAAACCACAGATGTCCCATGCCCCTTTCTCCCAAAAAACGTTCTAATCTGCATTCAGATTTCATCTATTCTTTATATGAATACAATTTTTTGTCATAAATCCTTTGAAATTATCCTGGATCATTGTATTTCTGAGAATAGCTAAGTCATTCTCACTTGATCATTATAGAATATCACTGTGTATAATATTCTCCTGTTTCTACTCACTTCTTTTGTATCACTTCATGTAAGTCTTTAAAACCTGGAATTTTTCATTTCTTATAGAAAAAAACAGTATTTCTTCACACTCATATAGCACAACTCATTCAATCACTGTTCAATTCATGGGAATCCCTTCAATTTTCTTTTCTTTTCTTTTTTTTTTTTTGTTTTGGTCACCATAAAAAAGCTGCATAAATAAGTTTGTACTAATTGTCTTTGATCTCTTTGAGATAAAGCCTAGAATAGTATTACTGATTCAAGATATCTTGAGGTTTACCAGATAGATTACTTCTTAAGGACAGTGCCTTAAACCCATTAATTGGCTCTGACTGTCATTAATTGATCAATAATAGTTTCCAGGCCAAGGAACAATTGGTTTGTTTGGACCCTGCTTGCAGACTTAGAGTGAATGTAAAATATCAACTGTTTCTGTTTTCCAGAGAAATTCTGAGTGTCTTTCCCTCCCAGATTGGATTTTTTTGACTAGATAAAAGAGTTGACTAGGTAAGAGTGAATTCTTAATGGAGGCTTCGAGGGAGGCTAAGAAAGAAAATCTAGAACTCAAATTTTATCTACCCTTAATCACTGAATGGGCATTGTATCAATCAAGCTGAGATCTGTTAAAGATCTTAGTTTAAAAAGCTCAAGATCAATACAGTTAGAAATAGTAATAGTAATAAAATTTTGAAGCAAGTTTCTCTAATAAGGCTTCATTTCTCAAACTGAGTCAAGTTTATAAAAAATAAGATCAAAAGATATGAACTATGTCCAAAGAACTATAAAATCATGCATATCCCTTGACCTAACATTACCACAATTAGGCATGAATTCCAAAAATGATTTTTAAAAAGGAAAAGGGCCTACATGTATAACAATATTTATATCAGTTCTCTCATCAGAGTAAAAAATTGGAAACTGAGAGGAAGCACATCAATTGGGGAATAACTGGATAAATTGTTACATAATTATGATGAAACATCATTGTTTTGGAAGAGGTGATGATCAGAATACTCTCAGAAAACCTGGAAAGTCCTCCATGAACTCAAGCAAAGTAGAATGTACTGTGTACAAAGTAATATCAATGCTGTGGGATGATCAGTTGTGAATGGCTTTGCTGTTCTTAGCAGTACAATGATCCATGACTACTCTGAAGGACTTATGATGAAAAATCCTATCCATACCCAGAAAAAGAATTGACTGTGTCTGAATGCATATTGAAGAATATTCTCTGTCTGTCTTGTCTGTCTGTCTCTTTCTCTATGTCTCTCTGTGTCTCTCTCTTTTATTTTTCTTGAGAGTTTTTAAAGGGATGGGATATCTATATTTTCTTTCACAACATGATTTATGGAACTGTTTGGCATAACTTCAAGTGTGAATTCTTAATGGAGGCTTTGAGGGAGGCTAAGAAAGAAAATCTAGAACTCAAAGTTTAAAAACAAATGTAAAAATGTTTTAAATATAGGTGGGAAAAATAAAAATATTTAATAAGAATAATAAAAAATTGAAGGTATTTGACTGCATTCAGGATCGTCCCTAGTTATCTCTTTTCAAATCTTGCTACTGAACCCAGCTGGCTCAGAATAGAAAGTGAGGCTAGTGATTTTACACAGTTCACTCTCACTTACATCCAACTCAAGTGTGTGTCATGGCCTCACTTCCCTGATGTTATGGTCCTTTTTGAGAATGAAGGACAATCAAGTTCTATTAATGTTTAAAGGAAGTTATCTTGGCCTCTGTACAAGTTTTCTCTTCTTTAGATTATACAATCCCAGTTTTCTGATAGTGAATATAAAAGGATGATCTTAAAGGAACATTAGAGGCCCTGTAGTCCAACCCTTTCATGCTCCAAGTGAGAAAACTGAGACCCAGTAAGATTAGTTGACTTGACCAAGATCACATAGACAAGTACATTCAGAAATGGAAAGAGTAATAGAGATCCTTTTTTTTTTTTTTTCATTTTAGATACAAGGGAACTAAATGCAGAACAAATATGTACTGGAGCTGGAATTTAAACTCAGGTTCTTTGCTTTCAAAGTTGTGAGTTTGCATTTTATAAGCTAGTTTAGTCTCCCAGAATTCTGGTGCTCTGCCTCTGAACTTAGTCCAGCTTGTCATTGTTTCTCCTCAAGTAAAGAATTAAAAAATTTCTATATAATGAAATAGCTGAGATCTTCCCTTCATTGGTCTCTTCATGCTACTAAACTTGCTCCATTAACCAAGATCACCTAGCCAATATTTGGGGAGCATAAAATGGAAAGAATGTTAGAGATCATCTAGTCCAATCCCTTCATTTTAGAGAGGAGTAAGTTAAAGCTCAGAGAGGTCTTTCTCTAGTGATTGAACAGAGTCCACAGAGGAGTTCCTCTGGAACGCAAGAAAACAATTCCCTTCAACCTTACTCCCTCTCAAAAGGAAACCAAATGAACGATTGCACTCTCATTGTCTAAGAATCCTTTGGGATCCAACCAGGGCTATCTGGAGCTGAGTATGAGGAATTACTTTTTGTCCTTAATGAGGAGTTTAGAGGATTAAGCTCTAAAGAGACATTTTAATCCAGGGAGACATTCCTAATTTGCATTACATTGTGACCCAGAGTCTGCTCCAAAAGAAAGCTTCTGTGTCCATATTCCAGATTCATAGTCTGTCTCCTCTGTGGCTGCACAGGAGATTCTCTGGATCTTCATTGTGAGTTTACCATTATTTTCAGGAGATACATGAAAGTGACTGAGGCAGCTTCTTCTGTCAGAGCTCATGCAGACCAATCTGGTAAGAGATGAGGGAGGGAAGAAGGATGGCTGAAATACAAACATGCTGATCTTTAGCACTCCTTCCATTCAGCCAGTTAAGGGCTAAGAAAGAATAATAAAAAGAGGCTGATTTTCACTCTGAGATTTCTCTCTCTCCTTCCCACTAGAATAATCCCAGACTAGCAACTTCTAAGGTTTATGTGAGAAATGTCTCTTAAGCAATCTCAGCCAAACCCATGATTAGTATCTAGGTCACAGAGACCATTGATGTGACTAGAGACCAAGCAGACTTCAGTCTCTTTGTCTTCTTCCCAGTGTTGAATTCTTTCTGGATTTTCTAGTATCATTTTATTACTGCTTGTCCCCTTCAAAGGACATGAAAATCCTAAAGGTGTCTGGGTAATGGAATCATAATAGTACTAGTCAAGGAGACAGGGTGAAAAACTTAGGAAAAGACCAATAGAAAGGAAAAAATCAGGGCCAAGAATAGAGCAATGATAAAATGAAAGCTTAGAGGATGGAGAAAAAAAATACATTTTTATTTTTACTAGCTTCTATTTGAAACTTAGCTCTTCTTTCCATAACTAATAATAACAGAAAAAATCATTTTTAGAAGTGATTCAATATGTTTCACTAGACTGTCAAAGAGGTTCATGATACAAAAAAGGCAAGAATTCTTTAGATAGATAGATAGATAGATAGATAGAGTCAAGGGTGTGATAGAGCCACATTGTAAAGACTTGTGAAAACAAACTTTTAAATTTTCAGTGTGAAAATACCTTAGATATATTAAAAAAAAAAACCAAGCCTTGATTTATTTTTTTTCTTGATTATCTAACACAAAAAAGTGATGAAGAAAGGGTTAATAATACAAATTAAACTTAGAAATGTTCTTGTGTACATTTTTAGGGACCTAGTTGTTAAATATTTACTGGAACATTGTTGAATATAATCTTCCCCTAACATATGCTGCCATACCCACAAAATATATTTGAAAGAAAAATGGCCCTAGAGAACTGGAAGAAAGTTTTTTTCCATTTCTTCATTCTCATTAGTCAGTTTAGGAAGAAAAATCAATGGTTCCTCAATTAGAACTGATCCACCAGAGTCACCAATAAATGAGGTACTAGAACTCAAAGTCATACTGGTTTTCTTAGAATTAGGCCAATAATCTTTCCATTCTATTATTCTCTGAACTTTCAGAATATGTAATTATATACTTATTTAAACACTTTAGTGATTTATGGAGTTGTAACTTCCTTGTTGTGAGTATTCCCTTCACTTGGTGCTAATTATAACTTCATCTCCCTTAATGAAAGGCCTTTGTGAGATACTATAGGAAAAAACCCCTTTTCATCCTTTTGCAAATCTTTTGGTTACAAAACTCTAGTTCACCTCCTAATGAGGCTGGCCTTCAAACATAAGTGGAGGATCCATTGACAAACATACTTAAAACTTCATTAGTTTGGGGCGGCTAGGTGGCTTAGTAGATAGAGTATCAGCCCTGAAGTTTGGAAGACCTAAGTTCAAATCTGACCTTCAGACACTTAACATTTCCTAGCTCTGTGAACCTGGTCAAGTCACTTACCTCAAATTACCTCAGGGGGGAAAAAAACTTCACTAGTTTGAACAAGTCTTCCCCAGAGTTTGTGCCCTGCTGGTACAAATTTCTAGAGGTCAAGTTCACATGTCATAATGAAGAATCAGAGCACAATAGCTCAGAGGACAACCCCATTTTGGAAACAAAAAAATATTCATAAAGTGTAGAGTTTTAGAACTGGAAGAGATTTCTAAAACATGTACTATAAATCATTCATTTTACAGATTAGGAAGTTAAGGTCAAAAAGGTTAAGTGACTTACTTAAAATCACTGAACTAATATAGATGGAACTGAAAATCAAGTTTTCTGATTTTAAATCCATATATTAAAAGTACATAGCTTTTATCTATAAGTGGGGAAAAGAGTAACATAGATTACTCATTTGCCACTTAATGTCATTGTTGAATGGTACTTCACTTTGTTTCAAAGCTTTGAAACTACTACTATGAATTCAATTATATCTGTCTCCTGTTCTGGTTCTTGATAGTGAACTACAGAGAATCTTATAGCTTTTGAGCATAGATTATAGGAGATAAATGGATCCCCAACAAGGCCTAGAGTTCAACACTTCTGGGGAGTTTGGGGTGAAGTTTTCTCCTACTACCTATGCCTAAGAAATCTCTAGCCTCAGAGTTGAAGAGGATAAAGAGCAAATGAATAGTTTTGTGATTAATTCCCATCTCTAAAGGAGTAGAAGGATAAACTGTAATCTACCTGTCTTCTCTTGAAGCACCAACATTAAGGGTATCTCCAGCAGGATCTCCAGCACACACCAATACACACACACACACACACACACACACACACACACACACACACGCACACGCACATGCTAGTGGGGAAGCTACAGTCATTCCTTTTGCTGTTGTTGCTTAATTAAGCTTAAACTACTCTTCTAGTATATTTTTATTTCCTTCAATGTCCAAATGTACACTACACTCAGGTTTTATAATGATTAGAATAAGTATCTTAGAAGTGTGTTAATTCATCACAACAATCCCATGAGGTCAGCCGAGCAAGGATATTAATATTTTATTGATGAAAGAGCAGAATCACAGAGAGATAATATGATTTGTTCAGAGTCACATAGCCAGGATCTTGAGTCTTCAATACCACACTGCACACATTTCATATCTAGGGACAAGAGATATAGGATAGTAGAATATGACCTATATTTGTACCAATTAGGCAATAATCCATTCCTGATCTATGAGACTAATTTATTAAATATTGTCAATCAATTAGGGTCCAGGTCAAGTCCTTTTTCCTCTTGAAAGCTTATCCTAGTTCTTCCAGCCTCGACTGGTCTCTTTTTTCTTTGAGCTATCCCATTTAGACTGTACTAACCAATCTAGTACTTGCTTAAAAGTAGTCCTCAATTGTTCACTATATACTCATATATAGTAGTCTTAGCTCCTCTAATTTTAATAGTAGCTCATATTTTATAGTGTTTTTATTACAAAACTTTGAGGTATAGAGTATAAGTTTGAAGCCCTATTTCATAGATGAGAAAACTGAGTCACAGAGAGAAAAAAGCAGTTTTCCCTGATTCCACCACTAAAAGCAGACTTAGCTAAGACTCAAATTCAGCTCTTCAGATCCTAAATTCAATGTTATCTTTATTAAGCCATCCTTTTATTCGGAACAGAGATTATTCTTCTTCCTTCTCTTAACCAAGGACCATAGCACAAATCTAGGTGTCAAAAGGGAACTCAGTAAAAATTGACTCAAAGAATATTTTCATTTTCACAGACAGTGAGAGACACATGGGACAAGAAAATAAAACAAGCATCTCTGAATTTATCCTCTTGGGACTATCTGAACAGCCTGATAATCAGAGACTGCTATTCGGGTTATTCCTGGCCATGTACTTGATCACTGTGGTGGGGAACCTTCTCATCATATTAGCCATTGGCTCTGACTCTCATCTCCAAAGTCCCATGTATTTCTTCTTGGCCAACCTGTCCTTTGCAGACATCTGTTTCACATCAGCTTCTATTCCCAAGATGCTGGTGAACATTGATACCCAGGATCAGACCATTTCCTATGTTGGATGTATTACCCAGCTATATTTCCTTCTTGCATTTGGGGGTTTAGACAACTTACTTCTGGCTGCAATGGCCTATGACCGCTATGTGGCCATTTGCCGTCCCCTTCACTATGCCACAATTATGAGTTCTCAGCACTGTGTGCTGATGCTGAGTGTCTGTTGGGCTCTGACCAATATTCCTGCCCTGACACATAGCATTCTGTTGGCCCACCTGGACTTCTGTACCCATCATGCCATCCCCCACTTCTATTGTGATATTAGTCCCCTGCTAAAATTGGCGTGCTCTGATACTCACTTAAATGAACTGATGGTAATCATCATGGGAGCAATATTCCTCACTCTTCCCCTTGCTCTCATTGTCCTCTCCTATGCCCATATCACATCTGCTATCCTTAGTTTCTCCTCTCTTGAAGGGAGATGGAAAGCCTTCTCCACCTGTGGGTCCCACCTCACTGTAGTCTTACTCTTTTATGGTTCCCTAATGGGTGTGTATTTATTTCCTTCATCAAGTTACTCTGCCCAAAGGGAAAGTACAGCTTCTGTTCTCTATATGGTGGTGACCCCCATGATGAACCCATTCATCTATAGCCTGAGGAACAGAGACATGAAAGGGGCATTGGGGAGGCTTCTTGGCAATGGGAAAACGCTCTCTTCTCCATAACAGCAATGGCTGCTCCTGATGTCAATTTCATCCTATTGCAGTCTATCCAAGCTTATCCCATTCTACCCCACTTTCTCTAATCCTAAGAATTCCAGTATCAATTACTTTGGGCTATCGTATCTGAGAAATCTGCACTGGGTGAAACTTAAGACTAGCCAAACCCTCCATGGGGAATTAGAAGAATGTGATCTTTTTTTCATTTTCCCCTTCATTAACTTACTTATTCAACAAATCTAAATTTATCAGAAAAGCTTAGATAAGTCATGGTACTTATCTTCATGGTGTTTATAACTGTGGTTCCAGTGTTCCACAAAGCAGTACAACTTTAGCAGTGCATCAGAATCACATAGGGAGAAGACCCTATGCTTTTCCCCTGCCAATGTACTATCAGCCCAGACTCAAAATAACCTAGGGTTGCTAGAGACCCAGCGTATTCAAAGGGAACAGATTTTAAAGGTGTTTTGAATAGAGGAATGATGAGGTAGTAGGGAGTGGAATGAGTGTGGAAAATAGAGAAGAAAGAGTTGCATACATACAAAAACCTCCTCCTTTACCTTTTTTTGCCATTATTCTGACATTTTGTCTGCCAATTCAATTTATTTTTGCTACCAATCATGTTTCTATTGTTTTGAATAAAAAGGGGCTATTTTTCAAAATAAAAAAAGGTGCAGTTATAAAGTTCAAAATGTGTTCACACTCCAGATGGTATTTGAGTTTCATATCTGTAGAAGCAAAGTGATTATTCCAATTCATGTGTGTGAATAATAAGATAGATTACATAGTTTACTAGCCATTAAGACTAGGTGGGAAGAGTTCTGAAATTATATGGCACTGTCCTTTTTTTCCCCAAGATTTTGCCTTATTGGAAGAAACCTTTTCTAGTTCTGCTTAATCTTAGCATTATCATTCTGACATTACCCTATGCCCTACATTTACTCTGAATATCTTGTTTATACATACTTGTTTGTATCTTGCTTGTACATACTTGTATTCATGTTGTCTCTCCATTAAATTTTTGTGAGCTCTTTGAGAACAGAGACTATCTTTTACTTTTCTTTATATTCCTAACATTTAGTCCAATGTGTGGCACATAGTAGCTGCTTAATAAACATTAATGGACTATAATCATCTTTCTTGTTTCATTCATAACTTCATCTGCTTTAATGAAGACCACTTTTTTGTAAGAAAAAATATAAGGAAAGTGGGCTTTCTGTGCATTGTATAATCTTACCAAAAGTGATTTGAGTAAAATTTTTTCCTTTTTAGTTTGTTTTTTCTTTTTGATGCTTAATTCTACCTTCTGGGATTCAGTTTTTCTCTGTATAATAAAGCATTTAATTAAATAACCTCAAGGTCTATGCCAATCTTAAAACTGTATATATTCCAACCCTGTGTTCTAATGCCTCCTGCAATCTGGCAGCTTAAGTACCTTTTAAGCACCAACATTCTATTTTCTCAAGCAAATCATATTTAAGTAACAAGGCAGTATATCACTTAGTAACCTGGTGATAGCAAAGACTAATTCACTTTTCAAAAGTGAATAGATTTCTATAGGTTCATAGAAGTTAGGACTAAGAAAGACTATGGGATCTATTCATTCCTACCTTTTTTTGGTATAAAGACTCATTTTCCCAAAATAATAATATGGTTCCCCATATGATACTTTTAGTATCTATTGATTAAGAAAATACGTGAATTCTATACTACTTTCAAATTGATTTATATTTTATTAATCACAAAAGCATTAGCATACAGTTGAAAACACTAATTTGCAGACATCTGAGATATGTTATTCGTTCAGTTTTCAGAGAAAAATTTTGCATATTTATTATACTGAGTTATTTTATGACACTGACTTGAAAAAACTTAATGGTCCAGCAAGGGTCCACAGCTTGAAGTGTACTAGGACCCACTTAAATTGGCTAATGACAATCCTTTGTTAAGTTTTCAGCATGAGCATTTATATCTCAGAAACCAGCAAATTCTACAAATGAAGGTGGTATTTCTTATTTTATTGATTATTTAGATCTAAGAAAGTATTAGAAAAAAATTTTAATAATTGAAATTCAATGTAATTTAATGTACACATTTTCCCAGAGAGCTGACTGTTAAATATTTACCAGTACACTTTTGTGACCACAAGTAACAGATTAAGAGCCACTGATCCAATCCAAATCTTACATTTTACAGATAAGGAAAATATA
Source organism: Antechinus flavipes (assembly GCF_016432865.1). NCBI lineage: Eukaryota > Metazoa > Chordata > Mammalia > Dasyuromorphia > Dasyuridae > Antechinus > Antechinus flavipes. Next base: position 464,641,810 of record NC_067399.1, on the reverse strand, counting down.
ATTCAAAGAAATCTTCTCCCCTATCACCCATAGAGTCTCCAGAATAAATGGCAGAGCTAACAATAAAATCCCCATTTCCTCAATGCAGATTCAGGGCTTTCTTCCACTGAAAACTGTTGACAATTGAATTTGACCAATGTAACAAGATAGAGGAGAATATGAAGGTAGTGGATAAAGGCAGCCAATAGACATGAGCAGTGGAAGTAGGGTAGAGATAAGAGCTACTGTTGAGGGAGATGTGATCGGAGGTCCTGAACTAAGGAGAGAAGATAATTCCATCCTGAGCACTTTTCCTTGAAAATATCAGTCAACCACAGAAGAATTCTTCTTCCTGATGAATAGTAGAGGCTATCTACATCATACTAAGGTATTTTATTCAAGGACCTCAATTGGGATATTAACTTGCTTCTCCTAATATGAAATTCATTCAATTTATTAAATGCCTATAAAATGCAAGGCTCAAGATAATAAATGGCATTTATTTAGCTCTCTAAATTTGGCAAAGTGTTTTACATCTATGATCTTATTTAAACTTTATAACAAGCCTATTAAATATATAGTACTAATCAACAAGAAGCATTTATCAAATGTTTACTTTATGTCAAGCACTTTACTGGGGTCTAGGAATACAAATATAAAATCTTTTTCTTTTTCTTTTTTTCTTTTTATTATTATTACAGTTTTTTTTATTTACAAAACATAGGAATGGGTAATTTTTCAACACTGACCCTTGCAAAACCTTCTGTTCCAATTTTTCCCCTCCTTCCTCCCACTCCCTCCCCTAGATGGCAGGTAGTCCAAAAAATATTAAATATGTTAAAATATATGTTAAATCCAATATATGTATACATATTTATACAGTTATCTTGCCTCACAAGAAAAATAGGATCTAGAAAGAAAGAAAAAATCTGACAAGGAAAACAAAAATACAAGCAAACAATAACAGAAAGTGGAAATGCTATATTGTGGTTCATACTCATTTCCCATAGTTCTCTCTCTGAATGTAATTGACTCTCTTCAATACTAAACAATTGGAACTGGTTTGAATCATCTCATTGTTGAAGAGAACCACATGCATAAGAATTGGTCATCCCATAATTTTGTTGTTGTCATGTATAATCATTTCCTGATTCTGCTCATTTCACTCAGTATCAATTCATGTAAGTTTCTCCAGGCCTTTTTGAAATCATCCTGCTGGTCTTTTCTTACAGAACAATAATATTCCATAACATTCATATACCACAATTTATTCAGCCATTCTCCAAATGATGTGCATCCATTCAGTTTCTGGTTTCTAACCACTATAGAAAGAGCAGTCATAAATATTTTTACATATATGGGTTCCTTTCCCTTCTTTAAGATCTCTTTGTGATATAAGCCCAGTAGTAACACTGCTGGATCAAAGGGTATGCACAATTTGATGACTTTTTGAGAATAGTTCCAAACTGCTCTCCAAAATGGTGGGATTTGTTCTCAATTCCACCAACAATGAATCAGTGTCCTAGTTTCCTACATCCCCTGCAATATTCATCATTATCTTTTCCTGTCATCTTAGCCAATCTGAGAGATGAGTAGTGGTATCTCAGAGTTGTCTTAATTTGCATTTCTCTGATCAATAGTGACTTAGAGCACCTTTTCATATGACTAGAAATAGTTTCATTTTCTTTATCTGAAAATTGTCTGTTCATAGCGTTTGACCATTTATCAATTGGAGAATGGCTTGATTTCTTATAAATTAGAGTCAATTCTCTATATAATTTGGAAATGAGGCCTTTATCAGAACCTTTAAATGACAAAATGTTTTCCCAGTTTATTGCTTCCTTTCACATCTTGTCTATATTAGTTTTGTTTGTACAAAAACTTTTTAACATAATATAATCAAAGTTATCTATTTTGTGATCAATAATGATCTCTAGTTCTTCTTTGGTCACAAATTCCTTCCTCCTCCATAGGTCTGAGAGATAAATTATCCTATGTTCTTCTAATTTATTTATAATCTTATTCTTTATGTCTAGATCTTATCCCCATTTTGACCTTATCTTGGTATACAGTGTTAAATGTGGATCAATGCCTAGTTTCTGCCATACTAGTTTCCAATTTATCCAGCAGTTTTTGTCAAATAGTGAATTCTTATTCCAAAAGTAGGGTTCTTTGGGTTTGTCAAACACTAGATTGCTATAGTTATTGACTGTTTTGTCCTGTAAACCTAACCTATTCCATTGATCAACTAGTCTATTTCTTAGCCAGTACCAAATGTTTTTGATGACCACTGCTTTATAATATAGTTTTAGATCAGGTACAGCTAGGCTACCTTCATTTGATTTTTTTTTTTCATTGGTTCCCTTGAAATTCTTGACCTTTTGTGCTTCCAGATGAATTTTGTTGTTATTTTTTCTAGGTCAGTAAAATAGTTTCTTGGGAGTTTGATTGATAGAACACTAAAATAGATTAGTTTAGGTTGTATTGTCATCTTTATTATATTTATTCAACCTATCCATTAGCACTTAATATTTTCCCAATTGTTTAGATCTGACTTTATTTGTGTGGAAAGTATTCTGTAGTTTTCCCCTCATATAGTACCTGACTTTTGCTTGGCAGATAGATTCCCAAAAATTTTATACTATCTACAGTTATTTTGAATGGCATTTCTCTTTGTATCCATTGCCATCAGATTTTATTAGTCATGTATAAAAATGTTGATGATTTATGTGGATTTATTTTGTATCCTGCAACTTTGCTAAAGTTGTGGATTATTTCTAATAGCTTTTTAGTAGATTCTCTGGGGTTCTCTAAATATACCACCATTTCATCTGCAAGAAGTGATAATATAGTTTCCTTATTACCTACTCTAATTCCTTTAATATCGTTTTTTCCTTCTTTTAATACAATATTGAATAATAATGGTGATAGTGGGTGACCTTGTTTCACCCCTGATCTTAATGGCAATGGTTCCAGTTTATCCTCATTATATATGATGCTTGCTGATGGTTTTACATAGATGCTACTAACTATTTTAAAGAAAAAGACCATTTATTCCTCTATTTTCTAGTGTTTTTAATAGGAATGGATGTAGGATTTTATCAAATGCTTTTTCTGCATCTATTGAGATAATCATTTTTTTTGTTAATTTGGTTATTGATAAAGTTAATTATGCTAATAGTTTTCCTAATATTGAGCCAGCCCTATAAATCCCTACTTGGTCATGATGTATAATTCTGGGATCATTTTCTGTAATCTCTTTGTAATATTTTAATTAATATTTTTGCATCAATATTCATTAGGGAAATTGGTCTATAATTTTCTTTCTCTGTTTTTGTCCTACCTGGTTTAGGTATCAGTACTATGTCTGTGTCATAAAAGGAATTTGTTAGGAATCTTTCATTCCCTATTTTTTCAAATAGTTTATATAATATTGGAGTTAATTGTTCTTTAAATGTTTGGTAGAATTCATATGTAAATCCATCTGGTCCTGGGGATTTTTTCTTAAGGAGTTGATCAATAGCTTGTTCTATTTCCTTTTCTGAAATGGGACTATTTAAGCAATTTACTTCCTCTTCTGTTAATATGGGCAACTTATATTTTTGTAGGTATTCCTCCATTTCACTTAGGTTATCAAATTTATTGGCATAAATTTGGGCAAAGTAACTCCTGATTATTGCTCTGATTTCCTCTTCCTTGGTGGATAATTCTTCCTTTTCATTTTTGAGACTAACAATTTGATTTTCCTCCTTCCTTTTTCTAATCAAGTTTAGTAAAGTTTTATCTTTTTGTTGTTTTTTTCATAAAACCAATTCTTAGTTTTATTTATTAATTCAACCATTTTTTACTTTCAATTTTATTAATCCTTCCTTTTATTTTTAGAATTTCAAGTTTACTATTTGATTGGGGGTTTATAATCGACTTTTTTCCCTAGCTTTTTTAGTTGCAAGCCCAATTTATTGATCTTTTCTTTCTCTATTTCATGCAACTAAGCATCTAAATATATAAAATTTCAACTTAATACTGCTTTGGCTGCATTCCACAAATTTTGGTATGTTGTCTCATTATTGTCATTCTCTTGGATGAAATTGTTAATTTTGTTTATGATTTGCTGTTTCATTCTTTAGGATGAGATTATTTAGTTTCCAATTACTTTTTGGTCTATTTTCCCTTGGCTTTTTATTTAATATACTTTTTATTGCATTGTGATCTGAAAAGAATGCATTTACTATTTCTGCCTTTCTACATTTGATTTTGAGGTCTTTATGTCCTAACACATGATCAATTTTTGTATAAGTTCCATGAACTGCTAAGAAAAAAGTAAGCTCCTTTCTGTCTCCATTCAATTTTCTCCAATTTTCTCTACCATATCTAACTTTTCTAACATTTTGTTTACCTCCTTAACTTCTTTCTTATTTATTTTGTGGTTTCATTTGTCTAGTTCTGAGAGTGCAAGGTTGAGATCTCCCACTATTATAGTTTTGCTGTCTATTTCTTCTTGCAGCTCTCTTAGCTTCTCCTTTAGGAATTTAGATACTATACCACTTGGTGCATATATGTTTAATCTTAATATTGCTTCTTTATCTATGCTACCCTTTGGGAAGATATAGTTTCCTTCCTTATCTCTTTTAATTAGATCAATTTTTGCTTTTGCTTAATCTGAGATCAGGAAGGCTGCCCCTGCTTTTTTACTTTAACTAAAGCATAATAGATTCTGCTCCAGCTTTTTACCTTTACTTTGTTTGTATCACCCTGCTTTAAATGTGTTTCTTGTAAACAACATATTGCAGGATTCTGGCTTTTAATCCAGTCTGCTATCCATTTCTGCTTTATGGGAGAGTTCATCCTATTCACATTTGTGGTTAAAACTACTAATTCTGTATTTCCTGCCATCTTATTATCCCTAGATTATACTTTTCTCTTTTCTTTTTCCCTTACTCCCCTCTCCAATATTTAACTTATGGGCACTACTTTCCTCTCCCTTTAGAATCCTTTCCCCTTTAGAGTCCCTCCTCCTTTCTTATTCCTTTCCTCCACTATTTCTGTATTCCCTTCTATTTAGCCTATCCTTTCCCTTTTTGCTTGCCCCACCCACCCACTTTTCAATAAGGTAAGAGAAGTTTCTCTATAAACCAAATATGTCTAATATTTTCTCTTTGAGCCAAATCTGATGAGAGTAAGATTCACACAATGTTCATTCCCCTCCCTTTTTTTCCCTCAAATACAATAGGTTTCCTTTGCCTCTTCATGAGATGTAATTTCCCTCTTTTTACCTCCACTTCTCATTTCACATATTCTGTTTTTCAGGGAATTGTTTTCTTTTTCCAATCTATCTTTTAATGAATTATATGCCTTTCCCAAACCCTCTTACAAAGTTTTCTTTTCTTTTCCCTATTTTTCTTCTAGCTCTCTTTTAAGATCCTTTTTAATTTCTTCTAGGAGAGCCTTGTGTGATGGGAATAGGTTATATCACCCTTTGGGGCTTCATCTGGAGGCAATCAGCTTTTAGTCTCCTCAGGGTTTGAAATCTGTTCTTCTCTTTCACTATAGAAGCTATCTATAGTTAGAGCTTGTTTTGTCTTTTTACTCATTTTTTAAAATGTTGGGATCTGCGTTTAGGGCAAGGAGGTTTCAAGTTTCCTCCCCAGACACCAGAAAGGGGCAATGGCTGTACTGGGATCACACTGAGTCACTCCTGATGGTGAGTGGGTGTGGCCAGGTCCATGAGACTCAGGTGCTTTGGGGTACACTCTTTACCTTTTGTATTTCTGTTGGATATTTTATAACTTCTCTGCTACTCTACTGGTTTGCAACCAGGGCAGAGTAACCAATACCATGGTAGAGCTCACCCTGTGGAAACCACATCTTACCCTGGGTCTGCTCAGTGGGACCTGGCCTCCATGCTCTGTCTCCTTGCCTGCGCCTGGCTATCTCCTCTCCTGCCCCACCAAAACAGATCTTTTCTGGCATTTTTTGAAATTATCTTCTGCTGGTAATTTGCTGTACTCCCAATATTCATGGATTCTGCCAGTCCATCACTATTTCAGAGGCTGAATTTTGTAATTAGTGTGAGGGTAGTAGAAGAGCTCAGAAATGTGTGTCCTCTCCACCATCTTGGCTTTGCCTCCTCTACAAATATAAAGTCAAAGGAGTTCCTGCCCTCAAGAAGTTTCTACCAGGGTAAGATAACATGTTCTTAGGTAAGCAAATACAGAATATTAGAACACACATACTTTTGCATACAGGCTATTTTGCCCATATAGATTACATATATGTCCACATGGGTTTTTTCAAATATGGCTGTCAGGTTTGGAATCTTATCAAAGTTGTTCCAATGGAGACTTTGATGCTTGTTTTTAGGAAAGCAGGCAATTAGGTACAAGAAGAAAACCTGTGCTGCTCTCTTCATAAAGGATATTTGGGATTAAAATGATATCTACCTAGTCTTGTAGATAGTCCTTATCCAGGAGAAATTATTTTTACGTTTGAGCTACTTTCCAAGTTAATAAAAATAAAAATAACTAGCCTTTATAAAGTGCCTTTAGTTTTCCAAAGTACCTAACCAATATTGTTTAATTGATCCTCAGTACAACTCAGTATAGTAGGATTTATTCCCATTTTACAGATAGAAGAATTGTGGCAGACAGAGGTTAAATTATATTTGAGCTTAAAAGAGATCTGAACTCAGGTCTTCCTGACTCCAGGTCCAGTGTTCTATCCTCTGCACCATCTAATATTCTATTCCTTTATAGGGAAGGATTACCCCCAAGTTGTATTCAAAGATTTAATTCCCTTCTCATTAATATCAAAAAATGAAAAATATAATTTATCCATGCAAGTAGCAAACAGAAACCAGAGAAATCATATTGATTAGAATATGCTAGATGTTATATAGCATAAATTAATTTTGCCACTAGGAGTTTCCTCAATTCAACTGCTAGAGTTAGTGCACAGTCTCAATCAAGAAAAATCAAAGGAAAATTTCCCTGTTTCTAAAGCAAGAAGCTAGAACTCAAGGATATGAAAAGGCACTAATTCCTTTATTTTTCATTTGACTCTTGAACTATTTCACTCATTTCGGGGACTTGTACCTGAATTTCTTGAAAGATTTCTTGAATAGACGCTGTCCAGGTCCTCCTTTTGATTATGGCTTTCGGGAAGTTCAATGATTCTAACCTTGTCTCTCCTGGATCTATTTTCCAGGACAATTAAAAAACAAAACTCAAAAAATGAGGCAGCTAGATGGCACAGTGAATAGAGTCCTAGAATCAGGAGACCTGAGTTCAAATTTGGTCCTGGACACTTAACACTTCCTACTTGTGTGACCCTGGGCAAGTCATATAACCCCAATTACTTTGCAAAAAAAATTTTTTTTTAATTCAAAATCCAGGGAAGTTGTTTCGTCAATAATGAATTTTACATTTTCTTCTTTTTTTCATTGTTTTGAATTTGTTTGATGTTTTTGATGTCTTATAGAGCCATTAGCTGTCCCTTGTCCAATTCTAACTTTTAGGATATTGTTACCTTTTATGCTTTCTTCTCCATTTGGCTAATCATACTTTTAAAGTTGGTTTCCCCCTCCCTTCTCTCCTCCCCCCCCCCCCCATGGATTTTTGTATCTCCTTTTCTATTTGGTCAATTCTACTTTTAAGCACTTATTTTTTTTCTAAGTTATTGATGCTTCTTTTCCATGATTCTTATATCACTTTCACGTCTTTTCCCAATTTTTCTTTTATCTTTCTTATATGATTTTTAGTTCCTTTTTGAGCTCTTCCATGAGTTCTTTTTGGCCTTGATGTTTTGACATTGTTGTCCTCTTCTGGCTTTATGTCCCTGTCACCACAATAACTTTCTATGGTCAGATTCCTTTTTTTTTTTTTTAATTTTATGCTCATCTTTTTTTGGCCTTTTTCTTTTTTTTTTTAAATTTGAACTCTCATCCTAGGGTAGAAGGGGCATTATCTCAAGCTTTTTGTCCCAGGATCTGCAAGCCCTGGCTTTTTACCTAGTCCTCCAAGATGTTGCCCTGAACTTAACAGGGATGTCTGGTACTGAGCTGAGGGGGTGAAGTGAAGGTAGAATTGTCACTGATAGGCAATAGGGGTCTGGCAACTTACTCAGTGCTAAGCTGGGATACTAGAGCTGGCATCTTATAAATTTGACTCATGCAACCTTTTAAAAGAATCCTTTCCTGAATCTCCTAGTTATTCAGGCCCCAAATTAATGCTCCCAAATTACATATTTTCCATGTAACCTGAAGTTCAAGTCTAGACAGTTTCCTAAGACTCTCTTTATTGGTGGAGAGAATGATTACTTGGTAATATATACCTGCATGGAAGGCAGAATTGGAAAGAGAATGAAAAAAGAGGATTCTGCCAAAATGTTTGTGTCAGCCCTGTTTGTAGTGGCTAGAAGCTGGAAAATGAATGGATGCCCATCAGTTGGAGAATGGTTGAGTAAATTGTGGTATATGAATGTTATGGAATATTATTGTTCTGTAAGAAATGACCAGGAGGATGAATACAGAGAGGATTGGCGAGACTTATATCAACTGATGCTAAGTGAAGTGAGCAGAACCAGGAGATCATTACATACCTCAACAAAGATACTGTATGAGGATGTATTCTGATGGAAGTGGATTTCTTTGACAAAGAGAAGATCTAACTCAGTTTCAATTGATCAAGGATAGACAGAAGCAGCTACACCCAAAGAAAGAACACTGGGAAATGAATGTAAACTGCTTGCATTTTTTGTCTTTCTTCCCAGGTTATTTTTACCTTCTGAATCCAATTCTTCCTGTGCAATAAGAGAACTGTTTGGTTCTGCACACATATATTATATCTAGGATACACTGCGACATATTTAACTTGTATAGGACTGCTTGCCATCTAGGGAGAGGGTGAAAGGAGGGAGAAGAAAAGTCGGAACAGAAGTGAGTGCAAAGGATAATGTTGTAAAAAAAAAATTATCCAGGCATAGGCTGTCAATAAAAAGTTATTTAAAAAAAAAAAGAAAAAAGAAAAAAGAGGATTCTTCTGGCTTCTAGTTTTGACAAAGAACAGAGTTCCAATTCTCTTCAAAAACAAATCCCTGGAAATGCATCTTCTGGGAGCCATGATATAAGTTAGGATTTAGCTTAAACTAGGAAACTTTGATATTTTTAAAAATCTTGCTTAACACTTTTTTAAAACAGCAATAGAAATGTTTGATTCTAAGTTCATTTTATTTCAATACTTACTCATAAATGTTTTCTCACATAGATTTCCCATAGATATATATGTGTACATATACATATGTGTATATGTATGTATGTATGTTTATATATATATATATATATATATATATATATCCAAATAAAAAAGTGCATATTTAAATATGGTAACTAAGCCATAAGTCTATCCCCCCCCATCTCATCCATTATTCAAAAGGTTTTGTTATGTAATTTAGCTATTGAATTTCCATCTGCTTTGATGTCAGTTTGTCCTTACAAACTAAGAAAACATTCAGGGTTGTTTTGTTAAACAAATGGATTCAAAATTCACTGGTGTTCTTCATCTGTAAGATTTTTAAAAGGTTAGAAAATTCTGTTTATAAATATTCCTGTGTGCCAATGAATGTTTTTATAGCTGATACAGATCATTTTAAACAGGAAAAGCTAAGTTTTTACATGTTTTACAAATAGCTAAGGATTCAATGTATCTCTAACTGATATATTAAGGCACAATATACACTGAGAATAAAGTTTGTCATTGGATATATTTGTAAGTTAAATAATATTAAAAAATTTCAAATGATTTTCACTAACTTCTGCTCAGATATAATTATAATTGGGTTTTTACTTTTCAGTGTGGCTGATGAAGAATTTATTCTAGAGATAGGAGAAGCATCAGATCTGTCATCATTTCATCATTATTTTATTGCTTCAATTTTGGATTTTTTGCAGACATTTTGAAACCACTTGTTCACTCTGTAATTTAGTTAAAACTAAACAACAAATCTGGGTGATTCACTTACCTGGGCATGCATAAATTTTTGCAGCTTGCACAAAATAGGTTAAAAGTAAATGAACTAATGAGCATGCTATTCTCATCAATTCCAAGTTGTATTGAATATTTAGAAAGATTAACTTCTTTCACATTTTAGATAAAATAGCCAATAAACATTTATTTTCTACTTTGTGCCAGATGCTGTGCTAAGCTCTGTGGGTATACAAATAAGAAAAAGGAAGACAAGTTCTCAGATCAAGGAACTTACAATTTAATAGAGGAAGACAAAGTACAAAAGAAATGGAAAAGGGGTGGGGTGGGAAGTGCCAGAGGGCATTCATGGAAAAACACATGATATTCTAGACTTAAAATCAAATGGAATAACTCCAAAGAAAATGAAGTTAACTAGAAAGTTCTAAGCCCACTATAAGTGGAAGGATTTGGGAGGAGTTCATTGCTTTGCTTTCCAGCCTTCTACTCAGGGAAGAAAGCCAACTGAGGATGCTGCAAATGTATTATAATTGGATCTGTGCTGATAAGATTTCAGATATTGAACTTATGCTAAGGAAAAGATATTTTTGGAGTTGACACCAAATAAAACAGGTAATGGAGAATAAAGTAACCATGTGTATGTGTGTATGTGTGTGTGTCCATGCACGCACATGAGAGCACACATGTATGTAAGTTCTAGTATTTTCTTTCAAAGGCCTAATGGTTCACTGTAGAGAGCCAGAACTCTGGAGAAGTATACCTGAAAGACCTATACTTGAAACAAGGTGTGAACTCAGAGGAATTGATGAGACAATGGTTATCTAGTTTAGATATATATTTAGTACTTAGCATGGTAATGTAATGGTTCTCTAAGTTCACACATAATCAGTATGCTGTAATGATGTAATTACAATAAGGTATATAAGAGTCAACAAGGACTGGAAGAGAGACATTCCATCTGCCACCATCCTTATAGCTTTCCTGCCTCCTGCATTCCTCCACTAAAAAGACCAAGCCCATCTGAAGGTCTCCTAGAAAGCTAGCTCAGGTCCAGGCAAGGGAGACAGACTGTAAAGGAGATATTCTTGTGGTGATTATTCTGCTGAAACCAAGGCCCATTTGGAGGACATCCAGAGAGCTAATTTGAACCATTACAATTCATATTATATATATCTTGTATGAATACCTTATTTTCAAGACCATTGATGTGGTGAGCTTTTTCTTCTCAAAGCGCAGCCAGGTGATCAAAGTTCAGATCTTTTATTATCTCCAATATAGCCCGGTTAGCTTAGAGGCCTATCTCTCTACTTGGTTCCAAGAGCTCTTGCCGCTTTGTCCTTTGCTTCTGCCTCTGCTTTCTTCAGCCTCCAGAGCCAGTACCAAGTTGAATCTGTCTTGCCTTGAAGAGAGGGCTTCTGGCGTAATTCTGCTGAAATCCCGACTTGTAGCTTCTTCACTCTGAAGAACTTCCTTGACTGGCCCATTGAAGCTCTATTTATGCTCAAGAGAGGGATTGTGGGTTTTCTCCCATAGTGCTCTCTGGCCCAAAGAGCTTCAAGGGAGGTGTGAACTCATTGAACTCCAATGAGTAAAGGTGTGAACACAAGCCTTGTACTCATTAGTTCTACTTAGTACCTTGTTTCAGGTTCTGCCCAAAACATCTTCTTGTAAGATTAGATCAACTCTAATTAGTTAGCAGTTTGTAAGGATTCCAACAATTGACATAAAGAAGAGCTACAGTACAGTTAAAAGATGAGTAGTAGAAATGCCTAGAAATTGGTTCACTTATATTTTATTTTTCAACAATCAAGTATTTACTTTTTCTCCTTACTCCTTCCAACTTAAGGGAAAAGAAAATCTTTTTTTTTTTGGCAAACTTACATAAACAAGAGAAACAAATTTATACATTGCCCATGGCAATCAAACATGAAATTTTGTCCATGACCAAAATAGGAACATCTGAAAAATTGCTTTTGTCATATAAGAAATTTTATATGATTCTTTCTCTTTCTATTTTTGCAAATAGTTTGTATAATATTGAAATTAATTATTATTTAAAATTCATAGAATTCCCTTGTGAATCCATTTTTTATCACATTTCTTTTGCTTTGGAAATTCATTTATGTATTGTTCAACTTCTTTTTCTGAGATCAAATCATTTTAATTCTGTATTTCTTGTTCTGCTAATCTGAGCATTTTATATTTTTATAAGTGTTCATCATTTCAATAAACTTATATCATTCAGAAAATAGTTTTTAATGATGCCCTTTATTTTTCCACTTGTAAATTCTTTTCAATTTTAGAGATAGATAATTTGGTATCTGTTTCTAATAAATTAAATTAGCTAATATCTATCATTTTATTGTAGTTTTGTTAAAACAATGAAGTTTTAATTATTAATTCAATGGATTTTATATGAGTTTACTTTTACTAATTTCTTCTTTGATTTTCAGAAACTTTCTTTTAGTTTTTAATTATTTTTTATTGATTTTTAAAATCAATTTATTTGTATGATCAATTCATCGATCTATTCTTTCTTTTTGGTGAAAATATTTTTAAAAAGACATTTTCTCCTAATACTTTGATTGCATTTCAAATTTTTCATGTCATCCTTATCTTTAATAAAATTATCCATCTTTCCTAGCATTTGTTTTTTGATTTGTCAATTTTTAGGATGAAATTTAGTCTGCAATTAGTTCTATTAATTCTTAATTACATTAGAGGTGCCAACTGGCCCAGTCACTGGCCAAAGATTAAAGCAGACACCTACACCAGACATGTAGGGTCAATAGCAGTTGAAGTTAGTGTTGCCCCTATGAGATGGACTTTTGAAGGCAAAACAGGAGTTTTTACTCCTTTTATAATTGAAAAAAATCCCCATCAATCTGTGGGGAAAAGACATTTTACAATTAGGGTTAAAAATGAGTACTTCGGTTTTTTTAGGCAGGGCTGCTGTTGAAGGCCTGCCAATACTTTCACCTGTTCCTATCCAATGGAAAACTGATACACCAGTATGGAAAGAACAGTGGCCCTTAGGTGTAATGGGCTGAAGCTCGAGTTGATGCACTGAGGTCCCAAGCACGTGAGGTTAAATAGTAATTGGACCATACTCTATTAATATATATGCTTGGAGAAAGATTGGCCCCTGCCCACTATTTGTGCAAGTCCTGATGTGTTGTATAGGAAATGATGATTTTGGTGGGTGGAGGCAGAGGGATGGAGAGAGAAGCGGAGAGAAGCTGGCTTCTTGTCACAGCTGCTCACAGTGCTATCGCAATCTCCCTTTACCTCTGCTGGCTGAGTCCTGTTGCAGCTGCTCACATTGCTAATCCCCCTTCACCTCAAAAAGAATAAAGATTGAAGATTTTCTCTTAACGTTAATTCCTGACTCTGGCTGATTTTAAAATACGCAGTTATCACACTTAGATAGTGATAAAATTCAGGCCTTATTAGATATAATACAGGAGCAACTTGACCAAGGACACTTACAACCTTCTCTAAGTTCTTGGAATTCCCCAGTATTTGTTGTAAAAAAGAAATCTGGAAAATGGAGGATGTTGACTGATTTAAGAAAAGTAAATGAACAGATGGAAACTATGGGAACTCTTCAGCCTGGACTTCCATCTCCTACTCAATTACTTTGAGAATGGCCAATAAGGATTGTTTCTATTCTATCCCTCTGGATAAGAAGGATGAGAAAAGATTTTCCTTTTCAGTGTTCAGTGTTAACTTAGCTGAGCCTTATAAAAGATATGAATGGACAGTTCTGCCACAGGGAATGAAAAACAGCCCCACTATATGTCAAATGTATGTTTCTGCTTCTCTGTTAAAAATTTCACTTTTGGGGAGGGTACATATGCACAGTTGAGAAATATACACACTGTTTTCTATTCCCATTTGATAATTACCAGAGATCTATTATATCTAACATTCCAGAAATTCTAATCATGCTCTTAACTTCTTTCTTTCTTTTTCAGTGTTATATTTGTCAGCTCTAAATAGGAAATATTGAGACCACCCACTATTACAATTTGCTCTCATGTATTTAGATAAAATGCTTTTTGGTGCTTTTTCCTTTTTTTGAATGTAAATATTTCATTCGTATGTAGCCATTTCCTAATTCCTCATACATATTTACCTTTTTTATATTTTTCTTTATTCCTCTCCATGCATTTCCTGGTATCTGTTTATTTCTTGTCTTTTTATCAAGAATACTTGGGATGCAGGGCAGCTAATTGGTGTAGTGGATAGAGCACCAGTCATGAAGTCAGGAAGACCTGAGTTCAAATCTGGCCTCAGACACAACACTTCCTAGCTGTGTGACCCTGGGCAAGTCACTTAATTCCAATTGCCTCAGGGGGGATAAAAGAATACTTGGAAGCTTTGATTTTCATTAAAGATCTATTTCCTACCCTGTAGAACTAGAATTAATTTTGATAAGTAAATTTTTCTTGGTTGTAACTCTGTATTTCTTGCCTATTGCAATTTCAAATACCCAGTTTTCTGCTCCTTTAGAGAGGTAGCTGCTAAATCCTGTGTAATCCTATCTGTGACTTTTTTGGTATTCGTCCTCCTTCTTTTTGTCAGCTTTCATTTTTAAATAATATTTTATATTTTAAATATATTTTATTTAAATTATTTTAAATGATATTTTATTTCTCTCCAATTGCAATTTTTAACATTCTTTTTAAAAACTTTGAGTTCCCGATTCTTTCCCTTTCTCTCTGAGGCAGTAAGTCATCTAATGAAGATTATACATGTACCATCATAAGAATCATATTTTTTAATTAAAGCTTTTTATTTACAAAACATATGCATGGGTAAATCTTTTGTTGTTTTTTTTAATTGTTAATTTTTTTTAATTTCTTTTTTTATTATAGCTTTTTATTTACAATTTATATGTATGGGTAATTTTACAGCATTGACAATTGCCAAACCTTTTGTTCCAATTTTTCCCCTCCTTCCCCTCACCCTTTCCCCTAGATGGCAGGGTGACCAGTAGATGTTAAATATATTAAAGTATAAATTAGATACACAATAAGTATACATGACCAAACCGTTATTTTGCTGTACAAAAAGAATCAGACTGAACTATTGTACAATTAGCCTGTGAAGGAAATCCAAAATGCAGGCAGGCAAAAATATAGGGATTGGGAATTCAATGTAATGGGTCTTAGTCATCTCCCAGAGTTCTTTCACTGGGTGTAGCTGGTTCAGTTCATTACTGCTCCATTGGAACTGATTTGGTTCATCTCATTGCTGAAGATGGCCAGGTCCATCAGAATTGATCATCATATATTACTGTTGTTGAAGTATATAATGATCTCCTGGCCCTGCTTGTTTCACTCAGCATCAGTTCGTGTAAGTCTCTCCAGGCCTTTCTGAAATCATCCTGTTGGTCATTTCTTACCGAACATTAATATTCCATAATATTGCATAGGTAAATTTTCAACATTGACCTTTGCAAAACCTTCTGTTCCAAATTA
This sequence comes from Antechinus flavipes, assembly GCF_016432865.1. Classification (NCBI taxonomy): domain Eukaryota; kingdom Metazoa; phylum Chordata; class Mammalia; order Dasyuromorphia; family Dasyuridae; genus Antechinus; species Antechinus flavipes. The sequence goes on along the minus strand of NC_067399.1, from coordinate 464,626,368 downwards.
CCCTTCTTTCCCCACACCCCCTCCCATAGATGTCAGGTAGACCAATCGACTGACTCTTTAAAATGACTCATTATGGTAATGATGATCCTCTATGAATGACTGATATTTTCAGCAATATAATAATCCACAACTATTCTGAAGGCTCTGTGATGAAAAATAATATCTATACCCAGAAAAAGAACTGATTGTGTCTAATTACAGATTGAAGCATACTCTTTTTGTAAAAAAAAAAAAAAAAAAAAAAAAAACAAAAAAAAAAAAAAAAAAACTTTATTTTATTTGAAGTTTTTTTGGGAGGTGGGGAAATAAATGTTTTCTTTTGCAAGATGTTTTTTTATGGAAATGTTTTGCATAACTTCATATGTGTCTTCTTGAAGGGGTGGAGATGGGAATGAAGGGAGAGAATCTGAAACTCGATTTAAAAAAATGTTTAAAAATGTCTTCTATGTAACTGGGAGAAAAATATTAAATAAAAATAAATAAATGTAATGACCTATTTTCTCCTTGGATTTCTTCAATCTTTGTTAGAGTAATTGGAGGGAGAATTAGTTCATGTTGCTTGCCCATCATAGCAATTCTGCTTACAGAGATGCACGGGAGAAAATATCTGAGAAAAGATATCAATAAAATGAGTAATTGGGGAAAGAGCCAAATAACAGATTAGCGATAGACACCAAGCTTAGCTTTCTCAATATTTTCCCCTTAAAAAAAACTTTAAAATACCTTCTCAAATAAAATTTTAAAGTAGCAGAGAGTGAGGCAATTTCCACAACTGAAACAATCTTAGAAGGTTGTCAGAAAAGGTCTATAATATTATGACAGGAGTTGGCCCAGAATCTGGCAGAAGCACCAATCCTGAAACATAGATGTGGCTGTAATAGCAGTAGTTATAACAGCAGCTTCAGACAACTGATCAGAAACAGATTACAAGGGATTCTTTGCTGGCACTGGTGCTAATTGACAACTCCATTGCCTATATACAATTCTGGGTTGTAGTTTCATGGCAGAGAGTAATACTAATGGTCAGTTATGAGGCAGCAGAGGCCTTGGTATCAGTTCTAATGTAAATAAGGAACATTTGTACTTATAACTTCAGGAGAGCAAGGGACTGGTCATAGTTCCAGGATTAAGAGCAGTACTAATACTTATGACTGCAGGATAGCAGGGTAAAGACCAGAGCACATATTAGAAGAGCAGTGACCACACTTCTCCTTTAATCACACCACCTTACAAACACTGAAAAAATGTAAATAATGAAAACTAGCTATGAAAACTAGCTCTGAAAACTAAGGCGCCAAAAAAGCCTGAAGATTAGCAAAATGCCCAGATAAGGAGAGACCAATTTCTACATGTTCAAAACACATTTAAAGCAGAGTGATACATATAGAGTAAAGGAAAAAGGCTGGAGCAGAATCTATTATGCTTCAAGTGAAGTTAAAAAAAAAAAAAAAGCAGGGGTAGCCATTCTTATCTCAGATCAAGCAAAAGCAAAAACTGATCTAATTAAAAGAGATAAGGAAGGAAATTATATCTTGCTAAAGGGTACCATAGATAATGAAGCAATATCAATATTAAACATATATATATGCACAAAGTAGTGGAGCATCTAAATTTCTAAAGCGGAAGTTAAGAGAGTTGCAAGAAGAAATTGATAGCAAAACTAGAATAGTTGGAGATCTCAATCTTGCTCTCTCAGAACTAGATAAATCAAATCACAAAATAAATAAGAAAGACGTTAAAGAGGTAAGTGGTTAGGTATGATAGATCTTTGAGAAAATCAAATGGAGAGAGAAAGGAGTACACTTTCTTCTCGATAGTTCATGGAACCTACGCAAAAACTGACCAAATATTAGGACATAAAGACCTCAAAATCACATGCAGAAAGGCAAAAATAGTTAGTGCATTTTTTTCAGATCACAATGCAATAAAAATTACATTGAATAAAATACCAGGGGAAAATAGACCAAAAAGTATTTGGAAAATAAACAATTTCATCCTAAAGAATGAATGAATGAAACAGCAAATCATAGACACAATCAATAATTTCATCCAAGAGAATGGCAATAATGAAAAAATACATCAAAATTTATGAGATACAACCAAAGCAGTAAGAAGGGGAAATTTCATTATCTTTAGATGCTTACTTGCATGAAATAGAGAAAGAGAAGATCAATGAATTGGGCTTGCAAATAAAAAATGTTTTTTTAGAAAAAGAACAAATTAAAAAACCCCAATCAACTACCAAACTTGAAATTCTAAAAATAAAAGGAGAGACTAATAAAATTAAAACTAAAGAATTAATAAATAAAACTGAGTTGGTTTTATAAAAAAAACCCAACAAAATAGATAAACCTTTAGTAAATTTGATTAGAAAAAGGAAAGAGGAAAATCAAATTGTTAGTGTTAAAAATGAAAAGGAATTACTGTCCACCAATGAAGAGGAAACAACAAATCATGGACACAATTAATAATTTCATCCAAGAAAATGACAACGAGACATCATACCAAAATTTGTGGGATGCAGCCAAAGAAATAATCAGGAGAAATTTTATATCACTAGAGGCTTACTTGAATAAAATACAGAAAGAGAAGATCAATGAATTGGGCTTGCACTGGGTTCCCACCCCATTTCCACAGACTTTTTCTGCTGACCTTCCAAGTCCTCTTTTTTATTTCTGGACCGAGAAGTCTAAAAGCTGCCAGTACTGCTGCTGATTCAGAGGTCCTGCAGTGCTGAGGCTAGGTCTGGGACTGGGGATCAGGGCTGCACTGGTGCATCCTGCACTAGGACTGCATGTTGGACTCTTACCCTGATGTCACAGACCTTTTCTGATGACCTTCTAAGTTGCCTTTGGCTGGAAAATGTTCTACTCCACCTTTTGGGGTGTTTTGACACTCTAAAATTTGTTTAGAGTTATTATTTAAAGGGACTTGAAACAGTTTGAGAGAGAGGTTGGGCAAATGCCTGCTTTCCCATGCCATCTTGGACCCTGTTTAATTGAGATTTTTAAATGTGTAACATTGTAGTATTTTGTTTTTAGTTTTGTGCCTAATTCCTTGTTACATTTTTGCTCTTTCATTGATGAAAGTTTTCAGATATACATTTTCCCTTGACAACTGCTTTGATTACATCCAAAATATCCTGTTATACTATTTTACTGTTATCATTATCTTTAATGAAATTATCTTTAATGAAATGTAGTGGGTCTTTTACAATAATTTTCAAGAAGCTCTAATTGCTAGAAAGTTTGTTTTGAGACATATGGATGAGGATTGAATGAGAATAGTCCCTTGAGTCACATCTCCTGTTGAGTAGTAAAAGTAAGAGGACTCAGCTAAATTCTAATTAATGTTTTTACATCTCCCTATTCCTGAACCTCCTGGGGTTAGCAGAGTCCCTGAGCAAACTGACATTAATTCATCTGCCTCTATGGGACCACCATCTCTACAGGAAGATTTCTTTGGGAGAAGATCAGAAGAAAGTCATAATTTTGGCTAAGCTATCAAACAGCATCCATTTTTATGTTATAATAGCAAAGATGGAGAGTACAAAACAGAAGTTGGAGAATAAATCATTTAATGAGTCTATGAGTTGGAGCCCCCCAAAAAAGGTGAGAGAGCAAGGATGAGAAGAAAAAGGTATAGTTGGAAACTCAGAGAACTTTTCCTCCCATTCTTTGAAATAATGATGCATTCATACCTGTATTAGCACATGCAGTTTTGTTCAACCACCTCCAGAAATATCAGTGATGGGCAAGGAAAATGAAAGAAGGAAGATGAAGGTCAGAACAGATTAAAAAAAGATCAGAAGTCTTCAGTCTGGACAGATAGAAATAAGAGGCTGATACTGAAGGCTATAAAGTAATAAAATATTTTCCTTTATGTGTAAGATGATATATCATTCACTGTCTTTTTTCTTTAAGACATTAATTTTATCACTCTTTCCCTATGTGGAGCAAGGGGAATGTTATTGGTATTGAAAAAAACCATATTAGTGTGTGAGATAGTAGATCTGAAGTCAATTTCTTTCCCTGTCACTGAATCACTACACGAGTTTGAGCAACTGATATCTTTCTAGACTAGTGTTCTTATTTACCAAATTGGGATGGGGTTTAAATACTCACCATCCAGATCCCCTTCATATATAATTTTTAAGATGTCTTGAGTTCTACTGTTGTCTTTTAAAGTCCTTTCCAGCTCTGACATTTTATTTTCTATAATCTAAAATTATGTGTTACCACTAATAATATTTATGGCAGCTTATCATAGTGACTTGAGACTCGGAGAGGTTAGGAAGAACAGGGTTTAAATTGCATCTTAGACACTTTCTATCTCTGTCATCTGATCAAGTCTTCTTTGTGACCAATTTCTCATCTCTAATATGGAGATGACAAAAATAACACTTACCTTAGGGTTTTGTGAAGTTCAAACAAGATAATGCATATAAAGAGCATTGCAAACCTTCAAATACAATATAAATGTCAGCTATTTTTTGTGCGCTAATATTGTTCTCTGCCTCAGTTTTCTCATATGTATGTAAACTAAAGGAATTGAACTAGATAGTTTCTTAAGTCCCTTTTAAACTCAAATCTATGATCTTATGAGTCTACTACTATTGAAAAAGGGAATACCAACTAGTCTTTCTGGACACTAAAGCTAGTTCCTCATCAAGCTAGAAAAATAATTTAAAGGCAAAAAAAGGAATATATACTTTACACAACAGGAAGTGTTGTGTAATGTGAAATACCAGAACTGGTACACACCAAGGCAGAAACATGGTTTCAAGACACATTTAGATAAATCCATAGATAATACAGGCACAATGAGATTTAGTAAGGAAATCTAGAGAAAAATAAGGTAACCCCTTAAATTTCTGAGAATGACATAATGGAGGAATAAAAGCCCCTCCGAAAACATATTCCTAAGTGACTCCATTAGAAAAAACCCTGGGTTAAATGAATGGAACAATGATCTGATCCAAGATATTGGTTCCGATGGTGAGCAATTATCCATGGAGGTATCACTACAATATATCACAAAAATATTCACTCACAAGAAATCTTCCTCAGGGATGGGAGAAATTGAGCTAGCCATAAGCTAGATATATTGTGCTGGTAGAACTATCAATGCTTGGATTCTTTTTTAAATATCTCATGACCTGGTCCTTAAGTAATAAAACTCTATCCAGAATTATGCTCATCCTGAATGAAGGTAGGACAAAGTTAATTTAAATATTTGGTTCTTCCTTCCCAAGTCTTAACACTTAACCTTAGAGCATGGTCACAGATATAATTAACCCCTTGCCCATTGCTCTTACCTACTAGATATGGATCTGCCATTAATATATGGTGCTCAGCCCCAGATAAATTTCCCAATTACAATTCTAATTCCATATTGCTATAAATGCTAAATTTATAGGAAGACAAATTCTGGTTCAGAATAAAGAAAAACTTCCCAAAATTAAGTGATGCAAAGTGTAATGACCTTCTTCCTGGTGTCATCCATTCCCCATCACTGAAGCTCCATAAGTTGGGGGTTAGATATACATTTTTTCATGGTGTAGTATTTAAAAGCTTAGTTATCCAAAAATCCTATAACATTTAATCTCTTTTGGAGCTCATGGCTACAATTCAATTAAAAAATACTTTCTTGAGCATCAAGGGTTGGGAGCATGTTCTAGACATTGGAAACAATGTTAGTAATGGCAGACTATAGAGGCATATATAAGAAATACCAAGTAGAACAGTTTGGAAAGTATATAATCCTTGGAGCAATGCAGTATGAAACAAAATTGGCAAGATTAGGCCAGATTGTGCCAGATGTTAAATGTCAGGTAAGCAAGTCTAAACTTTAGTCAGTGGATAATAAGGAACCGCTAAAGGGATTTGAAAAGGAGTAATATATAATTACATATAGATAAAGATTAGCCTGCAAAATGGTGGAAAGGGTATATTAGAGAAGGATACAACAAGACTGATTAGACATTGTGAGGGTATTGCTATAGTGTGAGTGATAATGAAGACCTGTGCTAGGATTGTGAGGCTGAGAATATAGAAAAGAATAGATGCAAAATTAAGAAGTAGAATTAGTTGAGTCTGAAAGCCAATTGGATATGACAGGGGAATGAAATGGAAATAATCCATCTAAAGTAATCCCAAGATTTTGAACATGGGAGAGTAGGTGTTTTTTTAAATAGAACTAGTAACATCAGAAGTAATTTGGATGGGAAGGATAATAGCTTGGTTTGGAACATAATGAGTTTAAAGCAGTGACTGGACATCCAGGTGTAAATATCTTATAAACAGTTAGCATATTTTTGGACCTTAGAAAGAAAACAGATAAACATACACAGAATTTTAGGAAAAAAAACAGATAAACACACACAGTCAACTGATTCTAGATGCTTATTAAAAATATTTAAATAATAATAAAATAATAACATTTCTATGGTACTTTAAAGTTTACAATCCTCACAATGACCATCATGAGGACATATAACACCCTGTCTTCTGTGATGAAATCCAAAGAGGAGAAAGAAGGAAAAAATGTTGAGAAATTTCAAGAAGGATTATTAAAAGGAAAGCATTATTAAAATTTCCCAATAAAATAAAAGCTGTCTTTTTCTTCAAGTGTGGATACTTGCTATAAGCATATACACACAGAGAATGTGCTAGGTATGCACTAAAATCTAAGAAAAAAGATAATGCCATATTACTCAACAGGGAAAGAAAAAACAATGGTAATTCAATACCACTTTTTAAAAACAATATAGTATTCTGGATATATCTTTGGTACTTGGTATGTGGCAATGACTTGAGAGAAAAAAAAAGAGTTTGAGCAAACTTGGTGTATTTTTGACTTGGAGGCCACTGATCTCAAAGGATCCATTAATAGATTTTAGGGAACTGGATGGGGGAAAAGTACATTTTTATTTTCACTAACTTCTAGCTGAATTTTAGCATTTCCTTCAGTCATTTAAAACCTTTATTTTTAAAAAGGTTCCACATGCTCCTCCAGATTTTCAAAAGGATCTAGGACAGAAAAAGGTAAAGAACTACTGTCTGAGGTCCCTCTTACCTCTAAATCCTCTGATCCACAGAGAATTAGTTAAAGTAGAAAGGCTGAGTAGCAGTGGTGACCCAGCTGAAGGTCAAGAATTATGCCATGTGAAATCACTTTACTTTCTCAACTTTGTCCATTAAACTCCATTATCTTATTGGAACTGAACAGAAGAATCAGATAAGAAAAGGGAGTTGCAATCCGGCATCAGATAGGATTAACCTATCTGAAATAATGCAATGTAATAGATTAACTAAAAATTCATTAAAAAAGAATACTATAATTTGAGATAAACTGTGACAGCAAGTGAAATCAGAATGTGGGGAATGGATGGATCACAATGAAGGTCTTGAAAAAGTTTAGTGTGAGTGAATGAATGATATGGAAAGCAGTTTATCTTTGATCTGTCCCTCTTCTTTGTCTCTCATATATGATTGGCTATTAGGTCCTATAAATTTTACCTTTCTTGAAGAGTGTCATTGTAAAGTCCACTTGGACTTTATGCCCAAATCAATGTATGACTGAAGAAGGATGAGACAGGTCACTGGAGTTAGAAATATAAAAGGAGGATCTATGTAGTGAGGATATAAAGTATATTAGAGTAGTCAATAATATGAATGTTGAGGTGTCAAGAAAAGATGCGATTAATAACCATCCCTCTCTTCTCTCTTTTCTTCCTTACTTTAAGTGACTTTAACCTAGTAAAAAGAATGATAATCAGCCTAGTTCTCTGAGAATCAGAGCAGAGACAGGGAAAAGGACTTGGAGGAGATACTCTTCACATTTAAATGTCTTTCTCTTGGCTTCTTGCAAAAAGTTAAGGTTACTGAAATTGTCAAAGTTGCATAAGTCAAATGCCTTAAAGGATTTTTGGTAGCAATTCATGGATTTGATCAATTGAAATCTTGTTATTTATTAAAATTTTTGGAGTAGTTAGTTGAATTATTTTTTGTGTTACACTATTCAGAGTTTTTATTTGTAATGTTTTTCTAGGAGACCTACAGTCTTTATATTATCTCTGTTCATTCTGTTCAAATGCTTTAATTTATAATGAAATTCCTATGTTTTTCCAGTGCTATTGTTATTTGCTTCTCTTTGGCCCAATTTTTTCCCACTTCAGTATTTTTGTATTCCAAATCTGTTATTTTCTCTCTACAACTCTCTCTATCTTTCCCTTCTACTCTTCATTTTTCCTTCTTTCTCTCCCTCTCTCCCTTCTTTCTTCCCTTTTTTGCTGTCTTTCTCTCTCCTTTTCTTTTTTGAAGAGATTGCCTCCATAATGTTTGAAATTTTTTTCAACTCTGCTATTCAAAAATTTTTCTTAAAATATTCTATTTACCAAAGTTCATTCTTAATTTCTTCTAAAAATTATATTTCATTTTTGAACCATTCTTATTTGTAAAAATTATTCCATGATTTCCATTGAGTCCACGGGATTGATTATATTTTTCCCCAGACAATTTAGGTCAATTTTTCTTTATAATGTAATTCTTGTCAATGTTCTAGACTTTTTGAAGTTTTATGCATTGTTCCTTATTTTTATTATCCCCTCTGAAGGCTTATTTACTTGCAAATAAGATTTTTATTCAGGCCTTCTCTCTTGCATATTTTCTTTCAGTCTTTTTCTTATATTCCCAGACAATTGCCTATAGTTTTCCTTATCACTCTTTGATCTCTCTCTCTCCCTGCCACCCCCACACCATTCTTCTACTCTTTTTTTTTTTTTTAAATTTCCATTCTTCTACTCTTAAAAAAACTTTTGGAGTACATATTCAACTCTTTGGCAGGTATTGATAACTCTGCTAGAATAAAATCTCAGGGAGAGAATCAACCTCAGCTTTGCTTACAGTTCTCTTTAAGCAGGTGTTAATGCTTTTTTTTCTGCTCTCTTTGACTATGCATTGTATTCCACATTGTCTTCCTTTTCTGCTTGTCTCCATCTCTAGTTATTCTTCTCAGGCATGTGGATTACTGGGTAGAATCAATGTCTCTACATCTCATCTCAATCATTATTATAAGGGGACCATGCAGGAATACTCAGAGTCAAACTGAATTACAAGCCAATAAAGTCTCTGTGATCTGGGGGTGATGAGTGAAAAGTTATGAAGTAATTTGTAATTTCATGAGGATTTTACCTTATATTGTGTTTATGACTTCTTATCTTACAGACTCAGCTTTAGTTTCTTTCTATCTGATGTATAACTTCATTTCCCTAGGTTGTGAAAACGTCTATAATCACATGATTGCAGTACCTATTCTCACATATACTCTTTGCAAATACAATTTTCTTTTGCTTGTAAAAATTAGGATCTCTAACATTATATTCCCATTCTCATTCTGGATAGTATAGTGAGTACTTTTTTCATTCTTTAAGACTCATCTTATTTTATTCTTTATTTACCTGGGACAGGAGAGGAGGTATGTTGGGCAGTGAGAAAAAATGTTACTGAAATTTTAGGGTCTTGGGTTTAAAATACCTGATATTAACTATATATGTGACAATGGGTGAGATAGTTCATTACTAACTCAATTTATTTAGCTAGAATAAAGAATTGGATTACATTCTGTTTCAGTATTCTAGATGATAAAATCCCTCTCAACACTAGTATTTTATTTATTTGTTCATTCACTTACTCAATAAACATTTATCAAATGGATGCCACAAGACAACCACTAGTTTAGGCATTGGAAACACAAAGATTTTTAAACTGCATAGTTCTTATCCTCAAGCACCTACTAGGGAAGTTATGGTATGTATGCAACAAAATTTATATGCAGTAGAGTTTATATGCATCAATTTATAGAGTTAATTAAAAGGGGTACTGGAATCTGAGGGAAAGGGAGGATAATATCAAAAGGGCTACCAACCTAACTTCTAAAGAGAAAATTCCAGTGTTTGTTTGGGAGGGATAGAATACAAAGAGTTAACTGAGAGTTAAATTAAAAGATAAATATAAAGGCATAGCTGAAATAATGCAATAGATAATTGGAGTATCTAAATGCCTTGAACAAGTTCCAGTCACTAGTTCCACACTACATTCTAGAGTACAAAAAAACCCAGTAAATGTGATTATCAAATTCCTATCAGTGATCTTAGAAAAAAATGAAGAAAAATAGGTCCACCCCCAAGGAATTTATTTATTAAGCAAAGAACTTAAGATAGAATATGTAGATTTGGAAATTGTCAGGTTAGAGATAGTGTGATGCCTAAAGAGATTGCCAAGTGAAGTAATATGAAGAGAGACTAGAAGAGGGGCCAGTACAGAACCCTATTAGATACCTTTTGTTAAAGAACAGAGTCTAGATGAGGTTCTAGCAAAGGAAACTAAGCAAAGTCAGGTAGGTGAAAGGAGAAAGTAATGTCTAGAAAATCTAAAGAGACAAGAATATCAAGGAGAAGAGCATAGTAAATAGTGTCAAAACCTACAGAGAAGGGAGATAAGGGTATATATATATATATATATGTATACATACACACACATACATACATACATATATATGTGTGTGTGTATATATATATATCATGTTGTGGAAGTAGAATGAATAAGATCTAGCAAGCGATTGGAATATGTGAGGTTAGGGAATGTGAGGAGTCAAGGATAATTCTTAGGATTTAGAGCTAGGACTGACTGAAGGGATAATATTGCTTCCATTTCATAGAAATGAATTGAATAATGGGGATGGGTTTGGGGGAAAGGAAATTAATTTATATTTGAACATGTTGAGTTCTGTAGTACCCTGACATAATCTGACCACACCTGGAAGGCTTTGCTTAGTTCTGCATATCACATATTTGAAGTTTATTCAGAAGAGTATGACCAGTTTAAGAAGACAGGAAAACATGTCATATTGATCAAATAAAGAAAACTGCAGATGCTTAGTCCATAAAAGAGAACATAATTTGGATGAGCAGACATTTCTTCAAGTATATAACAAGGACTGTCATATGGAAAGAGAGATTATAATTATTCTTTTTAACTAAAGAGACCCAAACAAAGCAAGTGAGTAAAGGAAGAATTTTACATACATCAAAACCTCACTAATGAGTAGAGTTATCCCAAAATGGAATAGACTACCTCAGGTGACAATGTATTATACTTCCCGATTGAAAACTTCAAGAAGAGGTGGAATCAAATACATCTCAGCAGCATTGTGGTGGGAATCCTTTTTCATATACAAGTTGAAGAAGTTGAAGTCAAATATGTCAGAAGTTTGTTTTAATTCTTATTTTGTAAATGAGAAATAGAGATTTTTAGAAATTATTCTAGAGACTTCAAAATGAAAAAAGAACATTTAGCTGATGGGATGAAGGAAGAAGACATTTTAGGGATAGTGATTAAATCAGTAATTTCACTGACATAAGCATCTCCTAGATGAAGAAACTCAATCTACTAATACATGCACCTTATCTGCAACTTATGGACTTAGACAAGTGACTATGGGCAGCAAAAAGTTAAGTGACCTGGCTAAAGTAGCATGGCCAGGATTCATCAGAAGCAGTACTTAAATTCAGATCTTCCTAGCTCTGAGATCATCACTTCACTACTGCAGAGGATTCTGAAAGATAAAGAAGAAGTTCAATGTGGGCATAAGAGGCAGTCTATGTGAATGCACATTTGAGAGACAGTGTGTGGAAAGAAGAGCTTCATTTGGTTAGATCATCAAGTATATAAAAGGAAAGAATGTAAAATAAAACTGCACTAGAATCTTAGTGCTAAAACAGATCCTAGAAGAGAAAATGTTAAAATAAAAAGAAGACAACACATAGATTCATAACTAGATGGCATTTTTTATTTAATCTAGTCTGCTCCTAAATTTACAGATCAGCAAACAATCTCAAAAAAGTTAAGTGATTTGAGTAAAGATGGACAGATAGCAAATAGGAGAACTAAGATTTTGAGCCTGGAAGTTAGGTAGAGATTCTAAAATCCAACAATACTTCCCAGTATTTTTTGTATGCTGCTTCTTTGCAAGTGACTTCAGATGCAAGTCTAAAGCATTAGAATACAGAATATAGAATGTTGGAACTGAAAGTGACCTGAGAACACAGAATATTAGACCTGGAAAAGATCTGAGAACATAGACTATAAGAACTGGAAAGAACCCTAGATATTATCTCCTCCAAATTTCTTTCACTGATGAGAAAACAGAGAGGAGCGTTGTGAGTTTACATGACTAAACTTACATTGATTCAGTGATAGAGCTAGCACTGGCCTTGGTATCAAGAAGACTTGAATACAAATCATCTGTCAGGCAGGTTCCTACAAGTTGTGTGACTCTGGGTAAGCCATTAAACCTCTCTCAGACTCATTTGTTTCATCTACTAAATGGGAATATTATTAACTCTAATCTAACAAATGAGGTGATGAGAATGGAATGAGATAATAATTGTAGAGTGTTCCAAATCTAAAAGTGTTACATAAATGTTCTCCAGTGATATTCACATTAAGTTTTGTTGCTACTATTCCCCCTTGCAGATGACCTGGATTTCTTTCTATTTCTAATGGATACTAGGAACTGGACAGAAGTAACTGAATTCCTTCTCCTGGGGCTATCTAGTCGTCCAGAGATGCAGCCAATCATCTTTGGAGTTATCCTCTCCATGTACTTGATAGCAGTGACAGGTAACACCATGTTAATCATTGTTGCCCGCACAGACCCCAAACTACAGGCACCTATGTACTTCCTGCTCAGCCAGCTCTCCTTAGTTGACATCTTATTGACCACTATTATTGTCCCCCAGATGCTAGTGCACACAATGACAGGAATCCAGACCATCTCCTTCAAGAACTGCATAACGCAGCTTTTCTTCTTTATGGCCATAGGAAGTATGGAAGGTCACCTGTTGGCTGCCATGGCATATGATCGCTATGTGGCCATCTGTAAACCCCTGCACCATTCTACCATTGTCACCCGCAGCCTCTGCCTCCGCATCACCTCAACTTCATTTGTGGTGGTCAGCCTCAACAGTCTTCTCTACAGTGTGCTGGCTGCCCGGCTAACTTTTTGTGGCAACCAGATTACACATTTTTTCTGTGACATCACACCATTACTCAAACTCTCCTGCACTCGACCTGTGGTCAATGAGATGCTGATCTTCACTGAAGGTGCAGCCATTATTTTAAGTCCCTTTTTCTTTATCTTAGCCTCCTATGTCCGTATTGGGATTGCTGTAGCTCGCCTACACTCAGCTGCTGCCCTGAAAAAGGCCATATCCACCTGTAGCTCCCACATTCTGGTGGTGCTGCTCCTATATGGCTCAGTAATCCGTATGTACCAACGGCCATCTTCTAGTTATGACCTGGACCAGGACAGACAAGTGGCCATATTCTACACTGTGGTCACACCCATGCTAAACCCAATGATCTACAGTTTAAGGAACCAGGAAGTGAAGGATGCTCTGTGTAGGCTCTGGAAGAAGATACGGAATATTTGTTATTCTGGTGACTTCCAACCTGCCCCTCAATCTAGAGTAACCCAGCATCACATCTCTTGACCTCACGGAATACCATGGAAACCTTGGAAACACTTAGTATTGGGCATCATGGAGAGTTTGTTGCAGAGCATTATCTAGGAATGACCTGCCTTTCTTAGGAGAAAAGGAGACAGGGCAAGAAGAGCCCTCAAAGGCTATGCTGATTGGCTTTGCTTCTAATTTCTGAAGAAATATTTACATCTTTATACTTTCCCTCTATAACTTTGGAGAGTGAATCTCCATTAATCATTACTAGAATGTCACTTTTAACTAAGTGCAGCAGAGATTGTACAGAATGATGACTGCTGTCAGCCATATATACATAGACTAAAGTTAATTGGGAACTAGAGACTCTCTCTTTTCTACAGGAAGCAGTATGGTATTGTGGAAGAGGTCTGATATAGAAATGAAGAGATCTGAGTTTTAGACTGAGCCCACATTTATAAAAATTGATAAGTTCCTTCAGGGTCTCAGGGTCTATGTCCTCACCTCTAAAGTTAAAATGATGAATAAAGTAATTTCTACCTTTAACTCTTTATGTTCTCAAATCTAAGAGCTTCACATGATAAATTTATCTTCAAATTTTAACATTCTGTGTTCTTAGATCCTTATTCTAAAGTCCCCTCCAGCTCTAACATTCTACACTTCAGGGCACAGTATGATGTGTAGAAAATGTCTCCTGAATTTGGAGTGAGGAAAGAGAACTATTCAAATCCTGTCTCTGATAGACAATTAATAGATGTGTGACCAGAGTCTGAGCTTCCTAGGTAGAAGGGGGATAATAATAACCTACCTCATAGAGTTATTCTGAAGCTTAAGTATGATAACATACATAGGTATACATACACATACATACATATACACAGATAATGACTGTTATTGATCTATGTACCAGCTATTCAATGAGTGAAATTCCTTATAGATTCTAAAATGCAATGGTTTTCATATAGCAGCTAAAATATAATATTTTTCACTTTTTAAAAGTTTTTGAAATGTATAGAATATAACAGGCATTTCTATAATATTGTATAATAAAAAAGCTGAATATACATGAACCTGCAAATATACTATGTACAACTTTCTATTCCTTTCAAATATCAAAAAAATTGTCACTTTTTTTCTTTCCTCATTAACCCTTGGTCTACATTCACATTTTCTTTATAGTATTTTTGCTCTTCTATAGATTTTGGGAAATGCAAATTCCTCTTAGTTTCCTCTCATTCTCTCCCCTGCATTTTGACCCTTTTCCCCTTTTTTACTGATAGTTAAATGATTGTGGACTTCCTTTCCAGTGAATGATGACAGTACATGATATCATCCATACTGTGAGGTTCCTGCTAGCTTTCAAATTCTGTAATCAAACTAAGTTTTGAGCCAAAATCAATTTAATCTTTCTTGATGTCAGTTTCCTCATCTGTAAAATTAGAAAGGAGTTGGAACATTTCATCTTAGAATGAATCATTCTGATGATTTCTTAGCTCTAAATCTTATGCTTATGTCATAATCTTGTGAAGCTAGATTTCCTGTTTTCTAGAAAGAAAATGATACAAAAATGGAAAGAACAGTGGCCTCAGAGATAGACCTTTCAAATTCTTGTTCTTCCATTATACATATCTTGAAACAAGTTTTTTTCATCTTTTTAAGCCTCAGTTTTCCCACCTATAAAATTTCAAAACCATTTATGTACCACTTTCCTCACAAGGATCAAGTGAAATAAAATGTCTGAACATAGAGTTTAAGATATATGAATGTAAGCTTATATTGTTTCACATTATTGGCTTTGTTAGACAAAATGTCAGCCATACTTCCTGACTTCTCTATGATTGCACATGTTTTACAACTTTGAACTTTTGCAATGTGCCTTTTGCCTCTTGTTTGAAAGATTGACTTCTTTTTAAAAATTGGCCTAAATATTATTGCCATTGTAATCCATAATTTACAGATGAAAAAAATGAGACAAATGGAATAGGGCACCAGCTGTAGAAGATATTTTATGTAGAGCTCTACTTGAAGATAAATTTTGAAGAAAGCTGGGGATTAAGAATGAAATTGAGGAAGGAATGCATTCCAAGCATTCCTTTCCTTCACGAATGAATTTCCAGAGAACTGTTCTAGCTTTTAGGGTCAGCATCTACTCCAAATCATAGTCCAAGAGCACTTGCTGATATATTTTCTTTCATTTGACCAATCCAGTACATATTTCTTTAAAGCAAAAAGACATGTGATCAATAAAATAATTCAGTGAAATGTCCAGCAATATACATTCCAAACAATAGGGGTGTGGAGCCAAGATGGAGGACAGGACACATATTTCTCTCTGACCTTCTTTACAACCCTCACAATAACTATGAAATATAGCCTCTGAATTGGCTCTAGACAGGCAGAACCCACAAATATTGGGAGTGCGCCACATTATCAGTAGAAGATAATTTCAAAGATTGCCAAAAAAACAGTCTGTTTCAATTGGAAATGGGAGGGAGGCAGCAAGGGTGACCAGTACAAATGCCAGCACAGATAACTCAGTGTCCCAAAGTAGAGAGTTTGTGGATGACAGTGAACCTGCTTCAATCGGAAGTGGAAAAGAGACAGCAAGGCCCAGGCAGCTGACCACAAATGCCATTGCAGATAGCTCAGAGTCTGGGAGGAGTGCAGTCTCAAGATGGCTGAGCTGACTCTGACCACAAACACCAGCACAGAGCCTCAGGGCATTGCTGATGACTCCACGTGGCAGAGCCAGCAGCAGAAGTGAATCAGCACTAACCCAGTATAGCTGCCATTGCTTAGAAAACCTCCCCCACCCTAAAGGCAGATCTTAACTTAAAAAATGAGTAAAAAAGTAAAGAGGGCTCTTACAATTGACAGCTTTTATGGTGAAAGAGAAGAACAGCTTTCAAACCTTGAGGAGACTAAAGGCAGATTGTCTCTAAATGAAGTTCCAAGGGATGAAATAATATGGTCCCCATCACACAACGCTCTCCTACAAGACCTTAGAAAGAATCTTAAAAGAGAGCTAATGGAAAAATGATGAAGGGAAATGAAAACCTTGCAAGAGAGTCTGGAAAAGATAACATAAAATAGACATAGTGAAATGGAAAAAGCATATAACTCATTAAAAGATAGATTTGATAAACTGGAAAAATAAAACAACTCCCAGAAAAACAGAATTTGTGAAACAGAAAAAGAAAATAACTTCTTAAAAAACAAAATTTGTGAAATGCAAAAAGAAAATAACTCCCTAAAAAAAACAGGATTTGTGAAATGGAAAAAAAAATTCCATAGTACAAAACAACATTCAAAAATTCAATTGGACAAATACAAAAAGAAGTAAAAAAAGTAAATGAAGAAAATAACACACTAAAATTCAGAATTGAACAAATGGAAACAAATGACTCAATAAGGCAACAAGAATCAGTCAAGCAAAACAAAAAAAAAATGAAAAAATAGGAAAAAATGTAAAATACCTAATGGGAAAAAATAACCAAGCCGGAAAATAGATCTAGGAGAACAATCAAAGGATTATTGGATTCCCTGAAATACATGATGAAAAAAAGATCCTGAACACTATTTTTCAGGAAATCATCAAAGAGAACTGCTCAGATGTCATAGAATCAGAAGGTAAGAATTGAAAGAATTCACCAAACACCTCCTGAAAGAATTCCCAAAATTAAAACTCCAAGAAATAATGTGGCTAAATTCCAGAACTATCAGACCAAGGGAAAAATATTACAAGGAACCAGAAGGAAACAATCCAAATACCAAGGAGCCACAATAAGGATCACTCAGGATCTAGCAGCTTCCACATTCCACCACTAGAATCTGGTATTCTGAAGTTAAAGAACTTGGTATGCAGCCAAAAATAAACTATCCTGCTAAACTAAGCATTTTCTTCCAGAGAAGAAGATGGATATTCAATGAAATAGGTGAATCCCATATGTTTCTGACAAAAAAACCCAGCTAAACAAAAAGTTTGACCTACAAATATAGGACTTAAGAGAAGCATAAAAAGGTAAAAAGAACTCTTGAGAACTGTATTTCTGTTATGGGTATTCATAAAAAGTACATGTATAATTTTGTTTACTGTTATAATATAAAAAAAGGATCTAGAGATGGAAAGAAAATTGTACCAGTAAAAGGAAAAATGGAGGTAAAAAGAGGGAAACTACATCTCATGAAGAGGCAAAGGAAACCTATTATATCTGAGAGAAAGAAGGGAGGGGGATGATCATAGTGTGAATCTTGTTCTCATCAGAATTGGCTCAAAGAGAAAATATTAGACATTCGGTTTACAGAGAAAATTCTCCCACCTCAATGAAAAGTGGGAGGGGAAAAGTGAAAAGGGAAAGGATAGGCTAAATATAAAGGATTACAGAAATTGAAAGGGAAAGGTTTAAGAAAAGGGGAGGGACTCTATAGGGGAGGGAGGGATCCTAAAAAGGGAGGGCTGCATGAGGCAAGTTGTGCTCATAAGTTTAATACTGGGGAAGGGAGTAAGGGCAAAAGAAAATAGAAAAGCATAATCTGGGGTTAACAAGATGGCAGGAAATACAGAACTAGTCATTTTAACCATAAATGGGAATGGGGTAAACTCCCCCCATAAAGTGGAGATGGATAGCAGACTGAATTAAAAGCCAGAATCCTACAATATGTTGTTTACAGGAGTTACTCTTGAAGAAGGGCAATACATACAGAACAAAGGTAAAAGGTAAAAAGGTAAAACAGAATCTACTCTGCTTCAGGTGAAGTAAAAAAGAAGGGGTAGCCATCCTGATCTCAGATTAAGCAAAAGCAAAAATTGACCTAATTAAAAGAGATAAGGGAGGGCACTATATCTTGCTAAAGGGCAGCATAGATAATGAAGCAATATCAGTACTAAACATATATGCACCAAGTGGTATAGCATCTAAATTCCTAAAGGAGAAGTATTTTATTGCTATGTTTATTTTATTTACATATAAATTATGTATTACATATTATATAAAATATACTTTATAATTATTTATCTCTAATTTTATTGTTATAATTTCAAAATGCTTTCCAAAGGGATTGTACCAACCCACAGATACGGGCACTAGTAATGTCTATCTTCATCACATGAACTATTCCTCTCTTTTGTCATCTTTGCCAGTTGGAAGAATACAAAGTGAAATATCAGAATTATTTTAAATTTGTACTTTTCATTATTAGTGATTTGGATATTTTTTATATCACTAAGTTGTTTATTTATTTGCAATCATGGTAAAACATTTCCATGTATTCATTTTGTCTAAGAAAATCAAATTTTAATGATGAATGTTGGAGGGGATGCGGGAAAACGGGGACACTGATGCATTGTTGGTGGAGTTGTGAACGAATCCAGCCATTCTGGAGAGCGATCTGGAATTATGCCCAAAAAGTTATCAAACTGTGCATACCCTTTGATCCAGCAGTGTTTCTATTGGGCTTATACCCCAAAGAGATACTAAAAAAGGGAAGGGGACCTGTATGTGCCAAAATGTTTGTAGCAGCCCTGTTTGTAGTGGCTAGAAACTGGAAAATGAATGGATGCCCATCAATTGGAGAATGGCTGGGTAAATTGTGATATATGAATGTTATGGAATATTATTGCTCTGTAAGGAATGACCAGCAGGATGAATACAGAGAGGCTTGGAGAGACCTACATGGACTGATGCTAAGTGAGATGAGCAGAACCAGGAGATCATTATACACTTTGACAACGATATTGTATGAGGATGTATTCTGATGGAAGTGGATTTCTCTGACAAAGAGACTTAAGTGAGTTTCATTGGAGAAATGATGGACAGAAACAGCTACACCCAAAGAAGGAATACTGGGAAATGAATGTGAACTATTTGCATTTTTGATTTTCTTCCCGAGTTATTTTTACCTTCTGAATCCAATTCTCCCTGTGCAACAAGAGAACTGTTCGGTTCTGCAAATATGTATTGTATCTAGGATATACTGCAACATATTTAGCATATATAGGACTGCTTGCCATCCTGGGGGGGGGGAGGAGGGAGGGAGGGGAAAAAATGAAACATAAGTGATTGCAAGGGATAATGTCGTGTAGAAATTATCCTGGCATGGATTCTGTCAATGCGAAGTTATTATTAAATAAAATAAAATTTATATTAAAAAAAAAAAAAGAAAATCAAATTTTAAAAAGTGAAAAATAGCATGTTTCATTTTGTATTCAAATGTCATCAGATCTTTTTCTAAAGGTAGATAGTACATTTCATCATTAGCCCTTTGGGATTGCCTTGGTTTACTATAGAATATCTAAGTCATTCACAGTTTTTCATCATATAATATTGCTGTTAGTGAATGTAGAGTTCTCCTAGTTCTGCTCACTTGATTTTGTATCAATCCACTTAAGTCTATACAGGCTTCTCTTAAAATCATGACAAGTCATTTCTCTTAACATAATAATATTCCATCACAATTGATGGGCATCCCTTCAATGTCTAATTCTTAACCACCACAAAAAGAGCTGTTATAAATATTTTTGTACATATAGGTCATTTTCCTTTTTTAAAATTTTCTTTAAAACATAGACATGACAATGATATTGTTTAATCAAAAATGCACAGTTTTGTAATTCTTTGAACATATTTCTAAATAGTCTCCAGAATGGTTAGATCATTTCACAATTTCGCTAACAGTGCACTAGTATCTCAGTTTCTCCACATCCTCTCCAGTATTTACCATTTTCCGACCTGAAATGTGTGAGGTGGTCCTTCAGAGTTGTTTTAATTTTTATTTCTCTAATAAATAGTGACTTAGAGCATATTTTTTAAAAATATGGCTATATATGGCTTTGATTTCTTTGCCTGAGAGTTGTCTGTTCACATCCTTTGACCATTTTTCAATTAGAGAATGATTGGTATTTTAAAAAATCCGTCTCAGTTCTTTATATATTTGAGGGATGAGACTTTTTATCAGAGATATGTGTTGCAAAAGTTGTTTTCCAGGTTTCTGGTTTCCTTTTCATTTTGGTTGCATTCGTTTTATTTATGCCAAAAAGTCTTTTTAAGTTTGTATAATCAAAATTATGTATTTTATATTTAGGAATGCTCTCTAAATTGTTTTTAGTCCTAAATTCTTCCCTTATCACATAGATCTAGGATAGCTATACCATCTTCCTTCACATTTTTTTTTTTTGTAGATTCCTCTGATATCCTTTACCTTTTGTTCTACCAGGTGAATTTTATTATTATTTTTCCTACATCTGTAAAATGAAATTTTGTACTTTTATTGATTTTGCACTGAATGAATATATTATTTTAGGTAGAATTATCATCTGTATTACACTGGATCAGTCTACCTATGAGCAATTAATATTTACCCAGTTATTTAAATCTGATTTATTTGTGACAAAAGTGTTTTATAATTATATTATATTCATATTGTCTATTGGGGTTTTAAATGTAATTTCTCTTTCTATGTTTTGCTGCTGGATTTTGTTTGGTAATATGTAGAAATGCTGATAAGAGATTTTTTCTTATTTTGTATTCTACAACTTCGCTAAAATTGTCATTTCAAGTAGTTTTTTATTGATTTCTAGAATTCTCTAGTTACAATATTATATCACATGCAGAGAGTGATAATTTTGCTTTCTCCTTGTCTATTCCAATTTCTTCAATTTCTTTTTCTTCTCATATTAACATAGCTATCATAGTGGACATCTTTGCTTCACCCCAATGTTACTGGAAAGGCTTCTAGTTTGTCCCCATTATAGATAATGCTTGTTGTTGATTTTTAAGTCCATTTTTATTTATTTTAATACACATTGCTTTATGAATCATTCTGGGAGAGAAAAATCAGAGCGAAAGGGAAAAACCATAGAAGAAGAAAAAACAGAAAAAAAAGAGAAGTGAACATAACTTGATTTGTTCAGCATAAGTTCAACTAAATCTTTCCAGGCCTTTCTAAAATCAGCTTGCTCATCATTTTTTACACAACAATAGTATTCCATTACCTTCATATACTGTAATATTCTCTCTAAAATGTAATACTCTCTGTTGAGGTTTTCTTGGGGGTCTTTGGTGGCAGCTTTCATTTCAATTCAGTATTCACCATAAGTGCAGCCAGGGATTAAGGTCCAAATCCTTTATTGTCTCTTTCCAAGTCTTGTCTCCTTTCCTGGGGCCTGGTTAGCTTTCTTAGAGGCTTATCTCTCTCCTTGGTTCTGAGAGCTTTAGCTCCTGCCATCAGTCCTTTGTGTCCTCTGTGTATATGCTCTCTAATCAAAGGTGTGAATCTTGTCGAACTACAGTAAATACTAAGTACATGTACTGAACTAGAGAACTGTTAAGCACCATGCTAAATAACCATTGTCTCTATCAATTCCACTGACTTAGTATCTTGCTTTAAGTTCTGGCCCATAACAATATACCACAACTCATTCAGCCATTCCTCAATTGATGGGCATCTACTCATTTTCCACTATTTTGCTAACACAAAAAGGGCTCTACAAACATTGTTGCACATGTGGGTCCTTTTCTCTCCTTTATGATTTTCTTGGGCTACAAATCCATAAGTAGTACTACTAGGTCAAAGGTATGTACAGTTTGGCCATGGTTCCAGATTGCTCTCCAGAATAGTTCGATCATTTCACAACTCTATCAGCATTAGTGTTCCAGTTTTCCCATATCCCCTCCAATGTTTATCATTATCATTTCCTATCATTTTAGCTAATCTGAGAGATGTGAGGTGGTACCTAAAAGTTGTTTTAATTTGCATTTCTCTAATCAATAGTGATTTAGAGCATTTTTTCTATGACTTTAGATGGCTTCAATTTCATCATCTAAATGTTGTCTGTTCATATCTTTTGACAATTTATCAATTCGGTAATGGCTTGTATTCTTTTTGACATAGTTCTTTATATATTTTAGAAATAAGAGGGGACTTCCGGTTAAGATGGCGGAGAGGAGGCTCACAGTTGCATAAGCTCCGCGCTTTCTCTCACTATCCACTTCATTACAAGCCTCTGAATCAATGCTTGACTGAAAAAAAACCCACAAATAGTTACCAAGAGAAGCCATCCTTGAGATCCGCCAAGAAAGGTCTGTCTTTACTGGAGGGCTGGGGCAGTTTTAGATCGGGCGCAGGCTGAGGGCAGCGGCCGTGAGAGCACGGGAGCAGAGCTGAGAGGGGGTGGGGAGTGATCGTAGCCGTCTCTGCGGGGAGAGCTTCGCTACAGGTTTGGAACCTGCAGCAAGTCAACAGCCTAGCAGAGAAGCTAAAAACACCGGGGCTGAAGAATACAACCGCAAACAGCTGGAGTCTCTCAGGACCTGGCCGCCCCCCCCCCTTCCCCCCCCTCAGTGACTCAGCACGCTTTGGGATCTCAGAGCGCAGGCGCAGCACAGTCCTGCTAGTGCCTCACTGCTGCCCCCTGCAGTCTGTAGAGGAAGCTCGATAACACACCCAGCCCCCCCCCCCCAAAGAAAGACTCCAGTTTTTTCTGTTTTTCTTTGGTAGTTTGTCTCTGATTAATAGACAGAATGAGCAAGAAGCTGAAGAGGACTTTAACCCTTGACAGCTTCTACACAGATAGAGAGCAGACTCTAAATCCTGAGGAGACTAAAAACAGGCAGTCCCCAGGTGATTCCCCAAAGGAGGAGATCGTCTGTTCCTCAGCACAGATGAACCTCATAGAAGTGATTAAAAAGGCTCTCACAAGGGAGCTAGAAGAAAAATGGGGAAAGCAGAGTGAGGCTTGGCAAAAGGAGAAGGAAGCTTGGGAAAAGGAGAGGGAGGCTTGGCAAAAGAGCCTGGAGAAGTCAGTTAAAGAGAGAGTGGATAAAGAAGTAAAATCCTTGAAAAATAGGATTAGTGAACTGGAAACAGAAAACAGCTCTCTAAAAAACAAAATTGGCGAAATGGAAAAAAATTCCACAGAACAAAAGAACTCAATTGGACAATTAGA
Organism: Antechinus flavipes; assembly: GCF_016432865.1. Classification (NCBI taxonomy): domain Eukaryota; kingdom Metazoa; phylum Chordata; class Mammalia; order Dasyuromorphia; family Dasyuridae; genus Antechinus; species Antechinus flavipes. The sequence goes on along the minus strand of NC_067399.1, from coordinate 464,602,906 downwards.
GAAAGATTTTAAAAAAGTGAGTGAAGAGAATACTTCACTGAAAATCAGAATTGAACAAGTGGAATTGAATGACTCGAGGAGACAAGAAGAATCAGTCAAGCAAATCCAAAAAAATCAAACAATGGAGAAAAATGTGAAATACCTTCTGGGGAAGACAACAGACCTGGAAAACAGATCCAGGAGAGACAATCTGAGAATCATTGGACTCCCAGAAAAACATGATGAAAAAAAGAGCCTGGACACTGTCTTCCAGGAAATTATCAAAGAGAACTGCCCAGAAGTCATAGGAACAGAGGAAAAAATAAACATTGAAAGGATTCATCGATCACCCACTGAAAGGGATCCTAAAATCAAAACACCAAGGAATATAGTGGCCAAATGCCAGAACCCTCAGATGAAAGAAAAAATATTGCAAGCGGCTAGAAAAACCCAATTCAAGTATCAAGGAGCCACAATAAGGATCACCCAGGATCTGGCAGCATCCACATTAAAAGATCGAAGGGCCTGGAATATGATATTCCGAAAGGCTAAGGAACTTGGTATGCAACCAAAAATAACTTACCCAGCGAGAATGAGCATCTTTTTCCAGGGAAGAAGATGGACATTCAACGAAGTAAGCGAATTTCATCTATTTCTGATGAAAAAACCAGAACTTAACAAAAAGTTTGATCTACAAATATAGAACTCAAGAGAAATCTAAAAAGGTAAAGATTAATCTTGGGAACTATATTTTGACTATATAGATGTATAAAGAATACATGTATACCTTGTTCTAGAAATTGATGTGGAAAGGACATTGTACCAGAAAAAGGGTAAAGTGGGGGTAGTACATCTCATGAAGAGGCATAGGAAACCTATTATATCTGAGAGAAAGAATGGAGGGGGATGAATATAGTGGGTATCTTACTGCCTTCAGAATTGGCTTTAAGTGAAAAATCTTAAGACATATTCAATCTATGGTGAAACTTCTCCCATCTCATTGAAAAGTGAGAAGGGAAAAGTGGAAAGGGAAGGAATAAGCTAAGCGGAAGGGAATACGGGAACTGGGAGGGAAAGGGGTAAGATAGGGGGAGGAACTCTAAGGCGGGGGGAGGGACACTAAAAAGGGAGGGCTGTGAGAAGCAAGGGTGCTCACAAGCTTAATACTGGGAAGGGGGGAAAGGGGAAAGAAGGGAGGAAAGCATAAACCGGGGTTAACAAGATGGCAAGTAATACAGAATTGGTCATTCTAACCATAAATGTGAACGGGGTAAACTCCCCCATAAAGAGGAAGCGGTTAGCAGAATGGATTAAAAGCCAGAATCCTACAATATGTTGTTTACAGGAAACACACCTGAAGCGGGGAGATACATGCAGGTTAAAGGTAAAAGGTTGGAGCAAAATCTACTATGCTTCAGGTGAAGTCAAAAAAGCAGGGGTAGCCATCCTGATCTCAGATCAAGCTAAAGCAAAAATTGACCTAATTAAAAGAGATAAGGAAGGACACTATATCTTGCTAAAGGGTAGCATGGATAATGAAGCACTATCTATATTAAACATATATGCACCAAGTGGGGTAGCATCTAAATTCTTAAAAGAGAAACTAAGAGAGCTGCAAGAAGAAATAGACAGTAAAACTATAATAGTGGGAGATCTTAACCTTGCACTCTCAGAATTAGATAAATCAAACCAGAAAATAAATAAGAAAGAAGTCAAAGAGGTAAACAGAATACTAGAAAAGCTAGATATGATAGATCTCTGGAGAAAATGTAATGGAGACAGAAAGGAATACACTTTCTTTTCAGCAGTTCATGGAACCTATACAAAAATTGACCATATATTAGGACATAAAAACCTCAAACTCAAATGTAGTAAGGCAGAAATAGTAAATGCATCCTTTTCAGACCACGATGCAATGAAAATTACATTCAACAAAAAAGCAGGGGGAAGTAGACCAAAAAATAATTGGAAACTAAATAATCTCATACTAAAGAATGATTGGGTAAAACAGCAAATCATAGACATAATTAATAACTTCACCCAAGAAAACGATAATAATGAGACATCATACCAAAATGTATGGGATGCAGCCAAAGCGGTAATAAGGGGAAATTTCATATCTCTAGAGGCCTATTTGTATAAAATAGAGAAAGAGAAGGTCAATGAATTGGGTTTGCAATTAAAAATGCTAGAAAAGGAACAAATTAAAAACCCCCAGTCAAACACTAAACTTGAAATTCTAAAAGTAAAAGGTGAGATCAATAAAATTGAAAGTAAAAAAACTATTGAATTGATTAATAAAACTAAGAGTTGGTTCTATGAAAAAACCAACAAAATAGACAAACCCTTAGTAAATCTGATTAAAAAAAGGAAAGAGGAAAATCAAATTGTTAGTCTTAAAAATGAAAAGGGAGAACTCACCACTAACGAAGAGGAAATTAGAGCAATAATTAGGAGTTACTTTGCCCAACTTTATGCCAATAAATTCGACAACTTAAATGAAATAGAAAAATACCTCCAAAAATACAGCTTGCCCAAACTAACAGAGGAAGAAGTAAATATCCTAAACAGTCCCATCTCAGAAAAAGAAATAGAACAAACTATCAATCAACTCCCTAAGAAAAAATCCCCAGGACCAGATGGATTTACATGTGAATTCTACCAAACATTTAAAGAACAATTAACTCCAATGTTATATAAACTATTTGAAAAAATAGGGATTGAAGGAGTCCTACCAAACTCCTTTTATGACACAGATATGGTACTGATACCTAAACCAGGTAGGCTGAAAACAGAGAAAGAAAATTATAGACCAATCTCCCTAATGAATATTGATGCTAAAATCTTAAATAAAATATTAGCAAAAAGATTACAGAAAATTGTCACCAGGATAATACACTATGACCAAGTAGGATTTATACCAGGAATGCAGGGCTGGTTCAATATTAGGAAAACTATTAGCATAATTGACTATATCAATAACCAAACAAACAAAAACCACATGATCATCTCAATAGATGCAGAAAAAGCATTTGATAAAATCCAACATCCATTCCTAATAAAAACACTTGAGAGCATAGGAATAAATGGACTTTTCCTTAAAATAGTCAGGAGCATATATTTAAAACCATCAGTAAGCATCATATGCAATGGGGAAAAACTGGAACCTTTCCCAGTAAGATCTGGAGTGAAGCAAGGTTGCCCACTATCACCATTATTATTTAATATCGTATTAGAAACACTAGCCTCGGCAATAAGAGTCGAGAAAGATATAAAAGGAATTAGAGTAGGCAATGAGGAAACCAAACTATCACTCTTTGCAGATGATATGATGGTATACCTAGAGAACCCCAGAGATTCTACCAAAAAGCTATTGGAAATAATTCATAATTTTAGCAAAGTAGCTGGCTACAAAATAAATCCCCATAAATCCTCAGCATTTTTATACATCACCAACAAAACCCAACAGCAAGAGATACAAAGAGAAATTCCATTCAGAATAACTGTTGATACCATAAAATATTTGGGAATCTATCTACCAAAGGAAAGTCAGGAATTATATGAGCAAAATTATAAAAAAGTCTCCACACAAATAAAGTCAGACTTAAATAATTGGAAAAATATTAAGTGCTCTTGGATCGGCCGAGCGAACATAATAAAGATGACAATACTCCCTAAACTAATCTATTTATTTAGTGCTATACCAATCAGACTTCCAAGAAAATATTTTATTGATCTAGAAAAAATAACAACAAAATTCATATGGAACAATAAAAAGTCGAGAATCTCAAGGGAATTAATGAAAAAAAAATCAAATGAAGGTGGCCTAGCTGTACCTGATCTAAAATTATATTATAAAGCAGCAGTCACCAAAACCATTTGGTATTGGCTAAGAAATAGATTAGTGGATCAGTGGAAAAGGCTAGGCTCACAAGACAGAATAGTCAATTATAGCAATCTAGTGTTTGACAAACCCAAAGCCCCTAACTTCTGGGAAAAGAATTCATTATTTGATAAAAACTGCTGGGATAATTGGAAATTAGTATGGCAGAAATTAGGCATGGGCCCACACTTAACACCATATACCAAGATAAGATCAAAATGGGTCTATGACCTAGGCATAAAGAACGAGATTATAAATAAATTAGAGGAACATAGAATAGTTTATCTCTCAGACTTGTGGAGGAGAAAGAAATTTGTGACCAAAGATGAACTAGAGACCATTACTGATCACAGAATAGAAAATTTCGATTACATCAAATTAAAAAGCCTTTGTACAAATAAAACTAATGCAAACAAGATTAGAAGGGAAGCAATAAACTGGGAAAACATTTTCACAGTTAAAGGTTCTGATAAAGGCCTCATTTCCAAAATATATAGAGAACTGACTCAAATTTATAAGAAATCAAGCCATTCTCCAATTGATAAATGGTCAAAGGATATGAACAGACAATTTTCAGAGGATGAGATTGAAACTATTACCACTCATATGAAAGAGTGTTCCAAATCATTATTGATCAGAGAAATGCAAATTAAGACAACTCTGAGATACCACTACACACCTGTCAGATTGGCTAAGATGACAGGAAAAAATAATGATGAATGTTGGAGGGGATGCGGGAAAACTGGGACACTAATGCATTGTTGGTGGAGTTGTGAACGAATCCAACCATTCTGGAGAGCAATCTGGAATTATGCCCAAAAAATTATCAAAATGTGCATATCCTTTGATCCAGCAGTGTTTCTATTGGGCTTATATCCCAAAGAAATACTAAAGAAGGGAAAGGGACCTGTATGTGCCAAAATGTTTGTAGCAGCCCTGTTTGTAGTGGCTAGAAACTGGAAAATGAATGGATGCCCATCAATTGGAGAATGGCTGGGTAAATTGTGGTATATGAATGTTATGGAATATTATTGTTCTGTAAGAAATGACCAGCAGGATGAATACAGAGAGGCTTGGAGAGACCTACATGAACTGATGCTAAGTGAAATGAGCAGAACCAGGAGATCATTATACACTTCGACAACGATATTGTATGAGGACATATTTTGATGGAAGTGGATTTCTTTGACAAAGAGACCTGAGTTTCAATTGATAAATGACGGACAAAAGCAGCTACACCCAAAGAAAGAACACTGGGAAACGAATGTGAACTATCTGCATTTTTGTTTTTCTTCCCGGATTATTTATACCTTCTGAATCCAATTCTCCCTACGCAACAAGAGAACTGTTCGGTTCTGCAAACATATATTGTATCTAGGATATACTGCAACATATCCAACATATAAAGGACTGCTTGCCATCTAGGGGAGGGAGTGGAGGGAGGGAGGGGAAAAAAAAAATCGGAACAGAAATGAGTGTCAATATAATGTAATTATTAAATAAAAAAAAAAAAAAAAAAAAAAAAAGAAATAAGAACTTCATCAGAAACACTGGCTGTACATTTTTTCCCCAGGTTTATACTTTTCTTTTAATCTTGTTTCTGTTGATTTTGTTTATGCAAAACCTTTTTAATTTAATATAACCTAAGTTGTCCATTGTGCCTTTCATACTGTTCTCTAGTTCTTCTTTGTTTATAAATTTCTCCCTTCTCCAAAGATCTGATAGGTAAATTATCCCTTGCTCTCCTAATTTCTTTCTGGCATTAACTTATATTCCAAATCATGTACACATTTTGACCTTATTTGATATGGGGTGTGAGATGTAGATTTATGCTGAGTTTCTGACATATTATTTTCCAGTTTTCCCAGAAATTTTTGTCAAATAGTGAGTTCCTATCCCAGAAGCTAGAGTTTGGAGGTTTACCAAATAGTAGATTACTATAAGCTTTGTGTTATTCCACTGAACCCCCACTCTATATCTTATGCAGTAACAAATGGTTTTGATGATTGCTGCTTTATAATAGAGATTTAGGTCTAGTATTACTAAGCCAATATCCTGTGTATTTTTTTTCAATAATTCCTTACCATTCTTGACCTTTTGTTCTTTCAGATGAATTTTGTTAATATTTTTTCTAGTTCAATAAAATAATTTTGGGCAGTTTGGTATGGCACTGAACAAGCTAATCATTTTATTTGTTTGTTTGTATATTTGTCTTTTGTTTTAAAAGAGAACATTGTCATGTGCCCAGAAAAACATCAGGGAGGATTTAAAATATATAACAACAAGGCTTTGGTATGTTGTCTCATTAATGGCATTATCTTGGATGAAATTATGGAATGTGTTGTGATTTGTTGTTTGACCCACTCGTTCTCGAGAATTAAGTTATTTAATTTTATAAGTGGTTTTAAGTCTATCTTTCCCTAGCCCTTTATTGAATATATTTTTTTGTGGCATTGTGGTCTGACAAGCAAGCATTTAGTATTTCTGCCTTTCTGCATTTGATTGTGAGGTTTTTAATGTCCTGATACAAGGTCAATTTTTGTTCAGGTGCCATATATTGCAGAAAAAAAAGGTATATTCCTTTCTATCTCTATTCAATTTTCTCCAGAGGTCTATCACATCTAGGTTCTAGGATCCTATTAACAAATACCTAATTTCTTTCACTTGTTGATTTCTTTTTGTCTTTTAATCTCTTTTTAATTTTAATTTATTTTATGGGAAAAAAAGAAAAGGAGAAAAGGAATACAAAACAAAATAAAAGAGAACGTTGTTATGTGCCCAGCAGAACAGCAGGAAGGATTCAAAATATATAACAACAAATTATCAGATCAAGAACGTGTATGTGTATATATATATATGTATATACACATACACATATATATATTCATATATATTAGTAAAAGAAATTATATTTATGAATGTCCTTTTTTTTCTTTGCTTCTTTATAAATTGTTCTTTTGTTCTCTGATGCACACCTTTATTCTTCCCCCCTTTTCATCCTCCTACCACCCCCAAGTAAGCTACAATTAATAAAAGATATATTTATGTATACACATATACATACATACACACATACATACACACACACACACACACACACAAACATACCCCACATATACATGTCTTTCCTACCCCTGCTGACTTTAAATTCTTCTCCATAACTTGCCTTGCTATTACTTAACCTCCCCCAAGACAAGGCTCCCTCCCTTATTTTCTTTCCTCATCTTTTGCTTCCCCATCTGCCTCTCTCTCACCCTTTTTTTCTTTACAGATTTTGGGGGATCTATGCCCTTCATGGTAAATATATAGTGTTTCCTATTGAACACATTCCTGATGTGAGCAGGTTTTCAAAACTTCAAGCCCTCCTCTCCCAGCTATTGCCTCTGTGTCTATTCTTTCTCTGCACCTCATTTGTATAACATGATTGCTATTTTTACCTTAACTCTGCCAGTCTTTCTTTTGAGCTGTCCTATTGTTGATGTGAATTTTAAATATATATTGTACATTTTCAATGTAAAAAAATACTTAAACAATTTGTCCATGTTTAAACAGATTGTCCATATTGAGTTTCTTAAAACTCATCTTTGATTTTGGCTTTTATAGTTTACATTTTCTGTTAAGCTCAAGATTAGTTGATAGAAATTCCTGGAAATCTGCAAGTTCATTTAATATTCATTTTTCTTATTCAAAATTAGAAATAATTTTGCTGGATATGATATTTTTGGCCACAAGTCTAGTTCTTTTGATTATTGATAGATATGATTCCAGGACCTATAATCTTTCATTGTGGCTGCTGATAATTCTTGCACAATTCTAATTATAGTTCCACCGTATTTGAATTGTTTTTTTCTTGTTTCTTATAAAATTTTCTCTTTGATTTTGAAGTTTTAAAATTTGGCAATAATATTCCTGTCTGTTTTCTACAAAGGGTCTCTTTGAGGTAGTAATTGATGGACTTTTTCTATTTCTATTTTCTCCTCATGTTCTATCACTCCAGGACAGTTTTCTTGAATGATTTCTTGATTATTGTGTCAAGATTCTCTTTCTGATCACAACTTTCTGGCAGTCCAATTATTCTTGTATTTTCTCTTTTTGATCTGTTCTCCAGACCTGTCACTTTTCTTATAAGCTGTTTCACATTCTGTTCTATTCTCTCATTCTTTATAATCTGTTTTGTTATTTCTTGGTCATAACTTTATAGTCATACTCATAGTGTTACTGGCTTCCCCTTGTCCAATTCTAATTTTCAAAGAATTTTATCTTTGAGATGCTGTATCTCCTTTTCTAGTTGGTTAACTTTTTTTTATAATCTTCTTGTTTTTCTTAGATTTTTTTTTTAGTTTTTCCTTAATATCTCTCATTTGATTTTTAAATTCTTTTTTGAGTTTTTCTATACATTCTCTTTATCAGGGAGCCATTTCACATTATTCTTTCTCATTGAAGATTTTTATTACTAAAATGTCCTCCTCTGAAAATGAACCCCAGTCTTTCCTGTTCCCATAATATCTTTCAATGGTGGGATTCTTTCTTAGTTACAGATTCATTTTTTTAAAAATAAGAGATATTAGTTAAGAAGCTCTGATTGGGGGTGGGATGGGGGATGGTGCCTCAAGCTTCCTTTCAGCTCTCCCTTCTAATTAGGAACCTCAAACCAAGAGCTACACCATTCTGCAAGTGCAAGTGCCCACACAGACAGCAGCATCCCTGCCCCACTGCCTCTGCAGTAACCACGTGTGCTGGTTCCCTTTCACCCAGAGCCCTGTCTCAGCAAAACAGGGATCCTGTTCTTCCCCAAATCTTCTTGATTTTTCACCAGTCTATGTTCATCCTGAGATGCAAATGTGTGCTATTTGTGGGGGAAATTAGGAGAGCTTGAAATTTATCAATTTACTCTGCCATCCTCCCAGAATCTTTCCCAGTTAGTGTTTTTTAAATAGATATTACTTACCATTTTAAGAAAGCTCCACTTATTCATATGTTCTCTAGTATTTTTTAAATGGAATGACAAAATCCTATTTTGTCAAAGGTATTTTCTACATCTCTTAATTCTTTTTCATATGATGGTTAAACATTGCCAATTCTTTTGAAAACTGCTTGTTATATTCTTTTACCATTTTTCTATTAGAAAATGACTAAATGGCTTTTGGTTTTCCACATATACATTATTTGTTTATTTATATACATACATTCATATGTGTAAATGTATATATATATACATACATATATAACATGGATATATAAATATATACAAATTTAAGTTGTTTATATAGTTTCAATATCAAATCCTTATCAAAAATATTCAATAAATTTTTTCCCCTTTTGATTGTTTCTCTTTTTTTCCTAGGTGTATTAAATTTGTTTAGAAGATTTTCAGTTACATACAAAGTTATCTATTTTAATTTCCATTACCTTCTGGTTAATATTACATCTCCTCCCTTTAGTTCTGAAAGGTATATGATTTGTTTCTATTATAAATTTTATAGTGATCTTTAATATTAAAGTCATAGAACCATTTTTTAACTTTGTGGTTAAATAGAGCATAAGGTTTTGTTCTAAACCTAAATTCTACCAGACTGCTTTCCAGTTTTTCCAGCAGGTTATTTTCATTAAATACAGAATGATTTATGCATAATTTATCTTTTCCAATTTATTAAATACTTGGTTATTGAGCTCCATTATTTTTAAAGCTCCCCTATTCCAATGATCCTTCTTTCTATTTTTTACCAATAACATGGTTTTGATGACTCCTTAGTTATACAGCTTGAGGTTTAATAATGCTGTTCCTTCTTTACCTCTACTTCTTTATATTATTTTCCTTACCTAGTGTTTCTCTTATTTCTCCAAATAAATTTGCTATAATTTGATTTAATTCTTTCAAACATAATTCTTTGGTAGATTGATTGGGATAACATTAAAATGATTGTGATAAAATTACCCAGGGAATACACTGATTAAGTCCTTCTGTGGATCACTGACTCAAGAATGCAAAGGTAGTCATTTTCAGAATTGATTTATGCTCAGGGTACAAGCTTATCTGTATGAAAAGTAAGATAGTATAAAGCATTAACCTAGCAACTTTATATAGAAGGTGAATAAGTAAGTAGCAAAGAATTTTCTAGAAACAGGTGAGGATGACAAGGGTATACCCATCAGAAGAGGCAAGGTAAACACACAGCTAATTAGAGGAGTTGTGATTGTGCAGCAAATGTGACTGAAGCATTGCCCTCTCTGTATAATGGTAACAAAAAGTCTGAGTCAGTGTCTTTTTTATCTTATCACAGTTTTTCTCTCATCAGTGTTAGCAAGAAGCTCAACATTTTAAATTAATTTTGGTGCTATTGGCATGATCCGATCATAGACAATGAGTTTTCCTCTAGCTATTTAAGTTGTTCTTTATTTCTTTATAGAGCCCTTTCAAATTGAATCTTTTCTATTTTATTAATGTTGTTGTGGAGAATCTAAGTTTCCTACTGAAGATCAATTCATTCTGGGATATTTTTTCATCATTATCATTTTCCTTCATGTAATTACCACGCTAACACCCAGGACACCCCAGAATCAGCCAGAGTCAGGATAAGCAAAAGTCTGTCTTCATTCATGGTCTTCAGGGGCAGAAGTGAAGGAGATGAAAGTATAATCTCCACAAGGGCCTACTCCCTCTTCACAGCCGAGAGTGTGTCCCTGACTAGCTTTACTCTACCTCTAGTCCTTCCTACAATCCTCTATACACCAATCATTGAGCCAGCACGAATAGTGGAAAGGACCATTTTCCAAGGATATGACCATAGAGTATAGTCCAATTAGAAGTTAGCCTCAAGCGCTGAGCAGTCCGGACCTCAGTGCATCCCACAAGTTTCAGCCCTCTACACCTTCACATCATTGTTGTTTATATTTTTTCTTGGATTCACTCATTATTTAGTATTTCATTGTTAAGTCTCAATTTGTATCTATGGATTCTTTTTGTATTTCCTGATCTACTATATTTATTTCATTATAGTCAATAAGTAATGTGGTTATTATTCTACATTTATTTACAATATCTCCATGTCCTAATAGTCAAATTTAGGGAAAGATGCATATTGTGTTGTCTCTGTTGATAGGTATAAAAATATGTATTTATGTTATATATATTATATATCATATATATTCTTTAGCCTTCATGTCTCTGAGCTCTTGTTTTTCTAGCAACATGTTCTGTTTTATATTTTCTCTTTTGATTCTGTTGGATTTTTCCTATTACTGGCTCTATCTTGATATAATTCAGTTATTTCTTCCCTTATAATTTAGAAGCTAAGCTATTTGGATCACACAAGTTTAATAGTTATATTCATTTATTGTCTGTGATTCCATATATAATAGTTATTTCTGTGCTCTCTGAAGTTTGGGATGGTTTTCTTGAAGAATTTCTTGCATCATATTATTCATATAAAAATTTATTCTTAGCTTCCTGCTCTCCTTCTAATCAGGGCTGCATTGAGTACCTACTAATCTTCATCAGAAGGGTCAGCTGATATATGCTTCCCGCATATTGCCTTTGAATAGTGAAGCCCAGGGCTATGGGCCTATGTGAAGGTTCAACAGTGTTTGGCTGCTATGTGCAAGACCAATGCATCTTTCATAACAATTTGATCCCATGGTTAGTCAGAGTCCCAGCCACATTCATTAAAATTGTTCAAGTGAGATTGGTCCAGGATTAAATTTTATCATTTCCCACTGCCCTTAGAAACCTCATCAGTCTGCACCAATCACTTTCTTTTTTGCTTCTGTCCATCCACTTTCTTCTTGCCCCTAGAATCTCATCAAGGATCCATGTTTTGCCAAGGACAGAGAAGTGACACATTTTCCCTGGATCAGCACAAACATCAGGGCAGAATTGAGCTGCTCTCTAGATACCTTGGAGTGAAATTCCTTAAATTACCAAGTCTTGGTTAATATTGTACTTTGCTGATTCTACAAAAACTCTTTGGTAAAATTTAATAAATGAGTGAGTAGACTCACTATCATGGAGTATGATGTGATATATTATATACTATATATAATATAGAGTTGGAAATTCATCTGAAGGGGAGGGGAGTTAATTAACTACAACCTCAATGTGAATCAATAATGCAATATACTACCCCCTCTGCTTCCTCTAATAAAATCCAATGCTTCTCCTGATTCAGAAGGATGGCTGATCATTCATTAGCTGTGGTTACAGTGTTAGTGCATAGGATGCATTTACTGATTTTAAAGCAAGCAGGTATCTTAAAGTCCTTTTGGCCCCAACCCTTAATTTTATATATGAGAACATATTTTAAGTGACAGATAACAGAAAATCATTAAACATCAGAATTGGGAAGAAAGTCAGAGGTCATCTAATCCAACCCAAATTTCAACAGCTGGGGAAAGTGTTAGGTTTGGAGTTAGGAAGATCTGAGTTCAAATTATATCCCTGATGTTTACTGTGACCATTTACTCTTTAAGCTTCAACTTTATTATATGTTTATTATATGTAAAATGGGGGAAAATAACAACACCTACTTGATAGGGCTTCTATAAGAATTAAATGAGATAATATTTATAAAATATCTAATAAATCTTAAAAACACTTACTATATGCTAGCTATTATTATTATTATTATTACTATAATATCCTAAACAAGTAGTCATTTGGGCTTTATTTGAAGACCTATCTAAAAAGAAACCCTATTATCTCAAGAGGCAGCCCATTCTACTTTTTTTGAGTATTAGAAAATTTTTTCCTCATATCAAACCTAAATCTTCTTTTAGACTTCTACTTCTTGATGCTGTCTACTAGGAATAAGCAAAACAAATGGAATCTCTTTTCCATATGACAACTCATTATATTGCAAACAACTATACTAATTTTCTTAAGTCTTTTTTCATCAGGTTTTTCAACTTATCTTTACATACTATGATCTTCAGTTCCATCACTCTTCTGGTTGACCCCTTGTTGAATGCTCTTCAATTTATCAATATCATTGCTAAGATATGACATCAAGTACTGAACAGAATGTGTCGATAAAGAATGATATTGGAAAAGTAAAGAAGCACTATTTCTTTTTTCTTGAACATAAACCTTTCAATGTAGCCTAAGTTTAAATTAATTTGTTTACTTTGTTATAAGGATTACAAGAAAATTACAATGAAAAATAACTTTTTCTTACTAGAAAAAAAAAGTTTACCTAGTGTCAGTGGTCTCTTTCCCATTTCTCTGTTTGCTCCTGCTGATTCAGCTGCCTTGAATTCACCTAATCATTCTAAAATGTAGCCCATGTTTTTCCATCTTTTCCACAAGATTAGCACAGCAGACTTTATCAAATATCTTGCTTAAATCCAGGTAAACTTTATCTAAGACATTATTCTGATATAAGTAATCCTGCCAAGAGAAGAAATGAGATTAGTTTATCTTTATTCTGTTCTTGATCAAAGGATCATAGGTGCAGAGCTAGAAAGCTCTGGAAGTCTAATCTCATCTGAGTCAGTCTAACCATTTTATAGATGAGGCAGATAGATGAGGTGGGCATAGATGAGGGGTAGTCAATAATTTGTCCTGGGCCACACAAGTAGCAAGTAGCAGAACTGGGACTGAGTTCTGTTAATTGCTATCTGAGTCATTTTAGGTAAGTCATTTAAATAGTCAGTTAATCAGTCAATAAGAATTTAAAACCTAATATGTGACAGATAAAGTACTAAGCACTGGATATACAAATAGAGACAAAAGACAATCCCTACATTTGATGAATTTGCATTCTAATGGAGGAGACAACATATAAATAACTATGTACAAATTGGTTATTTACATGATATATTGAAAATAATAAGCAAGGGAGTTATTAGAACTAAAGGGGAGTAATAATGGCTTCAGGCAGAAGTCTGGATTTTAACTGCGATTTGCAGTTATAGGAGGTGAAGATCAGGAAGGAGAAAATTCTAAACATGGAAAATAGTTTGTGAAAATTTTTGGAATCAGATAATAGATTCTCTTGTCAGAGAAATCAGAAAGAGGCCACTGTAACTAGGTAAACATATTTTTCTAGTAACAAAATTTTATTTTTCATTGTAATGTTCTTGTAATCCTTATAACAAATGCACATAACCAAGCAAAAACAAATTTCTAAATTGTCCATGTCTAAACATAAATATCTTATTTTGTTCTTCAAATCCATTTTCTCTGTCAAGCGATAGATCAGTCTTCTGGAATCTTGATTAGTCATTGTGTTGACTCAATGGTAGTTTACTACTTCAGAGCTACAAATAAACAGTACATTTCCCACAAATGGGTCTCTACATTTCCCACAGATGGGTCTCCTTGGTGTATGAGTAAATAAGTGGCAAAAATATAGGTGCAAAAAAAAAGGTCTGATCATCTGGGCATGTTAAAATAAACAGAATGGGCTTAAGAGCAACAACTTGTAAGCTATTTGAGGAAACATGTTGCACTAAAGGATTTCCTGAAGAATATCTAATTAATGAGAAAATTCTGCTTCTTTTCTGGAGCTTCTTTTCTTCCTATTATTGTGTGTAATTTGCCCCATCCTTAAAGAGACTTTCTCTCAATAGGTTTGGAGCTCTGTTAGGATGACAGCTTTGATTTCATTGAGTCAGAAAATTATCTTTGTAATAGATGGAGAATTTTCCTAGACTATCACACAAGTTCCATGGTCCATACCATTTCCTCATAGAGTATCTTGAGGTCCTGATGAGGAACACTTAGTAAGAGAGCTGAAACTAACAAATCTGAAACCTAGAACTAGCAAGATGTAGCCAGAGAAGGCTATTGGGAGAGAGAAGTCAGAGAAGCATACTGGGAAAGAGACAGAAACTTGACCTTTGATTTCATTTGTAGAGGGAAGTCTCAGGTGAGGAAACTTCTTCCATCAGTGTGGGTCAGCACTTTTTCTGCAGTTTATAATCTTACAAAATGACTTAAAGCACTAAGGAATTAAGTGACTTCCTCAGGAGCCATAGAGACAGTATATATCACAGGCCAGCCTATAGTACAGGTTTTCCTATCTTAGAAGACAGCTCTATACTCACTGTGTCACGCTGCTGGAAGTATATCCTCAAATCAACTTTTAAAAAAAATTTCTTTTTTTATTATAGCTTTTTATTTACAAGATATATGCATGGATAATTTTTCAGCATTGACAAATGCAAGACTTTTTGTTCCAACTTTTCCCTTCCTTCCCCTCACCCTTTCCCCAGATGGCAGATTGACCAATACATGTTAAAGTTGTTGAAGTATAAATTAAATACAATATATGTATATATGTCCAAACAGTTATTTTGCTGTACAAAAAGAATCAGACTTTGAAATAGTGTACAATTAGCCTGTGAAGGAAATCAAAAAGGCAGGAGGACAAAAATAGAGGGATTGGGTATTCTATGTAGTGGTTCATAATCATCTCCCAGAGTTCTTTCCCTTGGCATAGCTGGTTCTGTTCATTACTGCTTTATTGGAACTGCTCAAATCAACTTTTAAAGGCAAAGCCTTAAGTAAAGATTTTATAACTCAAGTCTCTCTCAGTAGAGGGACCCAGGGACTTGGGACCATTGGGACTAATGAAAGGATAAGGCTGGAAACATGTCAGAGTTCACCAGTGCTGGGGAAGAAGAATCATTTTGTAGCTACTTATTTTAACTAATTATTTTTGCTAAATAGGCAAGAGAGAATGAAAACTATCAAAACTATTTAAATTTTGATGCTCTCTAATAAAACCCCAGTTTTCCTACCCTTAATTATAGTCTTTCTTAACTGAGTGCCTTGCAAAAACCAAGTGCTACTCAGTGTATATTAAATAAATGAATTGATGAAATTAGAGCTGACCTTTGGCACATTTGTGAATTTGGTAGAGTTTGTCTCTGGTGGCTAATAATGCACACTTTCCCCAAATATATAGTACTCTTTTCTTACTCTTAATCTCCTTGGTATATGTCTGTTCTTTCCACCATAAAACAATAATTAGTTCTGTGACACTGTAAAGTCTCCTTGCTCTGGGCTTCAAATGCCTCATTTGTACCATAAAGTGGTTGGATCTTTGATGATCTCTAAGATCTCTTTTGGTTTTCACATTTTATGTTATAATATTTTCTATTCTAAATTTCCTTCTCACTCTAACATTCTTATGTTCTAAAGATCCTTTCACTTTTAGTGTTTGATGTGTCTCTGGTGCCATGAATCTATGATTTCTAGAACTTAATTCTATCCTTCAATTTCCATAGACCCTGTTTCATGTCTTTGTTCCTTAGGCTGTAAATAAAGGGGTTCACCATGGGGGTGACCACTGTGTACATGACTGTGGCCACTCTATCCTTGACCACAGAGTAGCTGGACAGAGGACGGAAATAGACATAGATAGCACTTCCATAAAACAGTACCACAATGGTGAGGTGGGAGCCACAAGTGGAGAAGGTCTTCCATTTTCCTGATGCAGAGGGGATTTTGAGGATGGCAACAATGATCCTCAAGTAGGAGAAGATTATGCATAAGAAGGGGGTCACAATAACAGCCAGTGTCTCTGTCATAACCACAACCTGACTAGAAGAAGTATCAGAACAAGAAAGCTTCAGCACTGGCTGTGTGTCACAGAAGAAGTGTTTGATGACGTGGGAGGCACAGAAAGACAGACGGGACATGAGCAACACACGTAAAAGAGCATGGAGGTGTGAGATCATACAGGAAGCCACTGCAAAAATGACACAACGCTTATGACTCATGATCACAGAATACTGTAAGGGATTGCAGATGGCTACCAACCGGTCAATAGCCATGGAAGCAAGGAGATAGCTGTCTGTGTTTCCAAAGGCCATGAAGAAGTACATCTGCACTAGACAGCCTATATAGGAGATGGTCTTTGTCTCTGACAGGAAATTCACCAGCATCTTGGGGATAATAACAGAGGTGAAGCAGATATCAATGAAGGACAAGATGCTCAAGAAGAAATACATTGGGGTATGAAGCCTTGAGTCTGAACGGATGACCACTATGATCAGCAAGTTCCCAAGAAGAATGATCAAGTACATATTAAGGAATATGATGAAGAGTGGCTCCTGCAACTGAGGATTTGAGGAGAGTCCCAAGAGAATGAATCCGGAAGTACTACTGCTGTCCCAGCTGCTATTGCCATTCTTTTCCTCCAGGATATCTGGAATTTTCAGAGAAGGTTTAATATATTAATGAAGCTCAGTTTATTATTTCAAAAATAAGAATGTGCCAAGCTTTCATTCCTATAGTATAAGATTTCTCAAAAGTTTTGATGCATTATGTTTTAATAAGTTTAACCTTATTTCAATTTATGAAACAGTAGAAATTATTAGAACTTTAAATGCACTAAAACTCTTAGGAATCCAAAATTTAAGGTTTACATAGTATTTTTCCAAACACTTTCTTGAGTCTTTTCTGAGCCAGATATTACAAATAGAATTTTCTCAATTGTATATATCTGAAATTTGAGGATCAGATAGATGAAGTGATCAGTTTAAGGTCACAAACTAGTAAAAGCAGAAATCAAAACTTGAAGTCCAGGTCTTCTGAATCCATGTTCTTTTTCAATAAACAAATGGAAACAATGTTTCAATAAACAATTCCATATAAATGGAGACAATGACAAAAGGGATCTTTCCATTTTAACAGGTCAGCTGGTAGAATGGGGAAAACACCGGCCAAGAGTTGGGATTCCAGATTTATTGCTATACATTGGCTGTGTGATGTTGAGAATGTCATTTGATGTCTGAGATCATATCCTGTCTATAAAATAATAGTCCTGCCTATTTCAGAGTACTGTTTTGAACATCAAATGATATAAAGTAAGCAAAGCATTTTAGATATTTATAGATTGTTAGCGCTGGAAGGCACGTTAAAACTCATCTTGTCTAGTTTGCTCATTTTACAAATGAAGAAAGTGAGGCTCTGGGAAGTTTGAATGACTTAGTCAATGTTACACAACTATTTAGTGGCTGAAAAAGTCAATGTTAAAAATATGTAAAATATCAAAGTCTTAAAGTCCAAAAGAATACAACCACAAAGATGGAATTTCAAGAAACTGTACAGCAGGCACAGAAGGATTCTGGTTGGTTCAGGTCATCCTATGAAATTACACCCAATCTGAAAAGCCATTGATTACCACAGACCTGCTGGGGAAAGATATACTGTGACATAGACACTTGACAAACCAATGAAAAAAGAAATTCCCTAATGTTATACTTCATCATCTCCTCGAACATTGAATTCTGAGGATGAGAAAAATAGGTTACTTAGCATAGAAGATTCATAGAATTTTAGCCCACAAACAAGTATAAAATAAAGAATGTCAGCGATAAAAGAGACTTTAGAACAAAGAACATTTTAGAGCTGAAAGAGATACTATAAAAATAGGATGTTAAAGTTGTAAAGGAACTCAGAACATGAGAGTGCTTGAAGATAGAATGTCAGAGCTTAATGAAGATTAGAACTTATTTATAACATGGGATGTTAGAACACTCTTGACTTTGTTTTCTACTATAATTCTCAAAATGTCTTGTTAAAGGATTAGTTGGTGAGCAGTTAGAAAATAAAGAGATGAACAGTACTAAGAAATATTGTGGAGTTTCTCAGGAAGATGTGGATTAAATTAAGTCTTCTCTTTTGACAAGGTTACTAAAGTGATAAATGAGGAGAACTCTGTAACATATGACTATCACCATCATGTGAACATTTGTAGAATGATTCCAGGTTTACAAAGTACTTTATACATATTATCTAATTTGACCTTCACAACATCCCAGTGAGAAAGATACTATTTAATCCTCTCATTTTGTAAATAAAGAAATAAAAAAAAAGAAAAAGAAAAGAAAAAGAAACTAAGGGTTTAGTGACTTGCAAAGATTCAGAGAAGATGGTACAGTAGGTCAGAAAATTTCAAGCTCTCTAAATTTTGTCCATAAACAGAACAAATTTGTGCCTCAGGGTAAACATAAGCTTACAAAAAAAAATTTAAAAAAAGATTTGAGGCTGAACATTACATCCTAGAACTGAAGAGAAAGACCTGAATTTGTAGAAGACCCCATCTCCCACTATTGAGGTTTAACTGCTGTGAAGTATAAACACTTCCAGGCTAGCAGAAAACTCAATGGCTAGCTGAGTTCCCAGCTAGTGGAGTCCCAGCCCTAACTACAGGACCTTTTACTTCCCAGATAGCCTGGGGATTTGGCAGAGGAGGGGGGGAGGGAGGAATCGTGAGTCCAGGAAGGAATCCCTGCTGATTAGAAATGCCAGGTCTAGCTGTGCTGCAGAGATGCTGACTTGGGCAAGAAGGAACTAGCACACCTCATTAGTGCAGAAACAGTGGGGCAGGAATGCTGCTGGCTATAGGCATTAGCAAGCAGTTGGAGGGGCTTATACTAATAGTTCTTACTAAAAAAAAAAAATTAACAGGCAAAGAAGAAAGAACCCAATCATAAAAACTTACTTTGGGAATAGAGAAGACCAGGGTTCATTTTTTAGAGGAGGATACTGAAGTAAAAAAGTCTATTCTGCCTCGAAGAGTAACATTAAATGGCTACCTGCCTAGAAAGAATTTATAGAAGAACTCTAAAAGACTTAAAAAATCAGAAGAGATGGAGGAAAAACTAAAAATATAAAGAACCATACAAGAAAAACAAGAAAATTATGAAAAAAGTTAACCAATTAGAAAAGGAGATACAGAATCTTAAAGAAGAAAATAATTCTTTGAAAATTAGAAATGGTCAAGGGAAAGCCAGTAAAGCTATAAGAGACCAAGAAATAACAAAACAAAGTATAAAGAATGAAAAAAATAACAGAATGTGAAACATCTTATAAGAAAAACAACAGATCTGAAGAACAGATCAAGAAGAGAAAATATAAGAATAATTGGCCTACCTGAAAACTGTAACAAAAAAAAAAGAATCTTGACACCATAATACAAGAAATAATCAAAGAAAATTGTCTTGGAGTGATAGAAGAAGAAGGCAAAGTAGAAATAGAAAAATTTCACCAATCCCCACCTCAAGAGAGCCTTTGTGGAAAACACAAAGGAATAGTATTACCAAATTTCAAAATCCCCAGATCAAAGAGAAAATTTTGCAAGAAACAAAAAAAAAAATTCAAATATACTGGAGCTATAATTGAAATTATATAGGGTTTATCAGCAGTTACAATGAAAGGCTGCAGGTCCTAGAATAATATTTAATGGCATTTTAATGGCAGTCTCCAAAATCTATCAAGAAATAAGGGAGGAAGGAATAAGATAAGTCTATCTAGGAATCATTGATCTCAAATTCAAACTTAAAGATTCAAACAAGAGAGAAATCTATATTATATGTCAGCTACATAATATTGTTTTAGATGCATGTTTATATATGTGTAAATGCATGTATGTGTGGGTATGTGCATATAAATATATGTGTGTGGGTGTGGATGTATACATATATATATTTGGATATCATGTGTGTATAAATATATCTGTGATTAACTGTAGCCTGCTTGGAGGAAGTAGGAGGGATGGAAGTGGAAAAAAAGAGTAAAGCAAAAAGTGCATAGTGGAGAACAAAAGAATAAATTACAAGAAAGCAAAGAGAAGATGGATATTCATGAATATAAACTCTTCCATTGCAATATATGCTTCTTGAAATGGAAATTTATTATTAAATATTTTTAATACTCCCTGATGTTCTGTGAAGCACATGACAATTTTTCTTTTCTTTTTTTAAATTTTCTTTTCTTTCTTTTTCTATTTTGTTCTTTCTAATTTTGCATTTAGTTTAATGAAAAATATTTAAAGAGAATGAAATACCAAAACCCAAAATAAAAAGTGATTCTGATGAAGACAATGATGAACTATTCCAAGGGACCAATGTTCTTATACAGAAAATATCTAGTTTTAGAACTAGGAAGACTTGGATTTAAATCCCATCTCTGACACTTATTGGCAGTATAACTTTAGGCGAGTCAACCTTCGTAATGTTCTAGACTAGAGCAAAGCTTCCTAAATTGTAAGTTGCGATGCCATATGGGATCACATAATTGAATGTGGGGTTTGCAAAATCATGATTTATTATCAGTAAATATTTGATTTGCATGCCTCTTTTATATTCCTAAACACCTGGGATCACATAAAAATTTCTTAGGTGAAAAGGGGTCACAAGTGGAAAATGTTTAAGAATTCTGCTTTAGAACAATAGTACCATGCTTAAATAAAAATGGGGGCCATTAAACTGCACACAAGGATCCCCATAGATCTTGTATTGACTCTCAAAATCATCTATCAACATTGTTTATGTTCTATTGTATTTTTCTTATTTTGCCAAATGTTTTCCATTGATAGGGATGGAGAAATAATATAGCCTAGGGTTCTGTCTATTTGACATCTCTGTTCTAGACAACTTTCTAAGACTCTTAAGTGCCAGACTTGCCACTTAAATTGATAGAGGGAATTTTCTCATTTGGAGTTCTTTATACCAATGAAACATAAACCTGGCCCTATCTGTACCCTTATTTATAGAAAAGAAACAGATAAATAATTGAGGGTGAGTACAAAAGAATGATCCTCGAATAATCCAGGTGTACTAAAGCCCAGACTAGATTGAGATAGTTGATGAGTGGTAAGTACAACAAAGATTTTTAAAAGCTATTTGGGAAATATTCTTTGAGGGGGAAAAGATGGTGACAATGGAAGATGATTTAAAGGTTGAATGACATCAACTCTCATTTTGTTTCAATTTTCCCCACAAGGAGAGAATCTTTGGATTTAAAAGTACAAAAGAAATGATTAGTAGGGAGTGGAAAACAAAAATGAATATTATAGCAAAAGGGCACTTAGCTTCCTTCAGTAAGTCTCTCTCTAATCTTACATCAGGTATATTAGGGTGTAGAAAAAATATGTTTATATAATTGGTGAGTTGCTGTCAATTTTTTTTTTAATCACAAAGGAGAAGTGCTATAGGATTGGCAAATAATCTCAATTCTCAACAAAAATCCAGGGGTTTCATTGGCAAAAAAAATTAATTTGTATCATTGGAATAACTATAGAGCATATTAAAGACATACTCTAATTGTTCAAAGCAGGGACAGCTTCATTAAAACCAATTCATGGTAGTCTAATCTTTCCTTTTTTGACAAGTTAGAATATTGTAACTGCAGGATGCAAAGATTTTATCATGGCGTTTGACAAATGCTCCCATTCTTCCTTTTTTATGAGCAAGTTAGGGAGATGGGGTTAAATTATAGTACAATTATGTAGATTTAAAACTGCTTTAATGCACTCAAATATTGGTCATTAAATACACTCATCATATTTTTATCAATAAAGCCAGAGAAGGTAAACTTGTCAAGTTCTCAAAAATACAAATCTGAGAGGCCTAAAATAAAACCCCCATGCCATCCACAACTTTTTAACAAGGAAGACTCAAATAAGATGAAATAAATGTGGACAAATTAATGTTATGTTATTGGGTTTAAAATCACTGCATAATATTGGATTAGGGGCTGCTAGGATAGTACAGTAAATGGAGCACCAGGTCTGAAATCAGGAAGTCTCATTTCCATGAGCCCCTCAGATATTTACTAGCCATGTTACTCTGAGCAAGTTATTTAACCCAGTTTCTCATCTATAAAGAAAAATGAAGATAAAGAAAGAAATGGCAAAGTGTGAGTTGGGATCATTAGAAAGCACAATGTCAAGAGAATGAGAAAATAGGTAAAAATGTTACATTTATAAGTATCTAGTACAAGGAGTGTGCATGTGTGTGTGTGTGTGTGTGTGTGTGTGTGTGTGTGTGTAAGTTGTATGAATGTGTTGTGTGTGTGTGTGTGTGCATGTGCAAACATAATGGAATGAATTTGACTGTTCTCTGGCCTGATCAGACTTAATCTGGACCACTATATTTAGTATTTGGACATCCAATAATTTTGTACTATTTTTGAAACAATAATAACTAACATTTATATAGCTCTTTAAGATTTGCAAAGCACCTTAAGAATCTATTATTTTAGGACAGCTAGTGGCACAGTGGATAGAGCACCAGCCCCGAAGTCAGGAGAACCTGAGTTCAAATCTGATCTCAGACACTTAATACTTCCTGGCTGTGTGACCCTGGGCAAGTCACTTAGCCTCAGTTGCCTCAGCAAAACACACACACACACACACACACACACACACACATTTTATCTTCACAATAATCCTGGGAGGTAGATTCCAGCTTTACAACAGATGAGGAAATTGAGGCAGACAGAGCTTTAAGTACTTTCCCAGGGTCATATACCTAATAAATGTCTGAGGCTGGATTTGAACTCAGGTCTTCAGAAATTTAGTTCTAATGCTCTAGCTACTTCGATAATACAAATAAGTTGGAGTGCTTTGAGAAGATCCAATCTGAAATAAATGTAAAGTTGCCTAAAGAGATTAATGTGTAAATTATTATTTTTTTAATGGAAGGTGAAAAAAAGTGAAAGTTTGAAAAATGAATTCAGAAGACTGACATGGTCATGAATGGAGGCTGGTGTCGAAATCAAAAAACAACAAAAATTTGGCATTTAGAGGAAGGGAGGAACATCACAAAACACTAAATTAACAACTCAAGACAAATGGAACAATTATAGAAGACTACTTGAGTCTCTATTTTTTGCCAAAGAGAATGAGAGGACAGTTTAAACACCGCAATATAAGGGGGGAAGGGCCAACTGTAGAGGCAGAGGACAAGGATTCAAATCATACTTTTAGTGCTTGTCACTCATGAATTTGAGCAAATCACTTTATCTCTTTGAGTTGCAATGTCTTTCTATGCAAAATGTAGGGATTTAGACTAGATGGTTTGCATCTCTAAATGCAGCTCTAAATCAGTGATTCCAATACATTCTTTCAAGAATACGAGAACTAATGAAGTACATTCCAGAGTAATAAAATAACTAGCAAATGTAAGTACTGAATCATTCTCACTGATATTTAAGCATCCTGAAGGATGGGAGAGATGTTACACCACTAAAGAAAGAATAAAATGTTTTGATTTTTTTTAATGGAAGAAAGGATTAGTATCTGTAAATTAAGTCCAGTGAGCTGAACAGGGACTACTGGCAACATACTAGAACATACTAAAAACAAAAGTTAATATGAACTTATGGTATATTAAGAAAGGCATGCTGTCCAGGATTGGGAACATATAATACTTTCATAGTACTCTGATCTAGCTAGATCATATTTAGAGTTCTTTCTTCAGCTCAGGGTGTCACATCTCAATCTGTAGTTCCCCTTTATCAAGGATTAGAGCTTTATTTTGCCTTTTCCTTTTATTCCTCTTCCCTTTCCTTTTTTTGCTCTTAAATGCACTTTTGAAATCATTGAAGATTTAGCCAGTACAAAATCTCTTGCAAGTTCTCACATTAAAACAGGCAGATGTTTTATTTTGTTTCTAAAGACTGTTCTTATTTAGGTTGGAAAATTTAGTCATTTTTAGAGACTCCTTTGAATTGAATAGTTCTCCATACATTTTCAGTTTGCTTTTCAAATCCTTATCACTTATCTTAAGAAATGCTGAGTTGATGGTCTATATTCCTAAATTTTACAAAAGTTGTATTTAATTTCCAACTTCTCTTATGACCCTTAAATAGAACACTTAGAAAGTACCCTCTCATCTTAATAATATTTTCTTGAGAAGTGAGTTATTTATTCAATTTTTCTCACCCTAGTAGTATTTTGTCCTTATCTTTATCTGGGGAGGAATTTAACTACCTTATGTTTATACATATTAAATTGTGAGCCCTTCCTTATGAACATCTAGTGGTTGATTTTGATGGTTGTGTTGATTTTCTGAAATATAATGTTCAGATTTTTAAAAATGTTTCTAAATTTTCTGGGTTGTTTATAATCTGTAGGTTTTTTTGTTTGTTTTGTTTTGCTTTTAAGGAATTTGGATAATTCAATGATTGAAAAAAAAACTTATATATCCAACTGTTATCAATTCTATGTAATTTCACTCTCCACCACAAATCTGCTGTTTCTTGCTTCTATGAATTTTTGAATTTTTAAATTGTATTCTCCATATTAGTTTTTTTATGTCTCTGTGCCTGTTTCTGCCATTTTCAACTTCTCCTTTTAATTGTAATTTTCTTAGCATTTAAATGTCTGTTTATTTCCTTTGAATGTGTTATTTATTAATCTGTATTCATACTCTGGGCTGCTATTCTTTGTCCTTCTACTACATTATTCCAGACATTTTTTTCAAATAGTTTCCTAAAGACCCAAGTAAATTATGTTTACAGCATTCTATCAATTTGATATGCTTATAGAACAAGATGAAGTTAGTCTTATTAAAATCATGGTTTCTATTTGTGATTACTGCTTCCTTTTCTAGGTATTCACTTCTGTCTAATAATATAATCCAGAATTATATTATTATATACTATTAGAATCCAGAATCCAGGAATCAAAGTTTGGTATTGTCATTTTCTTTTTTAAAAAATCAGGACATTTGCTTTTGTCTAATTCTGTAGTACTTTTCCTTTCTTCTACTATCTTTCAAAGATTACTGACTAAGGCCCATCAAGTTCTTTGAAGATAGTAGATTGGCCAGGTGACTTGAATTCATCAAATGCAAGGAGATTATCCTGACTAGCAATCTAAAAATGAAATCATCAGCTTTTGGGTCAGTGTGTTCCATGTCATTGGAAAGCATTAAGTAAAGGCTTTTAAATCATTTTAATATGGAGTAGAGGAATTCATTTTAATGAAATAGAAATTGAGCCAATTTATCTCTATTTCAAAATGTTAGCTCATATTAAGCTGGGGGTCAATTTAAAATCCCATTTAAAAAAAATGTGGTCTGTTATCTGATTTTGCCTTACCCATATTGTACTTGTAAAGTTGAGTTTTTGAACCCAAATGGAAGACTTTACATTTATCTCTAGGTATCATCTTAGATTGATTTATATTGATGTAGTCTTATGAAGATCTTTTTGAATCCCACTTCTGTTACCCAATATCTTAACTATCTCTTCTATTTTCATGTTGTCTATAAATCTGGTAAGTATTATTTTTATTACTTTACATAGAACCTCATTTCCAAGAGTGCCTTCACATAAGTATCACATCACAATTATGATCCAGCTTAGAGGGATTTTACTTAATGGCATAAAATTGTTATGGAAAGGAGATTCCCAACATGCTCTATGGGAGTCCTCTGAGAGAAGTAAAAATCTAACTATAACAGACATTAAATCTCAACACATACCTGTAAGTGCAGGAGTGGATGCCATATGTTGACAAATGATTTTCACACTTTTTCTATGAGACTTCAGATCACAGAGTGATGCTGTCTCCTAGAGAAGACAAGTTAGGGGGAACCATCATCTCCTATATGAGGGATATAAATGAGAGAAAAGATAAGAAAATGGGGAGAAGGAGAGAGAAGAAAAGAAAGGAAGAGAGGAAAAGAAAATAAAGTGAGAAAGAGAGGGGAGAGAGGAAGGGGAAGAGAAGTGAAGAGAACATATGGAAGAAGATAGGAAAGGAAAGGGAGTAGAAAGTGTGAGAGGAAAATGGACTGGGAAAGAAAAGAATAAAGAAAAGGGATGGAAAAGAGAGAAGGGGGAAAGTAAGACAGAAGGAGAAAAAGAAAGTGGAAAAAAAGTAGATAAATGTGAGAAAGGAAAAGAAAGATGTGGAGAGGAAGAAAGGAGAGAGAAAACAGGGAAATGGAAAAGAAAAAGAAGGAAAAATGGAGGCAGAAATAGGGAGAGAGGGAATAGGAGAGGGAAAGGTGAACCAGACAGCAGAAATACAAGGAAAGGGATAAAAAGAGATTAGGAAGAAAAGAAGGGGGAAATGAGAAGTAAAGGGAAAAAGAGGAAGAGATCAATTAGTTCAGTTTTCAATAGTGTTATAAGATATACAAAGTACTTTATAAACACAGTGTGAGATAAGTATTGCAATTATTAGAATTCCTGTTTTACAGATAAAGAAACCGAAGATTCAAGTGACTTGCCAAAATTCACATAGTTACTAAGAAAGTGTCTGAGCTGGGATTTATAGGATTATAGTCTTACTGGAAGAAAATAGAGTCCATCTAATCAAGCATCCTTTTTTCACAAATTGAAACATTAAAAAAAGAGATCAGAGGAGGAAGAAAGTAGATTTTAAAAATGAAAAGAAGAAAGGAGAGGGATAGAATAGAATAAAAGAGAAAGAGCAAGATAAAGGAAGGAAGAAAAGATGAGAGGAACTGGGAAGGAGGGAAGAGAAGTAAAGAAGATGAGGAAATAGGAAAGAGAAAAAAGGTAGATTAAAAAAGAGAGAGAAAGGAGAGGGGAAAAAGATAAGGGAAGATGCTGATAAAGAGAGTCATGGAAGGGAAAAGGAAAAGGTATATAGTATATACACATATATATGTATATCCATTTCTCCATGTATGTAACTGATTCATTCTATGTTGATAAAATAGGATGATGTGGTTGGAAAGGAAACTGGCATTAGAGTCAGAAGATCTGACTCTGCCACCAATCTGGATGGCCCTGGACAAGTCCCATTCCTTCTTTCTTTGTAAAGTGGGGATCCTCAACTCTATGATCCATAATCTACATCTTTTGTCATGGAAGAGACTCTAGAAATATATAGGGGCAAGATGCAAACAGACAAATAGGAGAAAAATCAGAGGTACAGAAGTGAAGGCACAGAAGCAGAGCACTGAGCTTAACAAGGATCAAATGGAAGAGGGCATGGACATTTAAAGGTCATAGCAGAGACTGTCTCCCATCCAGGAAATATGGGCTGGGCTGGGCCTGGACTCTGTCATGGTTTCATGAACATATAATTCACTGACCTGCAGATACATTGCATGGGAGAGTCTTTACTCAAGTGTTTCTGGCCCTTTTACTTTGCTTATTGAGTCTGATGTTGCCAATCACCCCTAAGGAACAAAACAAGAGAATAAAGAAGTGAAGGAGAATATATAACATTTAAAGAAGCTATCTGCCCCCTGACTTTTCTGCACATAAATGTCCTAATTCCCTAGATTCTCATTGTATCCTTAACTGTAAACACACATTCTATCCATGTACACATTTTATTCCCACATTTGATATATTTCTGCTAATAATACTGCTATTACTATTAACACTACTTCATCACCCTTTAAAATATACAAAGTACTTTACATGCATTCTCTCACTGTATCCGCACAACAATCCTGTAAGATTGGTAGTACAAATATTGTCATCTTACAAATAAAGAAAATGAAACAAGATTAATATAAGTGACCAATGAGAAAAATAGAAGTCTTCTGTGAGGTTTTCTTGACATTTCATCATTGTTGAGGTGTCAAGGAACAAAAGGAGCTAAGAAAAGATAGAGGTAGAGAAAGGAAACATTTACACCCAAGAGGTATCTTAGCCATCTTATAGTCCTGCCTCTTTATTTTACAAGTGAGAAATCTGAGGCCCAGGAGTATGTAAAGGTACAGAGTATTTTAGTGGCAAAGTGGTGATGAAAATCCTGGTTTTTCAGGCCATAGACCTATTTCACCCTGCTTCAATATCTCAAATGCAGAAGTAAAAAAAGACAAGAAAGGAGGAGAAGGACAGAGATCAGGCTACTAGAATTATAGAGAGATTCTCTCTCTTCTTACCCGGCTGGGGATAGCTTTTGGCAATTGTCTCATATAAAAGAAAGGATCAAAACCCAGAGGGGCAAAAGCCAGTTTTGAATCAGCCCTGTATCTCAGAAGTGAGAATTGGAGATCACTGAGTAGAAAGTTATCAGAATCCTGCAGAATCAGTCTTCTCTTGGGTGGTGTGCTGGGGGTGGGGCTACTGAAAAGGTAATTTGCTTATGGAGAAAGGTAAGAAAGCTTGTTCAAGCTGAGTTTTGGGGAAATGGCACTGGCTGCCCCCAAAGGACATGACATCTCAACAATGTCACCAAGTTCCTGTCCGAGAGCCAAAGGCTAAATTGGACTCCAGAGTCTTGTACCCTTAGGAAGGGAATTAGAGGCTGATGGCACTCTAGATGAAGGAATATGCCCACACAAGTTGCCATGATTCTCTTGGAATATATATGTTTCTGTTTAGAGGGATGGTTATACATATGTGTGAATTCTATGTTTGTGTGCATCTGGATGTATGTCTCTGTGTGAAAAAGAACCAGAAGTGGGAGAGAGATAGAGAGAATGAGGAGGAAAAGTGAAGGAGAGTGAACAAGAATACATTTGAAATATGAGTAAAAATAATTGCCCCTCTTGTAGAACAGAGTGAGCTGAATGAAACTGTCCCTTTCTGTGCCTTTTATAAATCTAGGACCAATAGAATTAGAGATGCAAATGACTTTAGAAGGATTTAGTCAAACTTCTTTTTAAAGTTGAGAAAAGTGAGACATTGGTGACTAGCTTAGGGTCACATGGTTTGTAGTGGTTCCTAATTGAAGTGAAGTCCCTTGACTGCAAGTGTCCAGAACATTTCCCCCGCACAATGTTTCCTCTAAACACTCATTCTATTTCCAGACACTTTATCTATACATATTCAATCCTCATACCTCTGTCTATACACATTTTAACATCACGGTCCTTCTGTCCATACACATGTTCTCCCTATATACACAGATTCTATCTGCCTATGTGTGGTACTCTATGCAAATACTTTAATTCCAATATTTTTGTCCATACACTTATCCCTAGAGCATGCATGTTTGGTTTGCATATATCTACATATACATTTTCTATTTTCATATTTCTACTAATACACATGCCTATATCCATAGATTCATGAGCACTGTTTCCTTTTTTAAAATTAAATTTTTTTTTATTTTCAAAATATATATAGATAATTTTCAACATTCACTCTTGTAAAACCTTGTTTCCTTCTCTTTTTTTCCCTTCTTTTCCCTCCATCCCTTCCCCTAGATGGCAAGTAATCCAATATATTAAACATGTGCAATTCTTCTATATATATTACACCAATATTTCCAACGAGTTCACAATCACATCCACATTCCATAAATTTCACATGCTTGCCCAAAGCTTATTATATGGAGCTATAACATGCTCCCATGAACACGTAGGTTATACCACATAAAGATCAGTTGAAAGAATCAAGATTGTTTAATTGTGGAAATAAAAATATTCACCAGAGACATGTCTAAGTATTTGGTAGAGAGTCAAATGGAGGAGGGACTTGGCTCCAGAGGGAAGAATGAGGAGCAATTTATGGAAGTTGAAGAGAAGCAGATTTAAGCTTGATTTAAGGAAACATCTTGTAATCATCAAAGCTGACCTGAAGTAAAACTGACATCCTCAGAAGGTAGAGGCACTATGTGGTATCGTGGAGAGAGTGCTGACTTAGAGGTTTCAAATGTGGCTTCAAACACTTATTGCATGATCACATGCAAGTCATTTCATTGTCTCAGTGTCTTCAACTGTCAAATAGGGATAATAATAGCACTTATGTGTAGAGTTGTAAAAATCAAACAAGATGATATTTGTAAAAAAAAACAAACAAACAAACAAACAAAAAAAAAACTTACCACAATAGCTGGAACCCAGTATGTGTTTAATAAATGCTTATTCTGAGTCCATCTTTACCTTACTGGAAGTTATAAAGTGGAGGTTACAATATTCCTTGTTAGCAA
Organism: Antechinus flavipes; assembly: GCF_016432865.1. Classification (NCBI taxonomy): domain Eukaryota; kingdom Metazoa; phylum Chordata; class Mammalia; order Dasyuromorphia; family Dasyuridae; genus Antechinus; species Antechinus flavipes. The sequence continues at coordinate 464,572,435 of NC_067399.1, read as the reverse complement.
AATTGTTGAAATGATCCAAGACAGAGAAAATTGAACTGGGCAGCTAAGTAGAGTAGTGGATAGAGTGTTGAGTCTGGAGTCAGGAAGACTCATTTTTTCTGAGTTTAAATATGGCTTCAGATACTTACTAGCTGTATGACCCCAAACAAGTCATTAAATTCTCATTGTCTCAGTCACTCACCTATAAAATGGGCTGAAGAAGAAATGGCAAGCTACTCCAGTATCTTTACCAGGAAAAGATGAAATGGGAACCATGAATATTGAGAAATGATTGAAATGAATGAACAATTAAAGTTGGATTAAATTACCTCTAAGGTCACTTCCAACAGATATTCCTTGACTCTATGGCCATTCTGAGAGGGTCCAGTTTATACATGGGGCTATATAAGCATGATGGAATTCATTCATTCTTTAACCGTTTTAGGCAATCTAGAATCCAGACAAAAGGATTATTTGCATTCTCCTGAACTCAGCATTTTATTTTTCACCTCCATGTACTGTCATAAACTGTCATCCATACTTTGTACACATTCCTTCCCAATTCTTCCTCTCAAAATCCTTTTCTTTTTTCACACTCAGACCAGAAACACCTTCTCTGTGACACTTGGGATTCCTGCAGTTGTTAATCCTGTCTACTTCCTTAAATTATCTTAAATTTAGTTACCTGTATTTATACCCCTCTTTCATATAGGACATAAACTCAAGAATAGAGAATGTTTTCCTTTTGTGTCTTTAGAACCTGGATCCCATATGTCTTCCCTCAGGATTTTAGAGATAACCTTTATGAGTTGGATTGTGTCTTCTTTAAAGCCACCACTTTGATCACCTTCTATATCTGGTATGTTCCTCCTAGCATTAAATACTAACGGCAAGCATCCCAGTTCTATTTAATTACTTGACATCAGTCAGCTTTTTGTAAAGGGATATTTATTTTAATGATATAGAATAACAAAAGTACAGATATTTCCCATTCCAGTATTCCAGGGAATGTTCCTCTTGGTATCAGTTCAGTTTCTGAGGAAAGTCGTCTTAGACTTAACGTAATTTGTACATAGTTGATCCCACCAAGTTCATGTCCAAATATAGTATTGCTTCAGAATTAATCCACATTTCAACTACAGGTGAACTGGATGCTTTTGGGAGCATTGATGCTGAGTTAGTTGCAAAACTTGGCATAGGCTTAGCTCCTCAACTCCTGAACTCCAGAGACACATCATCCTACAGGCCTAGGCACTGATCAGATGTCCAAATTTACAAATGGCTCACTCTCCTGGTCTTTAAGACTCATGAGGTTGTGGTATCCACATTAATCTCTTTCATTTAAAGCAAAAAAGAAAAATGAAATAGTCAAAGAAATGGGGAACTAATTAACAGCACTGCCTTTCACCTCATTCCATCAGTGGAGTTAAACCAAGAGCAGAATTCCACCCAAGAGAGCTTAAGGGCGAAGTCAACTAAAGACTTTTGAAGGTAGCTCCAATAATGGTTCTGAAATTGCAGCCAATCAAAGAGGCTGCTGTCCTCATATCAAATGCCAGGCAGTGTGCTAAGCACTAAAATAATCTGCTGGCATCCCTTCTGCTATTTTTTGTTTACTGATCCAGGTCTTTTCTAGCCAGACATCTCTTTCAGTATATTTCCTATATGTCTATATTTCTCTCATTGTCCTTCTCTTTTATCTCTCATTCGTTATCTGTGATATTACTTTTTTCCTTCCTTAAACAATCAACATACTTTTAAAAAAGTATTTGCTGTGTGTCTGTCACTCTCGGTATCAAGACTTGTAACAATTCTGGTATTAAAGAGCTTACATTCATTTAGGAGGAAATCAATGTGCACATCGATAAATCATTGCTAATTATTAGCAAAGTGAATAATAAACAATTGGTGCATATAAGTGGATGAAAAGAAAGGTATTTATAATTGAGAAGATGGGAATTGGGGAAAGCTTTATGTAGGAACTGCGGCTTGAGCTGAACTTTGAAGGGAACTAAGGACTCCTAAAAGACATTTTGAAGAAAGGGAACATTTCAGGAATGGAAGATAGTTTATTCAAAGACATGGAGATTCCCTATATGAAAAAGGGCTAGTTTGCATAGTTTCTGAAAGGGAATAATGTGCAATTTCTTGTAAACTGGATCAAGATTGTGAAAGTTCTTATGTGCCAATCAGAGGAATTTATATTTTATCCTAGAGACAATAGGGACTGAGATGCTTTAGCAGTTGAATGATATAGAACAATAGTTTTAAGAATTATTTTGGTAGCTGTGTAGATGATGGTTTAGAGAAGAGAAAGGTTTGATGCAGAAGAACTAAATGGGTGAAGGTAAGATATTTTGAAGTGGCTGATCTAGAGAAGTGGCTTTGTGAATGGAAAGAGGAAATGGATATGTAAGATACAGGGATTGAACTAACAAGACTTGACAACTTCTTGGCTATATTAAGATGAAGAAGAGTGAGGAGCCAAGGATTACATCAAGGTTTTAAATGTTGGTGACCAGAAGGATGGTGGCATCTTTAACAGAAACATGAGAATTGGGAAGAAGGATGAATATTTGGAGAATGGCAATAAATTTTCTTTTAGACATATTAAGTTTGAGCTGCATTTGGGTTTTCCAGTTAGTAATATCCATTTGGTAGTTGGCAATACACGACTGGAAGTTAGGAGAGAGACTATGGACAAATGTATAGATCTAAGAATCATCAGGAGAGGAAGATCTAATGGGGGATCTAATAAGATCACCCAGAGAAAGTGTAGTCAGAGTCAGTGAGTCATTCAGTCAGTAAGCATTTATTAAGCACCTATTTTGTGTCAAGTAAACTCTGGGGAAATTGAAAGAAGCAAGAAGTCTTGGCCCTTAATAGAATAGGACCTAGGACAGAGCTTTGGGATAATATCTTAACTGAAAAGTGGGACAGAGGTGGTAATCCATCAAGGAAGATTGAAATGGAGCTGTTGAATAGGAAAAAGAAGAGAAAGTAATGCCAGGATGCTGGCAAACAGTGCCAAATGCTGCCAAGAGGTTAAGAAGCAAGAGGACTGAAAAAAGATGACTGCAATTTGGCAAGTAGATCATTACCTCAAAATTAACTTATTCCTTTTCTCTTCCTCCCCCCTTTCCTTCTCCACTCCAACAAGTCAGTTTGTATCACTTTGTTATCAAAACAAATTCTTTTATTGTTCCCCTATATAAGATTGGGAAAATGGTTAAATAATTACAATGATAAGGAATCTACTGGATTTGATTTTTAACCTGAAAGTAAAAGTGAGATTCAGTACTCTTAATAGTTTTGTGTCAGCATGTGTCCACACATATACATTTGTGTCCATACATATACATATACGCATATACATTTTCAAATGTGTGTGTATGCATAAATATTCCCATGTAGCTACAAAATATCCTTATGTTTCACTGAACCTTCCATAAATGCTCAAACTTATTTGACTTCTTAAATGAACATTATCACTAAAATAAGCTTTACAGAGAAATTTAAGTAGTGAAGCCTTATCTCTTTTAATTTCACTCTAATTTCTCCTATTATTTCTTGTTTCTGTAAAAAAAAAAATTGGTGAATAGGATTGATATTTTGCTATGTCATGCTTTTGTTCTAAAATGCTTATAAAATAGCTTTTGCTTGTCAAACATTGAAGGTTGAAAATGGGAGTTTGAGACACAAATGTGAAGCACAGATTGTTGGCAATCTGTCCTGAGAATCATGTTACTTTGAAGTCCAATACAATGTCTACAGAAATTTTGTTGTGTAATTTAACTGTAATGTCCAGATCTTTTTCCTCTCCATTGTTTTTAAGAAGACTTATATTTCTTATGTTTTCTTTAATCTGTGTTCCAGATTTTCTTTTTGATTTCCATAGTTTCCAAATATTTTTTCTGGATTTATTTTCCCTTTTCCACCTTTCTATCTTTTAGTAATTTTTTTTCATTATTTATTTTTAAAAATATTTTACATATATACACCTAATATATTTTACTTCATCATTATCACATCCTGACATTTCCTAATCATAATAATTTCCTTCTTTATTTGGTCTCATATTTTGCTAATTTTGTTCATTTTTAAACATGGTTTATTTCTTTTATCTTGAAAAAATATCTTATTTCATTCTGACATTTTTCCATGCCATTTTAATATATATTTTTCTGTGCTTTTCTCCTGCTTTTATAAAAAATTTGCCATTGAATTAGAACTTTTTCCCTTGTTCTCTGAGTTTTTTTCCTCCTCCCAACCATTTCCCACCTAGAGTTTCTGACAAATTTGTATCTTTAGGGACGTTCCTTTGCTCTTTTTGGAGTGTCTTTTTGAATTTTTTTGATCTACCTCAAATATTAAAGGCTTGGAATCTGATATTGCAAAAGGCAAAGGAACTTGGAATGTAGCCAAGAATAAATTGCCCTTCGAAATTGAGCATTTTCTTTCAAGGAAGAAGATGGATATTCAATGAAACAGGTGAATTCCACTTATTTCTGATGAAAAGACCAGAACTAAACAAAAAAATTGATCTGCAAATATAGAACTCAAAAGAAGCATAAAAAGGAAAGAACTCTTGAGAACTATATTTCTGTTATGGGTATACATAGAGATTGTATGTATAATCTGATTATATTGTTATAATATAAATATATGTAACTATAAATAATAAAAAATAAATAAAAATATAAAAATAAAAAAAAATATAAAAAAGAAACTAGAGGTGAAATGGGGATTGTAACAGAAAAAAAGGAAAAGGAGGTAAAATGAGGGAAATCACATCTCAGGAAGAAGAAGAAAACCTATTATAATTAAAGGAAAGAAGGGAGGGTGATGAACATTGCGTAAATCTTACTCTCATGAGATTTGGCTCAAAGAAAGAATATTAGTCATATTTGATTTCCCCAAGAAATTTCTCTCACCTTATAGAAAAGTTGAAGGGGAAAGAGGAAAAAGGGGAAGGGGAAGGGGTAAACTAAATAGAAGGGAAAGCAGAAATAGTAAGGGAAAGGTATAAAAAGGGGGAGGGTATGTAAAGGGAGAGGACTGCTTGAGGCAAGTAGTGCTCATAAGTACTGGGAAGGAGGAAAGGGGAAAATGAAAGAGAAAAGTATAATTTGGGGTTAATGAGATGACAAGAAATAAAGATTTAGTAGTTTTAATCATAAACATGAATGAGATCAACTCTCCCAGAGAAGTATAAGCAGATAGCAGACTAGATTCAAAGCCAGAATCCTATAATATGTTGTTTACAAGAAACACATTTAAAGCAGAGTGATACATACAAAGTCAAGGTAAAAGGCTGGGGCAGAATCTATTATGTTTCAGGTGAAGTAAAAAAAGCAGGAGTAGCCATCCTTATCTCAGATCAAGCAAAAGCAAAATTTGATCTAATTAAAACAGATAAGGAAGGAAACTATATCTTGCTAAAGGTTACCATAGATAATGAAGCAATATCAATATTAAACATATATGCACCAAGTGCTATAGCATCTAAATTCTTAAAGAAGTAAAGAGAGCTGCAAGAATAAATAGACAGCAAAACTATAATAGTGGGAGATTTCAATCTTGCTCTTTCAAAACTAGATAAATCAAAGCACAAAATAAATGAAAAAGAAGTTAAAGAAGTAAATAGAGTACTAGAAAAGTTAGGTATGATAGATCTTTGGAAAAAATTGAATGGAGACAGAAAGGCATACACTTTCTTCTCGAAAATTCATGGAACCTATACAAAAATTGACCATATATTAGGACATAAAGACCTCAAAATCAAATGCAGAAAAAGCAGAAATAGTAAATGCATTCTTTTCCGATCACAATGCAATAAAAATTACTTTCAGTAAAAAGCCGGGGGAAAATAGACCAAATAGTGATTGGAAACTAAATAATCCCATTTAAAATAATGAATGGGTAAAACAGCAAATCATAAACACAATCAATAATTTCCTCCAGGAGAATGACAATAATGAGACAACATAACAAAATTTGTGGGATACAGCCAAAGCGGTAATAAGGAGAAATTTTATATTTCTTGATGCTTAATTGAATAAAATAGAGAAAGTGTAGATCAATGAATTAGAATTGCAACTAAAAAAGCTAGAAAAAGAACAAATTAAAATCCCCAATCAAATTCCAAATTTGAAATTCTAAAAATAAAAGGAGAGATTAATAAAATTGAAAGTAAAAAAAAAAAACTATTCAATTAATAAATAAAACAGAATTGGTTTTATGAAAAAAACAACAAAATAGATACACTTTTAGTTAATTTGATTAGAAAAAGGAAATAGGAAAATCAAAATGTCAGTCTCAAAAATGAAAAGGGAGAACTTTCTACCGATGAAGAGGAAATTAGATCAATAATTAGGAGTTATTTTGCCTAACTTTATGCCAATAAATTTGATAACCTAAGTGAAATAGAGGAATAATTTTGATTATATTATGTTAAAAAGTTTTCATACAATCAAAACTTATGCAAACAAGATATGAAGGGAAGCAATAAACTGGGCAAACATTTTTACATTCAAAGGTTCTGATAAAGGCCTCATTTCTAAAATATATAAAGAATTGACTCAACTTTATAAGAATTCAAGCCATTCTCCAATTGATAAATCATCAAAGGATATGGACAATCAATTTTCAGATGAAGAAATTGAAACTATTCTTAGTCATATGAAAAGGTGCTCCCAATAACTATTGATCAGAGGAATGCAAATTAAGACAACTCTGAGATACACCTCTCAGATTGGCTAAGATGACAGGAAAAGATGACAAATGTTGGAAGGGATGTGAGAAAACTGAGACACTGATACATTGTTGGTGGGACTGTGAACAGATCCAACCATTCTGAAGAGCAGTTTGGAACTATGCTCAAAAAGTTATCTGATTGTGTATACCCTTTGACCCAGCAGTCTTTCTACTGGGTTTATATCCCAAAGAGATCTTAAAGGAGGGAAAGGGACCCACATTTGTGGCAGCCCTTTTTGTAGGGCATGAAACTGGAAACTGAATGGAAGCCCATCAATTAGAGAATGGCTAAATAAATTATGATATATGAATGTTATGGAATATTATTTTTCTGTAAGAAATGACCAAGAGGATGATTTCAGAGAGGCTTGGAAGACCTACATGAACTGATGCTGAGTGAAATGAACAGAACCAGAAGATCATTATACATGACAATAACAAGACTATATGATGATCAATTCTGATGGACATGACTTTCTTTAATAATGAGATGATTCCAATTGTTCAGTGGTGAAGAGAGCCATCTACACCCAGAGAGAGGACCATGGAAGCTGAGTGTAGAACACAACATAGCATTCTCATTCTTTCTGTTATTGTTTGCTTGCATTTTGTTTTCTTTCCCAGTTTTTTTCTTCTTAAACAGATTTTTGTTGTGCAGCAATATAACTCTATAAATGCATATACATACATTGGATTTAACATATATTTTAACATATTTAACATGTATTGGACTACCTGCCATCTAGGGGAGGGAGTAAGGGAAAGGAGGGGATAATTTAAAACAGAAGGCTTTGCAAGGGTCAGTGTTGAAAAATTACCCCTGCATATGTTTTGTAAATAAAAAGCTTTAATAAAAATAAATAAATGAAAAGCACCATAGACAATAAAATACTATCAAAAATTTTAAGGTCAAATTTCTCATATAAAAACCTAATTTCTCAAATAAATAGGAAACTTGATCAAATTTATTAAAAATAAGAATGATTTTACAAGTGATAAATGGTAAAAAAAAATATGTGAACAGGCAGCTTTCAGAAGAAATCAAATCTATGTTATCATTCAGTCATTTCAGGCATGTTTGAATTTTTATTTAAAGGGTAATCACAAGATTTCTTGGACTAAACTAAATACACTAATTGAACTGAATATTCATGATTTTTAAAACGTATACTTTATTCCAATATACCTATATCCCCTCTTCAAAACAAGGTTAATATTTTTACTCATAACACGTGTAAATATATTTAAAACATTTAAAGCTAAAATATTTAAATAATTTGAGACAGATAAGAAAATAAAGCATTTATTCCTAAAAAATTAGTGATCTTTAATGAAAGAGATGATGTACCATAGTGAAGAGTTCTAGACTTAGAATCAGAAAGACTTGGTTCAGATAATGCCACTGATTCAGCTGTGTGAGCTTTCGAAAATTACTTTGCATTTCTTTTTTTTAAAAAGAGCTTTTTATATTCAAAATATATGCAATAATAGTTTTCAAGATTTATCTTTGCAAAACCTTGTGTTCCAAATTTTTCTCCCTTGATAATAAACAATCCAATATATGTTAAACATGTGTTTATATTCTATATATATTTCCACATTTATCATGTTGCAAAAGAAAAATCAAAACAAAAAGGAAAAAAAATAGAAAAAAACCAAAAGCAAGCAATCAATAACAGAAAAGGTAAAAATATTATGCTATAATCTACATTTAATCCTCACAGTTCTGTTTTTGGATGCAGATGGTTCTCTCCTTCACAAGTCTATTGGAACTGGCCCGAAACACTTCATTGTTGAAAAGATCCATATTCATCAGAATTGATCATGACATAATCTTCTTGTTGCTGTGTACAATGTTCACTCACTTCAGTTAGCATCAGTTTATATAAGTCTCTTCAGGTTTTTCTGAAATCATCTTGCTAATTGCTTCTTACAGAACATTAATATTTAGTAACATTTATATATAACTTATTCATACCTTATCCAGCCAATCCCCAACTGAGAGGCATCCACTCTTACTTAGCACTTCTTAATTTGTTTTCCTCAAGTGTAAAATGGAAAGAGTAATACTGTTGTATCTAATTTCTAAGGTTATTATGAAGATTCATTAGTTTCACATCTATAAAAGCCTTTACTGATCTTAAAGCACTATTTCAATTTCAGCTATTATTACATTCCAGGGCTATCATGAGGCTTAAATGTTATAGAGATTTCAGCTTAAAATAAGGGGAAATTTGATACCAATTGGATCTTTCCTCAAAGATCCAATGGAAGCAATGGAATGGGCTGCCTTTCAAGAAGTAAATTCCCTGGGGGCAGCTAGATGGCCCAGAAGATAGAGCACCATCCCTGAAGTCAGGAGGACCTGAATTCAATTCTGGCCTCAGACACTTAACACTTCCTAGCTGTGTGACCCTGGGCAAGTCACTTAACCCCAGTTGCCTCAGAAAAAAAAAAAAAGTAACTTCTCCAACAGTGGAAGCCTTCAATAAGGAAGTGAGGTACTACCTAGGAAGGAATTCTTTTTGGAACAGATTAAACTCAATGAATAAAAATTCCCTGTGAGTGCTGGGATTTTGTTTTTCTCTATGATAGAATAGTAGTACTGAATTTGGCCATCAGAAAAACATAGCGAGGAGAGAACAGATATCCTCCATCTATTCACAAGGAGTGAAAGTTACAAGGAATCATATATAGGCCTGGTGTCAGAAAATAAGGCTTTGTAATACTTAAATCTATCCAAAAATAGAATGGATTGTTTCCTTGAAGACTGACATGCCGAGGTTGTATATATTATGTCAGCTAAATTACAGTGGGTTTGCCTTGATTGTATGAGTTGAACTAGATGGTTGCTAAGTCCATACCCAATTTTCTAATTTTGTTTGTGTGGATATTGTAAGCCACTTCTCTGTTACTCACATTTAAATTATGTTTGAAGAGTACAGGGTACCTACTCCAATAGGAGGTTATGGAAAGCTCACCCCAGGCCCCTGGGTAATGGGACATACTGCTAAATCTTCATGCAGAAAAAAGAATCTTACCTGAAAAAAACAATGTCCCCTTAGGGACTCAGAGGTAATTACTCCATTTTACCTTTAATGAGGAGCTTGGGGCCTCTAAAGGCAGTAAATATTCCTTGTATCGAATCAACAGGTACCTACACCATAGTAGTCTTCAGATAGCTCTTCTATGACTACTCCAGAAGAGAGCTATTCCCTAAAAGCAATAGTGTCAAACATCATCCCAGACCAACTGGGTAAGTTCTATATAATGTTGATCTCATTTCAATCTCGAATGATTTAAAGAGACATTCGAGTGTCCACTAGGATAAGAAGATAATACTGCAGTCCTCTGTTCTATTCAGACCACATTTGAAATGCTATATTCACTTCTGGGTGCCATGTTTCAGGTTGGAATAGACAGCTTGGAGAGTGTTATCTAGAGAAAGGTGACCAAGATGATGTGGGAACTGAACATAGCATGTGGTTGAATGGTTGCAGAAAATTCGGATGAAAAGTTTGAAATGGGGTAAATTACTGCGTTAAATATTGATAGAGTTTTATTATGGAAAAGGATTCAACTTATATTTCTTGTACTCAGAGAGAAGACATAAGAACAATGATTCAGGGAAGCATATTTAGGTTCAGTGTAACTAAAACATAAAAAACATAAGTCAAAATTTTTTAACAATCACATCTGTCTAAAAATTAAATGGTCTATTTTTCAAAGTCTCTAAACAGATTCTAGATGACTACCTCTCAAGGATAGTGTAAAGAAAATAACATGTATTTTTTGACCACACAATAGCAGTAACTTAGATTTGTCTAGCATTTAGGTTTCTCATTTGTATCCTTTCATCCTCATGAAAAATCTGTCAGGTATTAAAGCAAATGTTTATATTCTCATGTTATGGATAAGAAAATGACCCTCCAAAAGAGGAAATTTCTTAATTGAAGGTCATGAAGCTGGTAGATGATAGAGACAAGATTTAGCCCCAAGTATAATGATTTTAATGAAATAAATGCCCAAATCCCCTACATCCAGTAAACATGTCTTAGGGCAAACATGATTCTATGATCCCACATTCATTTCCTGTCTTTACTTCTTTAGAAACTAAGGATACAAATTCATCAATTATTAAATGCGTAGTATGTGCTGAGTATTGTCCTAAGCAAGCCAAGAAAGAAAGATTTAATGGAATCCTTGCACAGGCTTTCCAGTTTATGCTTGGAATGCATTCCTTCCTCACCTCCATCTCTTAGAACTTCTGAGTTTTCTTCAAAGCTCAGATTAAGTATTACTTCTAAGTTTCCCCTCCTTTAGTTGCTAGCTCCTTTTCAATTGCTTTGGAAATATTTTATATGCCTATATGTATATGTACACACCCACATTTAGATATCTACATGTTGCTTCTGTTGATAGAATATTAGCATCCTATAATCAAGGATTATTTCTCTATGGTCTTTGTATTCTCTGTACCCAGCACAGTACAATGTACATATAATAGGTCCTTAATAAATGCTTGTTGATTGATAGGCTGATTAATCGATTGATTGAAGACAGTGAGGTCTTGAGGAAATCACTAGTCCAACCATCTGTCCCACAAAGACACAGACGCTAATATTAGCTTTACCTCTAGTAAGCTGTGTAATCTTGTAAAGGTCACTTTACCTCTATGTATCTCAATTTCCTTCTGTGTAAAATGATATTGATCATATGGGACTTACCTACTCACTTCAAAAAGTAGTTGTGAAATACTTTATTTATTTTGTAGTGATTGTACATAGTATTTCCCTATCTATTACTGCCTATGGATTTTGTTATTACATAGAAATACTGTTGACTTTTCTGGTTTTATTTTGTACCTTTGTTGAAGTTATTTTCTCATTTAATAGTATTATTAGTTTGTAGCCTTTATTTGTTGTTAGCATAATGTAATGTTTTTTGTAGTATAACTGCAATTTTGTTTTTGGATTTACTTGATACACAATAAATTTTCTTTCAGCCCCTCAAAAAAAAAAAGTAGTTGTGAGTTACTAAGAAAAGGATGGAAGTAAAGTATTTTGTAATTTAATTTAATTATTCCACCAATACCAACTATTATTAATAGCAGGTATACATGAAATTATTATTTCATTCTCAATTAAAAAATGTAAACTTCTTGCTTTGGTAAGAAATGGTGGATGGAGTCAAGGAGTTGTAATAAAGATTGTCTAAGGTTCCTCCTTTTTAGATCTTGATAATCTGTACTCTAGAGTGTTTCTGTTTTTAATTATTTCTATCTATAACATCCTATGGTCTTTTCTCTAAAGTTATTTTCATCTCCAATATTCCTGCTTATCTTCTAACATTCCATGTTCAAAGGTTCTTCCCCTAGAAACATTCTGTATTTCTAGCATTTTGTATTTAAGGTTCCACTTGATGCTTGATAAATGTGAAGTGTTATTATGAAATTCTACCTCTTCTTTTCTCAGTTATACTGGAAAAATGGACAGAGGAAACCAGACAAGAGTCTCTGAATTTCTCCTCCTCGGGCTCTCACAGCATCTGGAGCAACAGCTGCTTCTCTTTGGCCTATTCCTGGCCATCTACCTTATTACAGTGATAGGGAACCTTCTCATCATATTGGCTATCTGCTCTGAGTCCCACCTCCATACTCCTATGTATTTTTTTCTGGCCAACTTCTCCTTCACTGATTTGTGCTTGTCTTCCACTACAGTGCCCAAGATGTTGTTCAATATCCAAACTCACAGTCAAACTATCCCCTATGGTGGATGTCTTGCTCAAATCTTTTTCTTCTTGTGGTTCATTGGGTTGGATGTCTTCCTCTTAGGGGTTATGGCTTATGACCGACTTGTTGCCATCTGTCACCCTCTCCACTATACTATTCTCATGAGTCCTCAACGCTGTTTCCTACTGGTAATGGGATCACTGGTCCTAACTTACTTATATTCCTTGACTCACACCATCCTTCTGACTCAGTTATCCTTCTGTGATGCTAATATTATCCCCCATTTCTTCTGTGAACTTCTCCCTTTGATAAAGCTCTCCTGCTCCCAACCTTATGCCAACCAATATGTGCTCATGTACTGGGGTGGGGCCTTAACCATTCTGATCCCCTTGATGATTCTTATTTCCTATGTTCGCATCGTGGCCAGCATACTTCGAGTCCCTTCAGTTAAGGGAAAATGCAAAGCTTTCTCCACCTGCGGCTCCCACCTCACTGCTGTTTGCTTGTTCTATGTAGCTGCCATTGGTGTATATTTCATTCCCTTTGAGGCTGACTCAGCTGGAAAAGATAGATTGGCAGCTGTAATGTATGCTGTGGTGACCCCCATGCTGAACCCCTTTATCTACAGCCTGAGGAACAGGGACATGAAAAAGGCCTTGGGAAAACTCTTTAGTAGGAGATTATTGTTGTTTCCATAAGATCAAATGCAGAATTTGGGGGGATTCCTAGAGACAATTAGATTTATCCAAGCCAACACCACAAAATGTGAGATAAGGCCACTGAACAGAAAGATACTGAACAGAAGAAAACATTTTATAAAGAATGAGGAGTTGGAGGTAAGAGATAATTATCAGGGAATAATAAGAGTGTTAAAACTAGGTTTTAACTAGAAAACTAGAACTAAACCCAGTTAAACGTAGTTAAAACCTAGAAAGATCATATTAGTGATTCTGGAATATAGAACCAGTAGGGAAGTAAAAGATCATTTAGTCCAATTTCAAAACCCACCCTACTTTTTTGAAGAGACTGAACCTCCCCAGAGAAACTAAGTCACACCATTCATAGATGGCAGCAAAGTGGTGATTTGAACTCAGGTCTCCCTGGACTCAGTCCAGGAATCTTTCCACTTAAGCTTGTTCAATGATGAAAGAAAGGTGAAGAATCTTTTTTTAATGTAGGAGGAGTAAAAGAGAAAGAAAAAGGATAAAATAAATTTAAAAAAAGAAAAAAAATGACAAATTATTCCATCTCTAGCAGCAGAAAATATACTAAGTATTAATGCTGCTTATACATTCCTTTCCTCTCTTTCTTTTACTGTCAACTCCTCAAAAATATTATCATTGCCCCACACACTGGCAATATTCCACTGTCCAAGGTCCCAAAATTGAAATGAGCATAAGTTCCTCCAGAAAAGGGAGCCCAGAATAGGGTGAGGTCTCTAAACTTTGCTACCTAAGAACCAGTGAAAAGAATTAGAGAAGAAAAGACTTAGGAGAGAGAGGTAACACAATGTATAGCATGCTGGCCTTGAAATCAGGAAAGCCAACACTCAAGTCATGCCTCAAATACATAGTAGCTGTGTGACCCTGAGCAATCACAAGTTCTTTCAGCCTCCCTTTGTAAATGGGAAAAGTAGTAGAACCTAGTTCACAGTGTCGTGAAGATCAAATGAGATAACATGGAATTTTTTTGCTAATCTGAAAGTACTATATGAATACTAACTATTCTTATTTTTCAAGTTAAGGGTTAGAAATCAGGATTTTAGATCTGGAAAATATGTTAGAAATAATATAGTCCAAACTCTCACTTTATTAATGAGGAAACTGAGATTCAGAAAGATTTTTTGTCTTGCCTAAAGTCACAAAGACAGTAAGTGGCAGAAACAAGACTTATATCCCAAGTTTCAGATTGCGGCTTTTTCCAAGACATTCCCTGGGATCATTTGAAAGAGGACTTTTACTTGTTATAATTGGTTTGAGTGCAAAATCAGAGTTAGACTAGATTACCTCTAATGATTATATTGGAAAGTGAATGGTAATACTTCATCAGGGAAAAGAGACAGGATGGAATTAGAAATTATTTCTCTTCTGATAAAATGTCAAGGGAACCAAAGGGACACTCCCTCCTGCATAACAGTTGCTTTTGTTTTTGTTTACTGAACCTTAGGAGGAAGAAAGCTCCTCTTTGGGCTACAGATTCAGTAGTGCAATCCTTTAATATTATGTAGGACTTTGTAACCACCCTCAAAAAAGTCTAACAACAGGATGAGCTGCTTTGCAAGCTTGTGGTCTCCCTTTTACAGAAGATGTTCAAATAGAGCTTGGCTGACCACCTGTTGTGATGATCACACTAGCACCCAGGACACCCCAGAATCAGCCGGAGTCAGAATAAGCAAAAGTCCTTAGTCTTTATTCTTGGTCTTTAGATGCAGGATTGAACAGGATGGAAGCAGAATCTCTGCAACCGCCTTCTCCCTTGCCTACGGCCAAAGTGTGACTCTGGCTAGTTTTACTCCACCCCCTAATCCCTCCTACAATCCTCTGAATACACCAATCATTGAGCCAGCACAGGATAGTGGGAAGGACCATTGTCCAAGCATATGCCCATAAAGTATTGTCCAATTGGTAGTTAGCCTCAAGTGCTTGCAGTCCTGGCCTCAGTGCATTGACTCAATAGTTTCAGCCCTCTACAACCTGTTATAAACAAAATATATTCATGCATGACAAGAGAAGTTAGCCAATCTGACTTCTAAATTACTTCCTTTAAGAACAAAACAAAACAAAACAAAACTGTGCAATTAGGTCCCAACTTACAATTGGAATTTTCTAAAATTTAGTTTGCATATCTAGAAAAATATGCGAAAAGCTTATTTCTTTTGGATCCCAAAATGTATCTGTCATAGAAAATGGAAGCATAGTATAGTGAAAGAAGATGAATTTGGAATCAGAGGATTTAGAATTACTGGATCATCAGATCCATTGAAGAGCATACTTTTTATGAGCCTCAGCTTCATCTGTAAAATAAGATGCCTGCATTAGATCATTAAATCATTTCTGAGACTACTTCCAACTCTAAAACTTTACAACCTGATGTTATGAAATTAGGTTCTCAGGCTAACATACAGTAACTTATTTATCTCAGCCTTGAGTTGAACTACAATACTCATAGCAGTCCTGTCCCTATGGTCCAAAGAGAGTGTTTGTCAGTGAATATTTATTAAAAAAACTAACAAACAAAAAAGGGAGTATTTCAAATGAAATAAGCTATGTAAAATGATTTGAAGACTAAAGCACTATTTAAATGTTGTTTGTTATTATTATTCTTATTATTATCTGTAGATTATGCATGTCACCATTTTTCACTAGCATTTAAGAATACTTTGAAACTTCCTGAAGAAACCTCCACATCTTGAGGAAGAGAAGAGTAAATTTTCAGTTTAGTTGGGTGGGTGTCTTTGATAATTTAAAAGGCAAAATATAGCAGAAAGAACTTTCAAATGGGAGAGTCTAGAGACCTGGATTCAAATTCTGACTTTGCTATTTACTGTGAACTTGGCAAGTCACTTCCCCTCCTTGAGCATCAATTTCCTCAGGTATAAAGTAGAATAACAATTTCTAAAATTTCTTACTTTATAAAATATTTGTGAAGGAAATACATTATAAATATATACCTTATAAATATAAATTGGTAAATAATTGTTATATAAGTTATATGTGTATTATTGATCAACAAGCATTTATTAAGTGCCTACTATGTTTGTAGTTTCTAGTTGCCATGGATATTCTCACATTCTCTCGTTTTCACAAAATTCTAAAAGAACCAGGAGACCATCTTCTGCATGCTAGGTTGAGACATATTTGAGAAATTTTGGGGTTATACAAGATAAGGCATGAATTTACATTGTTATTCAACAAGAGAAAGAGAGATTACTCACATAAATAAAATACAGATACATTAAATTGTGTCTTTCTTAATCATCCTGATTCTTTTCTAGTCAATTCTGATTTTTTTTTGACAATCCTCTGACAATCCAAAATTCTATGATTGATCTCCTGACTTTTCCATAAACATGCATAGGAGCATATCATTTACCTGTGGCATCTATGGATTCAATATCCTGGTAAATGACCTACTCATAATTAATTTACCCTTAGAAGATAAATAAATGTTGACTAGAATTAAATAATATTAATTACAGAATGACTTCCACCTGTGTCAACGTGAGAGAACATTGTTCAAGGATCTTTAGATCCTGGGTAAAACAGAATATTAAAACACAAGGAAGGGAGAGAAATAAGGAAAAAGGAATGGTCAAGAAACCCAGATCCTATTGTAGCCTATATTGGCTAGATTGTGAAGAGTTAGGGTTGATTTATTTACTTCTGGAGTATGTCCTTGTGTTTTGTCATATGCTACATAGCTTCATGAGAATGAACCAAGGACCAGTGAAAGTAGGCTGGAAATTTTTGGAAATCTAGGCTATGGTCCTTGGTGAAGTAGAGGAAGGAATAAAGGTCCCCTCCAATAAAGTTTGAAGGAATAACTGGACTAGAATAAAATATAATCCATCCTGAGTATGGAGTCAGAAGTTATGACTCTTCACTCAGTAGCAGTATAAAAGCAAACCCTAAAGCTATGATTCTGATTTCTTTCAGATTTAAGGGCATACTTTTGACTTGAAATTTCATAGACTCTCTTTACCCTTAATCCCCACACCCAGGATATTAGTTGTATTACAAAAATCTATTACATAAGGAAAGCAGTGGGTATTTAATGGC
Source organism: Antechinus flavipes (assembly GCF_016432865.1). NCBI lineage: Eukaryota > Metazoa > Chordata > Mammalia > Dasyuromorphia > Dasyuridae > Antechinus > Antechinus flavipes. The sequence continues at coordinate 464,555,191 of NC_067399.1, read as the reverse complement.
TGAAAGCTCCAATGAATCCAGTAATACTTTTGAATGATTTTTCATTTTATGAATTGCAACAGAATCTACATACAGACGGATTAACATTACAATTCTAAGTAAGCATTTGGATTTATAGATCCTTTTCAGTAATCACTTGGCTACTCAAAGCTACAAACCACTAAAGGCTAGCAATTTCAGTCTGGATATTCAAATGGAGGGAAGCAGTGTTATTCTGTGAGAATGACATTCATTTATTCCACAACATTCAATAAACATATATTTTGTGCAGAACACAGTGCTTGAACAGTCAGCTCTAAACTTAAAAACTTATGTGTCCAATTATCCTTATGAAATTTATAGTTAGGGTGAATGTTGAGAGCTATCCATGCATATGTTTTGAAAATAAAAAGTTTTAATTAAAAAAAAGACATTTATAGTCTAGTAAGGGAATGATACACATAAAGTTTACTCTGATGGATAATATTATAATATGTGCATAGTATATTATGAATAATTTAATACATACAGCATAAATACACACATAGTGTGTATACACAGAGTACAGATCAAATTAAAGGTAAGGAGGAAGTTTACTATCAAAGAAAAGGATGAGAACATTTTCTGCAGGAGTTGGCACTTAAAATAGGCTTTAGAGAATGAGTAGGAATTTACTAGGCAAAGGAAAAAGAGAATTCCTAGCATAGGAAACAATAAGAGCAAAAGCATAAAGTCAAAAGAATGAAATCTATAACCCAAAGATCTAGTATTTACAGCTAGATGGGACCATGGATAGGTTATCCAATCCTCTCACCTTATTTAAAAGAAACTTGGCCTCTCAAAGGCAAAGTAATCTGTCCAAGGTTACAAAGGAAGTGACTGATGAGGATTTGAGGTCAGGAAAGGAGAGCCATCGGTCCTCTTTGAGCTTCTGGAAAGAATGCTCTGAAAAACTTTTAAAAGGCATGGATGACAGGGAAATGTCAGGAGAGCACATCAGAGCAGCAGTGTCAGCAGGTGGCTAGTACTATGTCTGGATTTTTAAAACATGCTCTTAGAATACTGCAGCAAAATCTCAGAACCAGTGCTCAATTAGAAATGCTATGAAAGTCATCTTTGAGCAGCCATTTCATCACAGATTCAGCTCTTTCTTTCCCATTTAAAATTGATAGAGAGTATTTCCACATGTCAAAGATTCAGAGAAAAAGCACATCTCTCTGTCTCTCTGTCTTTGTCTCTCACTGTCTCTCTCATTTTCTTTCACTGTCTCTCTCTCTCTTTCTTCCTCCTTTCCCTCACTCTTTCTCCTTTCCCACCTCTTCTCTTATTCACACTCTCCCTTTCCCTTTCTTTTTCTTTTCTTCCCTCTCTCCTTATTTCTCTCCCTCTCTCTCTGCTTCCCTACCTCCCTTCTCTTCTAAATAAATACAGGGAAATGATTCCTATTAACAATGTGTGATGAGCAGCACTCTTGCACCAAAACCTCAAAAATGGACCAGCTTAATTAAATTTACCTCTTCCTGTAATAGTTTTTCCTTCTCTTTAAATATTTTTGGTAACACTGACCCCACATGCCATATGATGGCATTGGCACAATGCCACTCAGTTGCATGTAGGCAGGCTTTAGTAATGAAGTTGCCAACTTCTTTCAGCTTTGCCACAATCATTAGCCAAGGTGCTGACAAGAGGGTAAGCACAAGATTCTTCCCCTTAACTCTGGAAGTGGTGTAGGAAACACTCGATGGAGACTGTGAGTTACAGTTCCTCTCGCAGGTTATTTTATGTTTGGCTCCTTTAAATAAAACCTTCCATGTAGTTGAGAAACAGGGAGTTAGTGCTAAACCATGAGTTAAAAGTCCGAATATTTCCCCCCATTTCTGTGTGTATATACCAAAGCCAAAAACACAACATAGTATACGATATTTTAAAACTGGAAGAAACAAGGATTACTAAACTAACACTACCATTAGTAGTAATTTATGATACTCAAACATATCCGGAGGTTTTCTGGGCAGAAATCATAGACAGTTGCCGTGTCTGAGATGTTGTCTGTTTCAGGAAAACCTCATAATAGCGAACTAACATAACATAAGGCTGATGCCTACACCAGCTTGGGAAAAGCAAAGCAAAACCACAATTTTTGCATAAATTACAAAAAGTGCATAAGTAACACTTGATTCCCTCAGATATCTTCCAGAAGGAAGAAAAATAAACACTCATCAGAGAAAGCTAATAATAGCAACTCTGCTGCCACATCATTGCTGTTCTGATTTTCTCACTCTAAATATATTAATGTGCTACAAGGATCTACAACACAAGCCATTCTTCCATAGGAATAAAAATACATGCTTTCCCTACTTTATAGAGTTACATTAAATTTCACAGAAATTAAAGATTGCAAAATTGAAAATGAATCTTCCTCTCAGAAACTAGAAGTTCTTACATGAACTGATGCAAAGTGAAGTAAGTAGAACCAGGAGAGTATAAATAGTTACCGCAGTGTTGTACAATAAACAACTATAAATTATTAGTTGTTCACAGCAAAAATGATCCAAGACAATTCTGAAAGACTTAGATGAAAAATGTTCTCCATTTCTAGAGAAAGAACTAATGAAGTCTGAATGCAGATTAAAGCACTTTTTTTTTTCACTTTCAAAACAATTAATTAGGAGAGATTGAAATTAGGAAGAGAGGAGAAAATACCCAAAGGCAAATTCCTGTCAGAGAAGATGGGAGAGTGTTATTAAGGGCAAAAGTAGATGTGTTGGTGTTGGTAAGCAGGGGCACAAGCAAAGAAGAGAATAGGAGAAAAGTGAGGTGGAGTAAAGTATATTATATGACCTCTTAAGTCCCTTCTGGATCTAGAAATCTGAGCTTCCAGATTCCTTCTAACTTTAACATTCTCTATGTTTCCTGTCATCTTAGCCAATCTGACAGGTGTATAGTGGTATCTCAAAATTGTCTTAATTTGCATTTCTCTGATCAGTAGTGATTTGGAACACTCTTTCATATGAATAGAAATAGTTTCAATTTCATCATCTGAAAATTGTCTGTTCATATCCTTTGACAATTTATCAATTGGAGAATGGTTTGATTTCTAATAAATTAGAGTCAATTCTCTATATATTTTGGAAATGAGGCCTTTATCAGAACCTTTAACTATAAAAAGGTTTTCCCAATTTATTGCTTCCCTTCTAATCTTGTCTGCATTAGTTTTGTTTGTATAAAAGCTTTTTAACTTGATATAATCAAAATTTTCTATTTTGTGATCAACAATGATCTCTAGTTCTTCTTTGGTCACAAATTCCTTCCTCCTCCACAATTCTGAGAGGTAAACTATCCTATGTTCTTCTAATTTATTTATAATCTCATTCTTTATGCCTAGATCATGAACCCATTTTGATCTTATCTTGGTGTAGGGTGTTAAGTGTGGGTCCATGCCTAGTTTCTGCCATACTAATTTCCAGTTTTCCCAGCAGTTTTTGTCAAGTAGTGAATTCTTATTCCAAAAAGTTTGGATCTTTTGGTTTCTCAAACACTAGATTGCTATAGTTATTGACAATTTTGTCCTGTGAACCTAACCTGTTCCACTGATCAACTAGTCTATTTCTTATCCAATACCAAATGATTTTGGTGACTGCTGCCTTATCATATAGTTTTAGATCAGGTACAGCTAGGCCATCTTCATTTGATTTTTTTTTTCATTAGTTCCCTTGAAATTCTTGAACCTTTTGTTCTTCCATATGAATTTTGTTATTTTTTCTAGGTCATTAAAATAGTTTCTTGGGAGTCTGATTGGTATAGCACTAAATAAATACATTAATTTAGGGAGTATTGTCATCTTTATTATATTCACTTGGCCTATCCAAGAGCACTTAATATTTTTCCAATTATTTAAATCTGCCTTTATTTATGTGGAAAGTATTTTATAATTTTGCTCATATAATTCCTGATTTTCCTTTGGCAGATGGATTCCCAAATATTTTATGCTATCAACAGTTATTTGGAATGGAATTTCTCTTTATATCTCTTGCTGTTGGATTTGTTGGTGAGAGATAAAGTGCCTTTTTGGATAGGGTTGTGTCTACTGCACTGAACTACACTGTCCATGTGGGCAGAATATATTGGTATAGAAAATACACCTCCATGATAAACTTACAGAAAACTTATAGACCCATAGGTGGATAAAGCCTTCCATTTTCCCTTGGAAGTTGATATATTGAAGACTGCCAGGGCATTAGAGAGGATGACAATGACAAAGGAAAACAGTGAGCTATGTTGACCAATTAATGAAGATCATTAGTTCTTTGAATGGGTGTCTGAGCAAGCCAGCTCTAGGTAGGCACCAGTGTCATAATAGAAATTTAAAAAATGGTACATTGAGTATAGAAAACAAGATGAGGCAGCAGGAAGATAGATAAGTGGGAAGGAAAATTCGTCACAGCCCAGCACCCACTCACCATCAACACACAGTGCTATGGCACAATGGAGAAAACAATAGATACTCAGATACAGTCATAAGCTATTGTAGCCAGAAGTGGATTGTCCAAATCCACAAATATTATGTAGAAATAGAACTAAATGAGGCACTTTGCCTAATAGAGAATGATACTGGGTTTTAGTGTTCACAAGGATCTTGGGTATTGTGACAGTAATGGAACTCTCTTCTACAAGGAATAGATTGTCTGTGAAGAAATCCATGGGAAAGTGGAAATAAAAATCAAAGGTGATGAGTAGGTTCAAGATGATGAGTAGGTTCTCAACCCTGCTGGCTAGATTGCTGTTATTATTATTGATGATGATGAGGTAGAAATAGTCAAAATAGACTCTGCTGATTTGGCTACTGAGAAATTCTCAGAAGAAATACATTTATATTTGTTCCATTTCTCTACTTCATGTACTTATCTGACCTGTGGAGACAAATCTGGGTGAATTAATTTTAAGCACTAAAATAATACATTTATCAATAAGCATACATTCACTAAGTACTGACTCTATGATCAACATAACTTTAGGTACTCTAGTATACATACAAAATATAAGGCTCTTGAATTTATAATTTATGATATTACAACTTAATATATGACATATATGATATGGACTACATTTATGAAATAGAGATATATATGGTACTCTTTTGGACAGACTTGAGTTTGCTGCATGATGCAGAGTTTCCATTAAATCTAGAACATTAGGAGAAGATGAGGAAACAGTCATAATGCCTAAAGTCCACTCAAAGCAAAGATCTCGGATATTCAGCTATACTTACTATGGCATATAATTGAGTAAAATAGTTTCTACTAATTATTCCTTTTCATTTGTGTGAAAGTTAACAGTTTTGTTGTCAAAATAGTTTCTGTAATAGTGTTCTTTATTTTGACCTCAATTGATGAGAATTATCCTATTTCATTGTTTAATATTGACATTTTAGTATATACTTTTAAAAATCAGGTTGTTTATCGACACATATTTTTAAATTCTTAGTTTTGTTTATCAAACTAATTGAGGCTTTGTTTTCAATTTTTTGATGTTTTTGATTTTTCAAATTTCTAATTTAGTATTTTGCTAGCATTTTCTGATTTATTGTTTTGTTTCTTTCTTAAAAAGCAGTTTTCAGATTATGTAATCTATACTTTTTCTCATTTGTTGATTAAAGCATTTAGAGATATTTCCCTAAGGACAATTTTAATTATATACCAGAAGTTTTGCTATATTTTCTTCTCGTCATTTCCTTTGAAAAATCCATTACTATAATTTATTCATTTACTCACCAATTCTTTGTGATTAAATTATTTCTCTAATCATTTGTTATTTAAAGCATTTATTTATATACCTATAGATAGCTTTGAATTCTTCTAAAAACTGTCTGTTCATATTATTTGACCAATGTCAATCAGGGAATTACTCATTATACATTCGACTCAATTTTCTTTATATTTGAGAAATGAGACCTTTATTAGAGAAACTTAATAACAAATTTCCTCCAGTTTTATGGTTTCTCTCTAACCTTGGCTACATTGGTTTTGTTTTTTACAAAATCTTTTTAATTTAATGGAAGTTATATCACATAATGTCCTTTGTCTCTTATTTGATCATAATTTTTTTCCTTTATTCATAGATCTGACAGGTAAATTATTCCATATTCCCAATGGGGAGTTCTTGACACTTTAAGGGATCTGTTTCTATTTCACTAATTTTTTTCTCTTCCCCACATCCCATTTCTGATTTCAGACTTTAATTTTTCCTTACTTTCTATTTCTTTCCTTCTTTCCTTTATTTTTTATTTCTTCTTTACTGTCCTCTGTCCCTCCTTCCTCTATCCTTCCTTTTTAATTTCCTCTCTTCACAATTCATGTTCTGAAATTGAAGTTTGCCTTTCTTGTGATACTTTCATCTCCAATTCTATTTTTCCCTTAACTCTTCTTTCTCTGTTATTTCTGACAATTGGTATTCCTACCAAGGGAAAGTGAATGTGAAATAGAAATATCACATGCATTGATTTTATTGTATTTTTATATATAGTGTCTAAATCACCTTTGTTTCAAATGAAAATTAGGTTCATTTAATACCCATTATCCCCACTACTTCATTCATATGTTTGTATTCTTCCCTTCTTTATAAGTACCCCACTGTTGCAAGATCATAAGCTTCTCCTTTCTTGCTTGGCATATTCCTTTCCCCTTCCTTTTTCTTTCTCCTGTTAAGATCATCAAAGCTGAGCAAAACCACTCCTAAATCTTCTGTTTTTCTTATATAACTTCTTCAATTATGCTTGAAGACAGAGTTCTGAAAGCACATTTATTTCTTTTATTAAAATGTAAGCACTTCAGCATATCATTACTTCCATATTTTTCTAATTTTCATTTGACTTTGGAGATAACATTTCAAAGCTTCTACATAGCTTTGTCTTTTCATCAAGATCACTTAAAAATCCTTTGTTCCATTATAATCCTATTTTTCTCCTATTAAATTATATTCAGTTTTTCAGGGTAAGTTATTTTTGGTTATAAGGCTTTATCTTTTGCCATAAGGGATATCATTGCAAGATCTCACATTTTAAATGTTAGTTGCCCAATCTGATGTGACCCTGAATGTGGTTCCTTAATCCTTTTTTTCCTACACGTTTACAGTATTTATTCTTTGACTCAACAGCTCTGAGTTTAAAGCTATAATATTTCTGGATAGTGTTTGATTCAAGAAGAAATTGGTTGATTTTTTAAATTTTCCTTTTGTCTTCTGGTTCTAATGATTATGGGATAGTATTTTGTTTATTATTATTTCTTGAAATATAGTTTACAGATTTGGGCAATAAGTATTATAGTATTGGACAGTCCAAAGATTCTTTGACTATAATATCCCCTTAATCAGTTTCTCAATCTTTTTTATCTTTCATTTTCTTTTATTTAATATTTTAAATTGAAATTTTGTTTTAATATTTCTTTTTTCATGGAATGACTGCTTTCTATTTGACTCATTCTCATTACCAGGGAATGTTTTTCTTGGGAAAGTTTTGTTACCTTGTGTTCTAAGGAATTAATTGTTCTTCCTATTCATTCCTACTCTTATTTTATTTAATATTCTTTTTATAACTCTTCTTTCACTTCTTCTAGGTACTCTTTTAGTGTTAACCAAAACATCCTTTCTCTGAGAGTCTTTTTTCAACTTTTTGTAAAATTCTTTTTCTTCAGGGCTTATTGCTCGAGTTTCACTTAATTTATAATGTTTCATCCCTTTTTTCAGAATTTCTTTTGACTATAGCCTCAGTTCACAGATTGGGATTTTGTGCTTGCATTATATTTTCTCTCCTTATATTCTTGGATGATATGAGCCTTTTTCCTTGAAGTTGGGACTGGGCTCCATCTTCTGGAAAATTTTTCAGTTTGGGCTTAGTCTCTTGTTAGCTTGATTTAGGTTTAAACTTCAATACTTTCTCGGTCTCTTTTTCTTTGAACAGTCTTGAATGTGAAATTAGTTCTGCCCCTTGCTATCACTCTGATCATTCCCAATTATATTGTAAATTGCCATATGTCAAGGAGAAAGATGTCAGGGTACTTTATTTCTTGGATGCTCCCTTGGCCCTTTCTCCAGATATGGTTTAGGTGTCATTTATTTAGATAATAATACTGGGGGTCTTGGGCTGGCCTTGTTTCTCTTTATGTCTTTGACAAGGATGTTAGACAAAATTCCTTCTATGGCTTGGGCATCAGCTTCTTGAAGTTTTTCTGGCCTTGTTGCTATGCTTCTTGCTAAGACTTGGATATGGGTTTCTTAGGCTCTGGACTACTATGCCTTTGGCCTTCTCAACCTAGTTTATAAGGCTTTAATGCCCTAACTCATTGTTGGTTTGTATAAAATTTTATGTATAGCAAAAAAAAATATTTAATTTTTTTTCTATTTCCACTCAATAATCACCAGAAGTTTGCCATCTAACATTTAAAATCTGTTTCATCTAATTTCTTTTTTATTAATCTCTTTAATATTTGGCTGAATATAAAATGGACAATGTTGGTTCCAAATTATTAAAGTTTTACTGTCTATTTCTCCCTATAATTCAGTTATCTTTTCTTTCAATATTTAGATGCTATGCATATATTAAATTTTAATAATGTATCATTGTTTATGATATCTTAAAATATAATAAAATTCCATTGCTCATTTCTTTAAATAATAATTACTTTTAATTATGCTTTGTGGTCAGGATCACTGTACCTTTGTTGTTGTTTTTTTAAATTTACTTGAAGTCTAACAAATTCTGCTCTATACCTTAATTTTAATTTTATGTGAATCTTTATATTTCAAATGTCATTTTACTTGGATTCTGCTAATCTATTTTACTACTTTTCTTGATTTTGATTTTCTGGTTGAGTTCATCCCATTCACATTTACTAGTATGATTATTAATCATGTATTTCCCTCAATCATAACTTTTCATACATTTTTCCTATTTTAATTCTGTCTTCTTTATAAAGAAGAAGAAATTGGGAAAGAGATAGAACTTGACCAACATTAGAAACAAATACTTGGAGAAGTTTCTTTCCACTTTTCTGTCCCTCTTCCAAACACAGACATAGTCTCTGGTTCTTATGTTTATTTTTTTCTTTTTATCATCCATTCATTTGTTTTGCTTATAATTATTCCACTCTAACTCTACTCTCCCTTTTATACATCTCTTCCCTTTTTATTTCCCTTTCTACTTCCTTATTCAATTTAGCTTATTTCTACCAAAAACAAAAACAAAAAATTTGGTGTGTTCAACCCTTTTCTGGTTCATATAAAAATGAGACATGCTTCGTTTATATTTATGGATTCTTCTTCAGTCCTCTGTAAATCTTGGTTGAGTTGACTAGACCTTATTTGGTCAAGTCCCTTCTAGTCTACATGCTTGTCAATCATGATCTTGATGAATTGACTAAATTACAGTTGGCTTGGATTAGACTCCATCTTTTATCCTTATCTCCAGCTTTTTCTTTAGTTTCCAAATAATCTGTAGATTCTGACCTTGTCTAGACTATGTCTTTTTCTCCTTGTATAGTTCCTATTCAGAAGTTGTTTTTGTCCTTTGTTTTGGCTCTGAAAACTTATAGTCCCTATGAAATGTAGGAGATTCCCTTCATGGCTCCCATGGCCCTGTTTTCTAGTAGTAATTAGCTCTGTCTCCTGATGAGACTCCCAGGATTCCAAGGAATGCCTAAGAAAGTCCTATCTCCCTGTATCGTAGATATAAGAAGTTGTTCTTTCCCCATTTCTAATCAGACAGGCCAGATCAGGAACTAATTTAGATCTCCAAATTACTAGAGTCTATGCTGGCTTATAAATCTGTTTAGAATTCTGGTTGCCCCAATATCAATTTGGGATCTTCTCTTAGCCTACATGCAATTATTTGTATATGGCATTCTATCTTCATACCTTTGAGCATGGTCTTTCACTTACACCAGAACTTTTCCATCTCCTCCTCTCTATCTTTTAGTTTCCATGGATTTATTCAAGATTCAACTAAAACTTAAGATAATATCCCAGATGGGTCTGGCCAAGACAAAGGACAAAAGGACTTTCACTCCCTACTTAGCATATTATGGCTCTTTTTGACATAGCTCAAGTTCATAATTTTTGGAAGACTGCCATGTCACAATCATGACTAAATTAACTCTTATCTTCCCCTAATTTCCGAGGACCTGATTTCCATATGGTATTTGTACTCATCTTCCTGACAGTAGCTAGTTAGAAATAATTTCCTAGAAATTTTTACTCTTTTCCCCCAGAATTTGTATCCTTCCTGAGTCTCTGCTGTCCTAATTGGTGAGTCCCTTAGCCCACTATTTCTCAGGCAGATATCAGCTGTGCTTCACTTTACCCTTCACTGCTTGGCTTTCTTCTGTCTCACTAGCCTCAGCAGCAATTTTGCCACCAGAGCCTCTCTCAAACTAGCTCTAGTTCTGAAATCACAATTAAATCAGCTCTGCCATTGCTCTTAGAAGGGGTATTTACTCCCCTCACTATTTGTGTCATATTTTGGAATAATGTACCTCTTTGTGTTCTCTTTCCACCTTGTATATGATATTTTTCTTTTTTAGAATATGAACTCTTTTAAGGCAGAAACTGCTTTTACATCCTCAGGACTTAACACAGTGTTTGGTATCTAGTTAGTACTTAATAAACACTTTTTCTTTAAAAAAGAAACCCAACTTAAAAATTTTATCTTCTGAAGGGGATTGTCCTGTCCCCATGATTGGTAATAGATTACTCTCCCTGATTTCCTTCCATTTAGTTTGTATAAATATAATGTACCTATTTATTTACATTTTGGCCACTATTTCCCATTAGAATGTAAACTCTGAAAGAAGGGACTGTTTTGGCATTTCTTTTGATCACCATCACTCACTTCATTGCATGCCAGTGGCTAGCATATAGTGAGCACTTAATAGATACTTGTTGACTGACTTCCCCCCATCTTTGCAGACATTAAGCTGATTTATTAGAGCTCATATTAACCTCCTTGGTGAAGTTGTCCATCTTTGCTAGTTTCCAGACATCCTTCCATATTGGGCAGAGAAATTTACTTTTATTTCTTTTCATTTTTATCATTGGTCTTTCTGGAATCATTTTCTGAATGTTACAGTGATTTATATAACTTTTCTACAACTTTCATTGGAAGTCTCTTTTTAATGTATTTTACTTCATCTTTTTTCCTTCTTCCTAAAGCTCAAGAAAAAAGGCATCAGTGGGGAGTAAAGTAACAGTAAGAGAAAATAACTCACTAAGCCATTTCTCTGTAGGCTTACCAGATAGATAGCTGGATGGGACATAACATGTATCTCTTGCAGGATAAACTTTTAGAACATTCCTAGTATATATTCCTCATCATCTTTGGCTCTTAGAATATTTAGTTTTCTTCAAGGAAGCTCAGCTCAAGTACTACCTCCTTATCTTTTTTTAATCCCTCAGAGTTAGTGTTCTTTCTCTCTTTTTGAATTGACTTATCTATACTTATTTATTTATATGTTGCATCCATTGGCAGAAGGAGGACTTAGATGTTCATCTAATTCATAGGTACCAAACACAAGACTTGGGACTGCATTATAGTGACTGAAAATACCCCGAACCAGATTAAAACATAATTGGAAAATATTTAACTAGATATTTAAAACTAGAATAGAACATAGAAAATATTAATATGTAGTTTTCTAAGTCAACATGCAATCTTTCAGGGATTCTTACATATGGTTTAGTGGCCTTGTTTCTATTTGAGGTTGTCAATACTAATCTAGTTCAACATGTACATTTTATAATTCATTTTTATTTTTTCAGATTTTCCTTCAGATTGTTCTTCCAAATTAATTTCATTACTATTTTGGCTATTTCAACAAAGTATCCCTTTTTTGGTTTGATTGGCATAGACCTAAGTGAATTAAGTAAGATTATAATTCTATTATGTTGACATGGCCCAGCCATAAGCATTGAATGTCCTTTCAATTATTCCTAGCATTCCTAAAAAGCAAAAATAAAAACAAAAGGGAAAAATGGTATATGTCTATCACTCCTGCATTTAAAACTAGTGTTTCCTTATTTCAAATAGTGATTGAAATTATGTGAATTGAATGAGTCACACTGATTCCATCTTGTGAATTGGTTCTGGGTCTAGCTCAGTTTCTTTTCTGTACAATCATGTCTAGTCTAATTTCTGTCTTGTGAGAAAACTTTATTCAATTATGAGAACTGTGAGAAAATTTTATTGTATTGTTTATGTCAACCTTGGATATCTAGAAAACTGAACCACCTCTACATACCGCTTAGAGATCCTTAATTAAGAACCTAATTTATGCTAATGAGGAACCCGAGCAGATCTAAATATTAACACAAGAAGTCTTCTTCTCACAATTATACATTTCAAGCAACCTATGTCTTATCTGAAAACTGTCCCTGTATTCAGTTATTGTTTCTTTATTCTTTTGATTCAATATAGACAGAGAGAGAGAGAGAGAGAGAGAGAGAGAGAGAGAGAGAGAGAGAGAGAGAGAGAGAGAGATGGAACATCTATTTTTCTGATTTCAGGGAACTGTCCCACTTTGCTTTTCCCCTCTCAACTTGGAAAGTCCCTAATCTTTCTCTCCAATCAGATATCAGTTATCTAATCTTGTACCCTGGCTTATATCCTATAATTATTTTCTTTTAATTCATAAAACTGGCTTCCACATATTTGAGTTACAATTCCCATTTAAAGAAGTTTGATCTCAATTTGTTTTGCAATTGCCATTCATTGCTTAAAAAACCAATAGGTTCAGAAGCTTGAAGTTTCATCAGTTATTTCAGAATTTACTTTAACATTTTCAATTAATACTTTTTAATACTAAAAATTATCTCTCATATATCAATTGTTGTATGATTGATTTTAAAACTAAATATTTTTCTTTGTCAAAGGATTATTTTTCAGCATCTACTAGTATACTCACTTGAAACAAGAAGTTAAAATATATATTAATCATTTTGGGACATTTAGTTCATAGTAAATGTGAAATTTATTTTTCATCAAAATAAGAATTGAATCAATTAACTAATTTGAATTAGGAAACTAGTATTAATAACTTCACTATTAGACCACATTCATGCAGAAATGACACACAGATGAGAGATGAACAGGGCTCAGGCTCATGAGAAAAAGAAGCCACACAGATAGAAATAGACAATTTATTGAAAAAGAAGAAAAGCAGACAACATTCAAGGGAATCTCCTACAAGAAGTTATTATATAGCAATAGGTATTTTCTTTTGAGTCACATTGGACAATTCTTTGTGTGGTGCATTTAAATTTAGAATTGCCTGATTCCCCATCCAAAGCATATCTTTTGGAACTACTGAGTTCTCAGAAAAAGTGAAGATCTGTCATGACTAAGAAGAGAAGGAGGAAGAAACTCTATCTGAACTCATCTAAGCAATACAATTCTATTTCAAAAGAATTTATTGTGTTTCTACCATATGTCAATCATTGTGCTGAGGGCTGTGGATACAAAGACAACAAATCAAAACAATTCTGGCTTCTAGGATATTTAACAATCATTTTAAGAAAATACCATATACACAGATAAGCAAAAAGAAAATTAAACAATGTCATTGTCACAAAACAATATCAAGAGGAGTAGTAACAATTTAGAGAAATAGAGAAAATCTTATATAAGAGGTGGTATTTGAGCTGAATCTTGAAGAGAAGTTTCAAGAGATGGAGAGGTAGATGAGCTATTCAAACCTGAGAAACAGCTTGTGCAAATGGCATATATTGAAACATGGAATAATGAAATAGGATTGACCTAGAAGTTGTGAAAAATCTCTAAATACCAAAGGAGTTAACATTATTTTGCTTCTAGGTAATAGGGGTCATTTAAAGCTTCTTGAGCAACAGGATATGATCATGTCTGGTCTTTTCAACCAGCAAGAGAAAGAAAAAAATACTATAAATATACCCCTTCCAAAGACAAGAAGCAGCATCAAGAAGGGAAAAGAAAGAACAAGAAAAACGTTTTCTTTTGTTCAGTGTGGTGGTGTGTGTGTGTGTGTGTGTGTGTGTGTGTGTGGAAATACCTAAGTGTTCTTTGTGCTGTTATATTTTTTCCTCTTCCAGTAATTAACAATGAACTTCACTCTAAATAAATAATTCTTCTATGCCTCTGTAAAGAAAATTTTGCAAATTTATTTAGTTGAGTTTTGAGCATACCTTGATTCCCAGATATTTCATGTATTTTTTGATTATTTTCAATTGAATTCAATGGAATTTCTCTATATTTTCTTCTTGATTTTTGTTATCTCCTTATAAATGTATGGATTATTATTGAGGATTTTTTCAATCCTGTCATTCTATATATACTAATAGTCTCAATTAGTACTTTAGGCCACTTCCTAGAACTTATTTACAGAATCATGGATGGATCATGACCTGTATCCCTATCACTGCTAAGCTACTCTCCAAGTCCTTCAAGCTCAAAAGCTAAGAGTCACCTTGGAGTCACATCTTTTTCTCATGGAATTATTTCTATTTTTCATCCCCCCAAATTCAGTTTGTTACTAGTTCTGCCTATTTCACTTTTGCAGTATCTCTCCAATATATAGGCTTCTCTTCTTTAACATTGCCACCTCTGTAATGGTCTTCATTATCTCATACCTTGATTATTACAAAAGCCTGCATGTCTAAAGTCTCTCCCCACTCCAATCCATCCTCAATTTAATCATTAAAGTGATTTTCCTGAAATGCATGTTCAATTATGTCACACACACACACACACACACACACACACACCTCAACAAACTTCAGTGGGTTCCTATTGCCTCTATGATCAAAAACAAAATACTCTTTTAGGCATTCAAAACCATTCAGAACCTTCTTCCCTCCTACTTTTCCAGTCTTCTCACATATTATTATTTGAAACATGCATTCCAATTTACTTACACTGGCATCCTGGCTATTGCATGAAGAAAACACTCTTGGCTCCAAGAATTTTCTCTGGTTGTCTCCCAGCTTTGGAATGCTCTTCCTTCCAAATTGTATCTACTGACTTTCCTGATTTTCTTTAAGTACTGCCTTTCAATTCTGGTGTTTTCCTTCTGTTAATTATTCCCTATTTGTCCTCTATGTAGCTTGTTTGGGATATATATCTTTACATATTATCTTCCCTATTAGATTGTAAGCTCTTTGAGATCAGAGATTGTCTTGATTTTTATATTGCTAGAGTTTAGCAAAGTTTCTGTAACACAGTAGTCACGTAATAAATGTTTATTGATTATCTAAGTGGAAAGAATTCCCATACCAAAAACTCCCCTATTAATCACATCACAGCTTCTTTGTGAATATTGCATTATATTACATAAATTTCACAGAATTACAGCATATTTACAGAAAGAATAGGATATTTGAAATAATCTAGACCAATGTTGGTCTGTGAACTTGTCTTTTAATATTTTGATAACTGTATTTCAATACACTTTATTTCTCTTATAAGTGTATGTATTTTACTCTATGCATTTGCAGATCATTATTTTGAGAAGGAATTTAATCAGATTGCCAAAAGAGTTCATGATGCAAGAATCTCTGATTTAAATCAACTCTCTCATTTTATAAATAGGGAAAATGAGGCATGGAGAAGGGAAAAGATGCAAGTTTGTACATCTATTAAGTTAGAAAAGGTAAGATTGAAAGCAGATCTACTGAATCTAATTTCAGAATTCTATTACACTATACTATTTCTCAGACAGACTAACACTGGAACATAGTATCTTATTTACATAAAATTTTCATCAATCCTAAAGGAAGGGTTATTTCTTCATACAATCTTTAGTGAAAACAAGCACAACTACATAGGAGGTAAGAGAACAGGGCTCCTATGGCCAAAGTTTTTTTTACAAGTTCTCAATGGAATCCAATAGAAGTAAGAAGAATATTGTTTCATATATGTGAAAATGCGATTCAGCCTAGTGATGCTTTCAAGAAAGAAAATGAGTTCTTTTTTGTATAATCTATTCACAATAAGCTGTTCTAGGAAGAGAGTACTTTCCTACTAAGGAAGAGTTTTCCCAAAGCTGTCTTCATATCCCTGTTCCTCAGGCTATATATGAAGGGGTTCAACATAGGAGTGACCACAGTATAGAAAACAGCAGCAATTCTATCTTTTCCAGCAGAATGTGTGGATGGTGGACACAGATAGACCCCAATAGCTGCCCCATAGAATAAGGAAACCACAGTGAGATGTGAGCCACAGGTAGAAAAGGCTTTCCATCTTCCAGAGGTAGATGGTATTCTTAAAATGGCAGAAATGATGTGGACATAGGAAATAACAATGAGAGTGAGGGGAGCAGTGAGGACCATTGATCCCACAATAAATAACATCAGCTGGTTAGTGCTGGTATCTGAACAGGAGAGTGATAGCAAAGGGGTCAGGTCACAAAAGAAGTGGGGAATGCTGTTCTCTGCACAAAAAGTCAAGCCAGCCATGAGGAAAGTATGTAAAAAAGCAGCAAAGTTGGTAAGAATCCAGCATAAAGCTAGCAGCAGAACACAAATTCCAGGGTTCATAACTGTCGCATAGTGGAGTGGCCGGCAGATGGCTACATAACGGTCATATGCCATTACTCCCAGAAGAAAATCATCAAGAGCTCCAAATGTCATGAAGAAATGCATCTGGGTCAGACAGCCTTCATAGGATATGGTCTGACTCTGGTTCCAGATATTTGCCAGCATCTTGGGGACAGTGGTGGAGATGAAACAGATATCAGCAAAGGACAGATTTGCCACAAAGAAATACATTGGACTGTGCAGATGTGAGTCTGAGCCAATTGCCAGGATGATGGAAATATTTCCTACTGCAGTGACCAGGTACATGACCAAGAACAGACCAAAAAGAATCAGTTGTTGCTCCAGTTGTTCAGAGAGTCCCAGGAGGAGGAATTCAGAAATAATGGTCTGATTTTCTATTTTCATGTTCTTGGTAGACCTTGGGAGGTGGAATGGGAGAGAACAAAAAGAAAGGAAAAATGGAGACAAGACATTCACAAAATGTAATAGTGTGACTTGGTAACATTTCTTTTCTCATTATGAGATTATTAAAGAGCAACTATATTAGACAAGAGATTTTATTTTTAAAAACATATTTCCTTATTTCTCATGTTGTGCAAAAAAAAAAAAAAAAATCAGACCAAAAGGGAAAAAATCATGAGGAAAAAAAGCAAGCAAACAAATGTGAAAATACTATCCTTTGATTCACTTCCAGTCTCCATAGTTCTCTCTCTGAATACACATGCCATTTTTCATTCCAAGTCTTTTGGAATATACAAGAGATTTTCTATAAAGCATATGGGCTTCTAAAATCTGCTCTTTTGAGTCCTCAAAAGGAAATTTTGTGTGTGTCAAGCTTTTATGTTCTATGCTTTATTCCAGAGCTAACATTTCAGCAT
Source organism: Antechinus flavipes (assembly GCF_016432865.1). Taxonomy (NCBI): domain Eukaryota; kingdom Metazoa; phylum Chordata; class Mammalia; order Dasyuromorphia; family Dasyuridae; genus Antechinus; species Antechinus flavipes. Next base: position 464,537,783 of record NC_067399.1, on the reverse strand, counting down.
TTCAAGTCCTGTATCTCTCCTTTCCAGTGAAGCTCCTGAGGTCCTAATTTATCTCATACACAGAAGGCATGTCCCTTCTTCAAGCAGGTAGCTGACAACTAATTATACACATTGACCCGAAGCCTAAGCTTGGCTGGAAAGAAATGCTACTGGGATATATAAACAAATATATGTGCCATTAATCATGACTCTCTCATTATCCTTAGGCCTTACCTACACACTCTGGGACAATCTCAGCTGTGTATTGATTCTGTTGTTTCAACATTTGGATTACTGGAAATTCACGTGGAGAAGCCAGCTGAAGATCCAGGAACTTTTCCTCCATAAAGGAGAGGAAAGGGGTTATTGAGAAACAAAGTACTGGAGCTTTGATGTTTAGAGCTGAATGGGCTTCCTATGGGGACTATCTGGAATATTTATTGGTTTTTAGGACCTTTGGGATTTGATTATCTCATAGCTACTCATTAAAGAAAAGTATGAAGAAATGATTTCATCTCTCCCCAGGCTCTTTGGGTTCAACCCACCTTTAAATTATTACAGATTGTGCATCTTCTATCTCCTACCAGTTTTCATGTGGAAGTGAAGAAATTTGAATCGAGGAGGTCAAGTCAAAAGAACTTGAAAATGGAAATAATCTTAGGTCTTTCTAGTTTCACCTATAATCAAAAAATGATCCCCACTATTACACCACACACACCGTTACACAATAAGTCATCATCTTGCCTCCATTTAATGACCTCTAATAAGGAGGAGCCCATTATTTCCAGTAGTAGCCCATTCTATTTTGTTCTGTTGCCCCTTCACCATTCTAATTGCCTTCTTACATGACAATGATGTACATGATGCTCAGAGTTGATTACAGTCCTGCAGATGTATCTGATCATGGCAGAGGACAGAGGAACTTAAGCACTATCTTCATTCTGAACACTGCCTCTAGTAATGCACCCAGAATTTTCTTTTTTTTTTTTCATTTTTTGGCTGCTATGCCACATTGTTGACTCAAAATACATTTTAACTTACACCAATCGTATTATATATTTAAAATAAATGATATTTACCTAATTCTTCACTATTTTTACACTCATACTTTTTAAACACTTGCATAGAGTTTTACACTCATCCAGATTAAAATTTTATCTTTATAGATTTTTCCCATTATTCTAGACAATCAAGTTTTTTTTTAATCTGGACACTCTTATTTTGACTATTCCTTCTAGGCATGTGTTATCTATAAATTTCATAAGCGTGTTACTTATTCCTTCTTTGAAGTCATTGACTAAAATGTTGAATAGTACATAGCCAAGGACAAGTAGCTAAAACACTCCCTTAGTGATCTCAACCAAATTTGACATAGCTCTAGTAATTTTGGTCCATTAAATTCAACCATTCACCTAACTATGGTTGCATAGTTAATGATAATGATATTATCTGACACTTATATAAATCTTTCTGGCTTTCAAAGCACTATACAAGTTCATTTGAGCTCTCATAATGACATTGGGAAGTATGTAATATAGGCATTTTTACCTCCATGTTATAGGTAGGGAAACTGAGGTTCACAGAAGTTTACGGACTTGCCCATAGTCACTCAGGTAGAGTCAAAAGAGTCTTCTTGACTAATGGATCAGATTTTGGTCTATTTCTTCTCCATTGGTTGAATCATTTCTTCCCATCTTGTGCAAAAATTTTTGTAAATGCTTTTGCCAAAACCAACGTGTGATTTATTTATAACATTCTAATGATCTGATAATCTAGGAGAATGAGTTCTTTCTTTTTATGATCTGTTCATAATAAGATATGCTGGGTTTTGGTGATTTTCCTTTTTCTTTTTTATATCTTACTAATTAACCTTTTAATAATAAATTCTAAATTTTCACTAATAATCCAAAGTAGTTTTTGAAACACACACACACACACACACACACACACACACACACACAGTCTAAGTATGAAATGCATTTGCCTTTTCAGAAAATTGAGATCTTTAGCTTTCTATCCTACTTTTCTCCAGGAATTTTCAAATGTTCTCAGCAATGACCTAGTAATTAATCACATTTGGAATTACTTTCACTGCCATGAAATGGGAACTATTTTGGCTTGTTGAATGGAACTTGGTATAAGTGTCTTGGTACTAATTTGTCATCAATGCACTTCTCTTAAATTCACCTCCCTTTTCTCTAGCTTCTTCAGTGGAAAGACACATTTTCTTGGTAGAGAAAACAAAAGTTAAATGTTGGAATCCTTACAAACTGCTAACTAATTAGAGTTGATCTAATCTTACAAGAAGATGTTTTGGGCAGAACCTGAAACAAGGTACTAAGTAGAACTAATCAATACAAGGCTTGTGTTCACACCTTTACTCATTGGAGTTCACAAGTATGAGAGTTTCACAAAGTAAACTTTGTACCTTTGTGAGTTCACACCTCCCTTGAAGCTCTTTGGGCCAGAGAGCACTATGGGAGAAAACCCACAATCCCTCTCTTGAAGGAGCATAAATAGAGCTTCAATGGGCCAGTCAAAGAAGTTTTCTTCAGAGTGAAGAAGCTACAAGTCGAGATTTCAGCGGAATTACGCCAGAAGCCCTCTCTCCGAGGCAAGGCAAGAGAGAATATATTCCACTTGGCTGGCTGGTCGCAGAAGAGAGTTCAGCTGCATTGGAGAGGAGTTGGTGGCTGGGCTCCTGCACTTCCCCCACTGAGACCAAGCTGGTCTGAAAGATTCACCAGAAAGCTAGCCGAGCCCCAAGTGAAGGAGACAAGAGATTCATTCCATCTCTGTGCTGGTTGGAGGCTGAAGAAAGCAGAGGCAGAGGCTGAAGGATCAGAACCTTTGGATTTGAAGATATTTGGAGGGCTCTAAGCTAAACCGGCTGTGTTTTGAGAAGAACAAGAACTCCAACCTTTGAACTCCAACAGTTAAAGAGCTGAATAGTCCTGCTTTCTCCATCCCTTCCCTGTTGTACTTTTTCATCATGATCCTATCCATCTAGATAGACAGCTCAGGATATTTTTGTAAATATATTTTTGCATTTGGGAGTCTAGGACTGATCACTTAATTTTAAGTGTGAGCATTTGCACTTCAGAAACCAGCAAACACTACACATCCATGCTAGATTTATTGGGGATTTTTTAATTGTCTAGATTAAACAAAGTTTTTAGTAATGCATATTTAACTTAACCATATGTTGTGGGTATGTTGTTTTTCCTGGAAAGGCAATTATCACTAAGACATACTAAGACATGAATCTATCAATTCATCTCAGCTTTGGGCAATGATTCTCACCAGATTAGATTAGTGTTTAGATAATTGCATCTCTCTATTCACTATTATATTATGTCTCCATGTCATGTCATTTATATTGTTTCTTAAACATAATCTGTTTTTTTTTCTTACTTATAGGTGATATATTGTACAATCCTATGGCAATGTGAATAACTTTTCTCCTTCTCTGTGTTTTTCCCTCTCATTATGTGTATCTTCTGTTTCTGAGAGTATATCTATGTCTTTCCTTCTCTGTGTGTCTCTGTCTCTCATTCTATTTCTCTGTTTCTCCTTCTCCATCTTCTCTGCTCTAGTCCTCTTTTTTTTCCCTCCCTTCTGCGCTCTTTATCTGTTCCCCTTTCCTCTTTCCCTCCCACTGAAAATATCTCTACCTTGCTTCTATTCTCTGTTCCCTAAATTTCTACACTATAAAGCAATGCTATTCCTCTGTTCCCTCTAGCCAGTTTCTTTTAAATGAGAAATACTCTTCCATACCATTCCAAAAACATTCTAGTTTTGAATTCCTTTGCACAAATTCTCAATGAAATCTTAGTAGAAAATTGCTAGCTATAGTTTCCCATCTCTGGGCCTCCCTCCTATTGTCCTCATCAAAATTCTTTGGAGCCAAAAAGTTACTTTCTCCTCAGAGTTTACCATTACTCACAATGAAAAAAAGCAAAACCTCACAGTTATTAAATAATTCTACTTGTCCAGTGTTTTCTCTTCACTTTCTTGTCTTTCATTCTTTCACTTATCAGCTATATTACATAAATGGAAGTTCTTCTAACTTTAGATTTCTTTCCCTTGAAAACACGTTTTCAAATCTTTCATTTTCCCTGGTAGTCTAGAAAGTAGAGCGATAATCCTCCAATGTCTGTACCTTCTCTTCTCATAAAAAGCTCAGCCTGTATCTTCTGTGTACACGTATTTCCTTAAGCTGGCAAAAACATAAATGTAGTACATTTTTGGCAAATCATTATAAAACTTCTGCTTGATCATCAGTATTTGATGAAAGTGAGATCTAGTCTCTATGGTCCTTATGTCTAGCTCATGTTTACATAGATAGCTAGTTGCTGGTCTTCCTAAGCAAGACTTTATCCATATATCCAGATTCCTTGCCTTTTTCTAGGCCTCAAATATCTTTGATGAAAATGTGATGCTTACTTCCTCTAGCGGCCTGTACAACATAATTAATAGATTCCAGACAAACTCCTAATGAAAAGAGTTCAACTTCTATGTGATCTCAAGTAGTAATCTAATAAAATAATTTACTTTGGTTTATGTTTTCTTTTCTCTTCTCCTTACTAATTAGACTCCAGATACCTTCTCATTTTTTTCCATTTTAACTGATTTGATGTTTTCAATATATCTACCTTTGGACTCTATCCCACATTCTACATCATCCATACACTCATCAAAAAATTTTTATGATGAGATATAAAGACAGATCCCCCTTAACTCTAACATTCTCTATTCCCTTATCCTTACCACCAAATTAAAGATAAATTAAACCAAAATATTTTTTATTAATTCTTTTATGTATGGGTATGGAATCAAACAATGTTTTCCCCAAACAAATTGAATTTCTCCTTCATCTCATAGAATTTTTCTTCAATGATATCAAAATATCATATGGATTTGATATGTTTAAGATTCTTATGATAAGTCAAAAAAAGTCTAAAAGCTTCAAGTTTTAATTCAGAGATCACATAAAAATAATTGACATTTTGATCTTCTCCAAGAAAGAGACAGTAAGTATACACCTATCAAGGAGAAATTCAATGATGATTACATCAAGATGCAGATGTTATTAGCATTCTGTAAACAAAGCTGAATGGAAAGAAGACATCTAAATAAGCACCTAAATAACATTGGTATAAGGAAAGACAACAAGCATATGTTATTTACTTACCATATGCTAGGCACCATGCTGGCACTAAACTCTGGAGATACACACATAAATAAAAAGAAAGTCAGTCTCTCCCCTCAAGGGGTTTCATTCTAATCTGGGAAGACAACACACAAAATTGTGTTGTAAATGAGGAATTGGGACTGAGGAGAAGGTATGGAGTATGGTCTTAAAGTCCAAAAAGTATAAAAGCGCAGTCAGGGAGAAATGAAAGTTAATCATACCAAGACCCTCCACAGAATGGAGGCTCTAGGAGGAATTCACCAATATGAAGAAGCTCACGTGCTCTGTGAGAAGGTGTTAGAGGCAGATGGAAATTTCAGGATAAGGAGGTTCCATGTAATGAGGAAGCTTCCAGGTTAGGACTTTGGGTGAGACATGCTGTTGATTTTTGAAAAAATAGATTTGAATTTGTGAAATTGGCATAGTAATTTGGAAAGTATTCTAACAAAAATTCATAAAATATTAATAAAACATAAGACTTATCACCATAAAACACCTATAGAAAGATATATACTTCTGTGCCAAAAAGAGGAAATAGAATGATCTGTAGTCTTGAAGCATATAATAAAGAAGTCAAGAAGCTACATAAATACTTTTGGAATAAGTAAACATCAATTCACTAAGCAGTGGTAAACTCTGATAAGAGATATATCCACTGGATTCATCAAATGTAGTCCCAAATGACTTCCTTCAAGATGAAACCTATGCAACATCTAAGATCTAAAATTGGGATCAAAAGGATCTCCATGGGCCTTTTGGGCAATATCTTTACTGATTCAGTCAATAACATATTGACAAATGTGTTAATAAGTGTATAAATCATATGATTTGTAGAAATCGAGGGTGTTGATGATGGACTAGGTCATAGACATCAAAAACTATAGAAAGTTTGCTTTGAAGGTGAGTGAACTAGTGATCAATGAGGGTAATGCAAGAAAATGGCAACAATTACACAGCATATCTGTGCACACTATAAGAATTTAGTCCTTACTAATATTTAGCAAGACGTAAACTAGTAGCTAGAATTATACATCAAAATCTCTTTATCATCTCAAACTGATAGACAATAAATCTCCATGCTACAAATACAAGCTTCAAGATATTCCATAGACATAACTCTTTTCAACAATGAAGTGATTCAGGCCAATTCCAGAAGACTTGTGATGAGAGAGACATCTGCATCCAGAAAGGGACTATGGGGACTGAATGTGGATCACAACTTAAGTATGTTCACCTTTTTGTTGTTGTTCACTTGCTTTTTATTTTCTTTCTCATTTTTTTTCTTTTTGATCTTATTTTTCTTGTGCAGCATGATAATTGTGGAAATATGTATAGAAGAATTGCACGTGTTTTACATATATTGGATTACTTGCTATCTAAGGGAAGAGGTAGGGAGAAGGAAGAAAAAAATAGGAACACAAAGTTTTGCAAGCATGAAATGTTGAAAATTATCTATACATATATTTTGAAAATAAAAACTAAAAAATATTCCATAGAATTCAACCAAAAAATGTTTCAGATCTGAAGCATTATCTCAGACCAAACTGCAACTTATAATTGCTCAAATATAACATTGATTTATCAAAACGAGTTTAATAAGATGTACTCTCTTAAATGCCCACAATTTCCAAACAATGTGGAATGAAAATCTTTCAAAGATGTTGTTTGACCTTTGTTTTTGAAGAGTTCCAGTGACATCATGGAGTGATATCTTCAGTTGCTCATAAATTGGATTTAAGTGAGGCAGAGTTGCACAAAGTCATTGATCTCACTTTCTCTTCCAGACTCATGGAAGTCCAGTGATAAGACAAAAGTCAAGAAAATTGGTAATGGCTTAAGATGCAGAGAATAACCTTGGTATCTTTGATGCCTTAACAAGTTCTAAGTACTCTGCAGCATCTGCTTCAACCACCTTCATGACCATTAAAACGAATTGTCCTCATCATCCCATTGCATGGAGAAGTTTTCCTATGCTTGGGATATGTACTTCCCCAACTCACAAGTGAGTTTGAGCTCTGTTGATTATCCTCAACTTGGTTTGGACTTCTGCTGATTCAGTTTTATTGGAATAAGACCATTGTGAATGCTAGCTTCTTGGAGCCACAGATGAGAATTGGGTGAAAGGTAGACGCCCAAGTTGGATGAACATTCCTGAAAAGGCTCTTTCCAGTGTTCCAAATACCCCCATTTCAAAGTAGAGATCTACATGAAAAGATTCAAATTGTGGGAATAGATTGAGATACATATCAGCCCTTTTATATTGAGAATATTTTCAGTGTGTTTACAAGTTTATCTCTAAATACCCTTGTCAATTGATAGCATATGTGGAGTAAGAAAGAGAAAAATCAGAGCTGACTCCTTGGTTGTGAGCCTGAAATTCTAAGAAAATAGTGTTGTTATTGGCAACAATTCAGATATTTAGGGAGTGGGGAGCAAGATTAGTGTTAGACAAGTTTTGGAACATGCAAGTAAGATGCTCTTGGGGCAGTTGGAAATAAAAAGCTGAAGTTTAAGGAGAAGTTTAATGAAAAAGACACAAATTTAGGAATTGTGATCATATAAATTAAAGTCACTGAGACAGATAAGGTCACTAAACATATAAAGAGAAGAGAACAAGATCTAAAATAGAATCTTAAGTATTTAGAATTGAAAATACCTTAGGATTATCCAATCTAATTCCTTTTATACATGAAGAAAAATGTGGCTTTTCTGAAGTCACTTAGGAGAAGAATTTGGAAGTTATAACTCAGATTTTTTAACTAACATTCATTATTCTTTTTTTAAATAAAGCTTTTTATTTTCAAAATATATGATTGGTAATTTGACAAGACTGACCCATGAGTAGCCTGGTGTTTCAGATTTTCTCCTCCTTCCCCCCATCCTCTCCCCTAAATGGCAAGCAGTTCAATATATGTTAAAACATGTTAAAATATGTGTTAAATCCAATATGTATAAGTATATTTATATAATTCTTTTGCTGCACAAGAGAAATCAGATCAAAAAAAGAAGTAAATGAATAAGAAAACAAAATGCAAGTGAACAACAGAGTGAAAACATTCACTATTCTTTCTATAATGCTTAATTATATCTGTGACACAATGTGACAAAAATGTGACAAAAAAGTAACAAAAAAAAGGAGTTTAAAAATCAGCTCTCTCTCAGTGTCATCAGATAAGCCTTTCCTCCACCCTTACCCCTCAGATGAGAATTTAATCTTTGTCTCCTAAATCAGTAGTTGGCACCTATTATGAGCCACAAGCAGTTCTCCGACAACCAACCAGTCAATCAACAACAATTTATTAATAACCAGCTATGTACCAGTTATTGTGCTAAGTGCCACAAATAGAGCAATGAAAAAGTCCTTTCTCTTAAAAGAGTTAACATTCTAATAAAGGAGATCACATATACATATAAGAATATACAAATGAAGTATTGGTTCTTTAAGATTGTAACATTTCATGTGTTGCAATTTGATGTTTTTAAGAAACAAGAAAAGAATTTAGTTTAATAAAAACACCTAAAAAATCCAAATGTAAAGAAACATTTATCAGATGGGGACACAATCAATTTGGATTAAAAAATAAACCATGGAATAAGTATAAAGACTTAAATTCCATTTTAAAGGAAGTAAGTTGATACCTTTGTTGCATTTGTGCAAATGGTTTAATGGTTTAAAGAGCACAAAGAAAGAATTTTTATTTAATAAAAAACTGATAAAATTTAAGGGTGAAGAAACAATTTTCAAAGACAAACTGGAAGAGAACCATTTCTAAAAGATTGATAAACAAAGAACTAGAATTGCAGACATTATATTCTCAAAACTTATTTGCACATAAATACTTAACAACTTAAGAGGGCAAAATCACTGTGAATTTCATAGATATTTAGTGATTTTTCTTCATCTCATAAATGAAGGATAAATGAACTATTGAAATAATGATATAGAAGTTGGAAGAGCCTGACTAGAATATTAAATAAGTCAGCCACAGGATCAACAAAAAGACTTCAGATGCTAGTTTCTGAATAGCTAAATAAAGATCAAAGGTCAGTGGAAAAGAGATTCAGTTCTATCTGTAACTCTTTAGTAGAAGAGAGAGATGAAGCTTCTCAGAAGTGCCTGCTGCTTTCCTTTGCCTTGAATGATTTGAAAGGAAAAACAGAAAGAGGAAAGGGATTTTAAAAGCTATTTTGCTTTATAGGAAGAGATATTGGGATCTTATTGAACAACACAGAATTCTGATGAGTGAAGATTGGACAGACTTGCCCATATTGCCCAGAGAAAAGTAATTAGCAGCATGTCGTTCTTAGCCTTAAAGAGAACTGCTATCCAAATCAATAATGCAATGGGTTTCCAATTCTATCTAAATAGATTATGAGCTAAATGAACTGTAAATATTACAATATGTTGAGAAGAGAGGAAAAGAAGATTTCCTCATGTGAAAATCAGTAGGGCTCATAAGGGAAGCAGTAAGCAGAGAAATTGCTTTGAGTAGTATAGTAGTTTCTAAAGGGATCAATGATACCTAAACTTGATGTCCAGAGTTGTGAGTTACACTGAGTGAATGCTAGGTTTTTCTTTCCTCATGTGCTCCTGTCAGATTTCTGTTAAATGTATGCTCAGTCTTCCTCTTAGAAACTGAGTATATTGGTGGGAAAGTATAACTCAAGTTGGTCTGTGGATTATAACTTATTTAATATTCTTTCTTTTGCTTCAAATATCAATATCTATGATATTATTATTTCTTTGATTTTATTACTAAATAAATGGTAAATATTTTAAAATCTCCAAGTGTCATCATTGTAAATGTTTGGTTTGGAATAAATAGAAATGCCTTGACAAGGATTCAGGAATCTTAGTAATAAATATGGAAATATATTCCCTCCCCCAACAAAAACATGCAATAGAGTTCCTCCTAGAAATCTGAAAAGAGTTTGAGAGTAATCACCAGGAAGTGGTCCTTTTCTGGGAATCTAGACCTACCAAGTAACAGAAAAGGTGGGAATGAGCAAGGCATTTCAGATAGGAAGTAAGTTAGCCAACAGCTCAAGGAAGGATTAATATTCTGAGTTATTATAGTAGGCATAACTCTCAGGTTTTATATTTCAAATAAATATAATAGGATAAATAATGAGTACAGCCATTCTAGAAAACAATCTGAAACTATGCCCCTAAAAGGTACTAAATACAGTGCATGCCTTTTTATTTAGCAATAAGAGAAAGAGGCCTATATCCTCAAAGACTTCAAAGAAAAAGGAAATAGACTCATATTCAAAATATTTAAAATTGCTCTTTTGTCATGCTTAAGAACTAGAAAGTAGGGGAATTACTCAAAAATTATGCTATATGAATATAGTGGAAAACTTTTGTGCAATAATAAATAACAACAGAGTCAGAGAAAATAAATATTCAGAGGAATTTTAGAGGACCTCTATGAATTGATTCAGAGTAAAGTAGAACCAGCTGAACAATTACTGTTTAGAATATCTAAGAATATCTAAAAATGAAGAACTTAGAAAGTTGAAGAAATTTAATCAATAAAATGACCAGCCATGATTCTAGAGGATCCACAATAAATAATACTCCCCATTTCCTGACAGAGAGATAGATTAAAATACATAATAAAAAGTGTTTTGGGACATGCCTACATAATATATGTGACTATGCATATTATTACAAGGATCTTTTTTTATTCATTTGTTGGGAAGGGAGAGAAAATAAATCTTGTCAATTTTAAAAAATAAAGTTCATATATATACACATATTTGTATATATATGTGTGTGTGTGTATACATATATATTTGTATATATGTGTATATACATATATATGTGTATATATGTGTGTGTATACATATATACGTATATATGTATATGTGTGTGTGTGTGTGTGTGTGTGTGTGTGTGTGTATGAGAGAAAGAAAGAAAGTAGTTAATGAAGGAAGGCATTAGCATTTGAAGAGATGAAGACAGAGCCCCCAACCTAGAAGAACAATTTGAAGCCTCTTTCTTTGAGGATGATTGTTTCTCTTCTTTACATTCTGTCCTTCCCAAATCCAGTGCTTAAACAAGGTAATATAAATAATTCTGTGATCTATTTCCATAGAATTTTATATGCATCAAAATGTTTCATACTTATTTTTGTGAGGTAAAACTACCTTTATTTTCCTAGGTCCAAAAGGGACTGATTTTATTATTGGAAATAGTGTAGTATATTATAAAGAATACCATATTCAGTCAGTCCTGAAGACTGATTCCTAGCTGTAGGGCTAGGATTACATAATTTTTACGCATATTAAATTTGCTCATCTGTAAAATGAAAATAATTTTTGTGATTAAATTTGTGATTACTCAGAGTTGTTATAAGAAAACTATTCCATAAACCAAAGATCTATATATAAATAAAAGCTATTATTATTATTATTATTAACTGTGGCATTTTGCTGACAAGGAAGCTGAAACAGAGATAAGCATAGGATCACAGGATTTAAGCTAAAAGAATCTTCACAAATAATCTCATTCAGTATCTTCATTTCACAAATGAGAATTCCTAGGCAAAGAGCTGTTGAATACCTTTATCAAAGTCAACCTGCAATTCAATGAGAAATGGGGAATTATTATTCTAGAATTTTTCCATACCTTCTGTGTTCTCTCAGGGTACTCCCACAGATTTTAGTTACCATTAGTAAATAATAAGTTCTTGGGGATTGTACCATAGAGACCACTTTAAGCCTGACTGCTGATAATGTCACTTCTAAGTGCCAGCACAATCATAATGGGTAAAGATCATGAAACAGCTCAAGATCCCTCAGTTTTCTTCTACTCATCTTCAGATTCTCTCCATTCAACCAGCCCTCAAACACAAAGTCATCTATTTATGACTGAGCTGAAATGACCTGAAAGCAGAAGATTCAAACTTCTTGTCAGGAACTGTAACTGGAGAAGCATTGCCCTGCCCAACTCTGTACAGTAAGTGTTAATTTTCATAGCTCAAGACAAAATGTAACCCAGTGATGATCATGCTCACTTTATACTAGTAATGGGAGTAGCATGACACAATAGAAAGAGTATTGAATTAGGTGTTAGAATTCTAGTTCTGACTCTACTAATTGCTATCCAGAGTCAGGGGCTTAACACTTTGGAAGAGTAATTTTAAGTATGTGTGCCTCCACTTAATAGTTAGTAAAATGAGAGTGTTGGATTATACAAACATTGGATGCAAAGGTTTCATATATTTAATGTCCCAAGATCCCTCCTAACTCTAGCATTCTGTTTTCTGAGATCCTTTCCATCTCTAACTTCCTATGATTCTTTAGGAGTTCAAGTGCATTTAAAGTTGTGTACCCCTGACTGATTGGATGTTTATGTCCAAAACTATCTATACTTAAATAGTCATTCTTGTGAAAAGAATTAAACTTATCTTTTAAGATATCCCTAAGTCCTTAAATTCTAAATAGTATATTACAAGATTCCTCGTGGAGAATTAATGGATTGTAATACAAGTTGGAATAAAACAAGAGAGAGAACGGATGTCTTCATTTTGTTTACAGTCAAAGATCATTTATTAAACTCTGATTACATGCCAAGCACTGAGATTTAAAGAAAAGTAAGAGATAGTTTCTGATTTCCGGGAGCTCACAGTTTACTGGGTACCCAGCCATTTTGTTCCACTGAGAAAGTTCTTAGTTCTGCCAGTACAGTTTAAAAAAATGTCTACTCTCTCCTAATACTTGAAGTATTATGAGGTATTATGTTATTATGAGGTAACATAGACAGACTTTATTATTTATTATAAATAATATAAATTGTTAGAAGAAATGATATTAAGAAGAAATATTAAAGCAGAATTTCGATATGACTTCAAAAGAGTCAAATTTTTTCTAAATTTGATATTTGCCTCTAGAAGAACACCAAAAATATGGACAAAGGAAACCAGGCCAGTGTCTCTGAATTCTTACTTTTGGGATTCTCCCAGAGTTCTGAGCAGTAACTGATCTTCTTTGGACTGTTCCTGTGCATCTATTAGATCCCTCTAGTTGGGAATTTGATCATCATCCTGACCATTATATTTGACTTCAATCGCCATGCCCCAATGCATTTCTGTAAGGTGCTTGTTTGCTTTCTGGAGGTCTTGAGACCAGCCTTTGTTTCAGCAGAGTAATCACCATGAGAATAGCCAGGGATAAAGTCCAAATTATTTATTATCTCCTCCACAGTCTGTCTCCTTCACCTGGGGCTCAGATGGCTTTCTGGAGGCCCTCCTCTGGAATGGGTCTTGGTTTTAGTGGTGGAAGGAGAGCCACCACGACAGTCTCTGTCTTGAAGTCTATCTCTGGCTCAGTTTATCCCCAGTTTATATATGCTCTGTTACAATTACATCATTACAGTATACTGGGTATAAACCAATCCTTATATCACTAGGGAATCATTATTTGTTGTAAGATTAAATCAATCATACTGAACTAGAGAACTCACATGCTAAACTAGATAACCATTGTCTTATCAATGCCACTGAGTTAACACATTGGAGACAATGCAGCAACAGAAATAATGACTAGACATTTGGCTAAGGAAAATGCCAATGAGGTTTGCAAAAGAATTATATGGGGGCTAGACAAAGATGCTCCTTTGGAAGAGATCATATGACGCTGTGCCACAGTAGGCACAAATGCTTATTATGCCCAAACTATTATGAACATGGGAAGACAGGGTCCCTCTTAGCAAGGGACTTCTAGAGAAATTCATCGATGTTTTCAATGTGGAAAAGTTGGACATCTAAGAGCCCAATGTAGAAATGGAGATAGAGTGAGAAGACAGGGTGAGATAAAACCCAAAACCCCATGTCCAAAATGTAATCGAAGCTTTCACTGGGCCTCTAAATGTATATTGACCCAGAGGAATGAGAGGCAGGACCCAGCTCCAAAGTATCAATCAAAGGACAGGTGGGGCATGATAGCAGCTGAGGTTACACCCAGAGAGACTTTAGAAATTCAGGACTCTGATGTCATCAACCAACAGAAAAGCAATCAGGATTACAGTTGGGGAGAATATAGATTTTTTTAACCCAATTGGGCAGTATCCAGTGTAAACAACTCCAATGTAATTAGCAGATGATGAGGAGAAATCCCAAAAGTGGTAAATAGAAGCGAATTAGATAGGTTAACTGCTTGGGGAAGAGGATCTGCTTATATTTCCACAGGTGGAGAAGGAATCAAATGGCTAACAATGAGACTGTCAAAAGAACTTCAAAATCAATCATACTGTATGTTTAAATGATTGTTTAAATCAATCATACTGAGACTTAAGTATATTTCTCCAAAGTCTCTGCCCTTTATATCTCCCACTTTCTTTTGTTTTAGAACATAAGTGGTCACGCCCTCCCTGACTTCTTAGGGAGGTGAGAAACCCCAGTGATCATGCCCTCCTTGACTTCTCAAAAGGGAGGGTGAAAACACCAAAAAAGGAGGTGATCACGCCCTCCTTGACATCTCAGGAAGGGAGATGAAAACACCAAAGGGAAATGGGCAGTCAAACCAGATTTTGTTAGCAGGGTTCTGAAGGGTCTCACTTGAAACAGGTATACATAAATCCATCAACATGGGAGGTATTACACAAGCACATAGTAATATAACATAGTCTAGTAGTGATGTAACAAACAACATGAATCAACATGAGGAATTATATATGTACATAAGTCCTAGAAATAGTCCAAAACCAATCTGTTGTCCATTACTTCATGCCTCAGGGAATCCAATGATTCCTGCAGATTTTGAAGTCTTGCATCAGTCTTATTATGGCTCAAGGACTCCAATGATTCCTGCAGGTTTTGAAGTTCTGCAACAGTCTTATCAAAATTTTTCATCTCAGGGAATCCAATAATGATTCTTATGGATTTTAAAGTTCTGTAACAGTCTTATCAACAATTTTTGATGTTCATGAGTCAATTGCCATACACATTGGGTTAACAGTCATGCTTTTTCAGAGGCACATGTAGTCAGAGATGGAATCATCTGATGTTTCTTGAGTTTTCTCCTTCGTTTCAATGTTTTTCTCTTTTTCTGTCTCTCTCCAATGGACAAGATGAATATGACTTGTTGGCACCCATCTGATTCCTTCTTCATCTGCAGAGAGTCAAGCAAACTCTCTCCCCCAAGCAATTAACCTATCTGGTCCTGTCCATTCATCACTTTCTGGGTCTCTCCACATCACCTGGCAATTATATTGGAGCTACTTGCACTGGACACTGCCCTTCTTTTGGGTTAAAAAACCTGTATTCTCCCCAATTGTAATACCTTTTTCCCATCAGGTTACTTTTTGGCTGAAGGATCATGTCTTAATATTGAACTTCTAAAGACTCTTTAGCTGTAACCTTGACTGCCATCATGCTCCATCTGTTTGTTGTTTGAGGTCTTGGAGCTAAGCCCCGCCTCTCATTTCCCTGGGTCAATCTACATTCTGAGGCCCAATGGAAGCCTCTGTTGCATTTTGGACGTTTTGAGTCTTGTCCTCTCACCCTGTCTTCTCACTCTATCTGTATGCCAACATTGAGCTTTCAAATGCCCTATTTTACCACACTGAAAGCATTGACGAGTCTCTCTGGAAGTCCCTTGCCAAGAGAGACCCTATCTTCCCATGTTCTGCATCATAGCCTGGGTATAAAAGGCATTTGTGTGCACTGTGGCACGGTGTCTTAGGATCTCCTTTAAAGGAGCATCCTTGTGTAATCCTAGTATAATTCTTCTACAAACCTCATTAGCATTTTCTCTAGCAAGTTTTCTTATCATAATTTCTGTTGCTACATTTTCACCAATAGTTCACAGTTGTCTGCAGATGTCCCACAAAATCAGCAAAGAGTTCATTTGGACCTTGCTCTATTTTCATGAAGGCTTCCCTTCTATCTTGTTTTCCTGGGAAGGTGGCCCCATGCTTTAATAGCAGCAGCAGCAATGTGCTCATATGCTATCAAAGGGTAATTAATCTATGCTAAAGTGTTTGCATACTGACCTATACCTACTAGTTGGTCAAAGGTGATTTGCATATTAACTCCAGTTTGCCTATTTCGTTGGTTTTATATTCTACATAATTCACTATACTCCGAAAGCCACAACAAGTTTTGTCCATGTTCTAAACATGTCCTTGCTATAGATTTCCAATCACTAGGGGCTAAAATTTCATAAGTCAAATTCTCTAATATCATCTTAACATAAGACTCATAAAGAGTGCAATCCTTTTTCAGATCTTTGATAATTTCCAAATGAAAAGGAGTGTATCTTTTCCTTTCTTGACCTGGAGTCAAACTCTTGAATAACATGGTATGCTTCTATTCTTAAATCAGATGTAACCTGTCCTTTTGTTAGCTTTAACTAGTGCCTTTTGTAATCTTGTCATAGGGGGTAGACAAAACTCCTGCATGGATGGTGCTGATGGTGTCACTGTCCCTCCCCTCCCCCTTCCCCTCCATCCATGAAGGGTTAATTGAGGAGGGTAAGTCAGGGGATGGGGAATCCCCTAATGGCTCCTGCTGTGAAGCACCACACTCCTTAATTTCATTAGCATTGTACTTAACTCCTTTCTTGTCTAATTCTTTATGCTTTTTAATTGTTTTATCAGTACCCTCTTCCTCCTGCTCTTTCTTCTTTTTCTTCTTCTTTTTCCTTATTCTAATACTTATGTAATTCTTTAAAGTCAATTGTATTAAGTTATATATATATACATATATATATAATGTTTCTTTAGAAATTGAATCAGGACCATTATCATTGTAATATTCAATTAGTTGCTCTCCAACTGATTTCAACTTGTCTGGCTCTAATTCTTCTTCCTTAGAGAAGTAAGGGGATGTGTACTCTAATGTTTCTAAAAGTCCAATGATCTTCCAAGTTACAATCAAACTTTGATTTTTTATTAGTTTAACTATGCACTCTACATACTTCCCTTGGGAGAGGGAAGGTTGTTTTCTAAGCATTTGTCCCATTTCAGCTGAAATATTAGAAATTTAACTAATAATAATAATTTAACTTAACTTTGTTAAGGAACAAAGTTCCTGCTTGTCTATTTTTTTATTTGCCCTATTTCCGGGTCACAGAGGTCGGTCCTTAGTCCATGTTTGGGTGCCAAAATGTATGATTCTGGTTAGCTTTCTGGAGGTCTTGGAACCAGCCTTTGTTTCAGCAGAGTAATCACTATGAGAATAGCCAGGGATAAAATCCAAATTCTGTATTATCTCCTTCACAGTCTGTCTCCTTCACCTGGGGCTCGGATGGCTTTCTGGAGGTCATCCTCTGGAATGGGTCTTAGTTTCAGTGGAGGAAGCAGGAGAGCCACCATGACAGTCTCTGTCTTGAAGTGTGAATCTGGCTCAGTTTGTCCCCAGTTTATATGCTCTATTACAATTACATCATTACAGTATACTGGGTATAAACCAATCATATCACTAGGGAATCATTATTTGTTGTAAGATTAAATCAATCATATTGAACTAGAGAACTCACATACTAAACTAGATAACCATTGTCTTATCAATTCCACTGAGTTAATACCTTGTTTAAATCAATCATACAGTCATATTCCTCCAAAGTTCCTGCCTATTACATATTTCTTTGTGTCTAACCTTTTCTTCATTGATATAAATTTTCCTTCCACTACAGTTCCCAAGATGCTGGCTGATACTAAATCAGGAAATTTTTTAAACTCTCTTATAGTGGGTACCTGACACAGCTCTACTTCTCTGGCCTAATTGCTGATCTGGATGACTTCCTCTTGGCTGTCATGGTCTATGACCATTACAAGGCCATCAGTGGCCCTTTTTATTATACCCTCATGAGCCCCCAGAACTGTGTTTTGTTGGTGGCAGTATCCTACGCATGCCATTCATGTCCTGCCACACATCCTCCTACTGTATTGGCTGGCCTTTTGTGATTCTAATACCACATCCCACTTCTATTGTGATCTGATTCCACTCTTAAAACTAGTCCAGACACCTATATAAATGAACATATGCTGGTCCTAGTGTCTAGTGCTTTACTTGTTGGCCCTTTTCTATGTATCTTGGTGTCTTATATTTACATACTCTGAGCCATTCTGAAAATCCATTCTCCACAGGGGAAACACAAAACATTTTCCAACTATACTTCCCACCTCTCCGTGGTCACCCTGTTCTATTGCTCAGCAATTGGGGCTTATTTGTGTCCCTTATCCATTAGCTCCACTGGGAAGGAGAGAGATTTTGCAGTCATGTACATGGTGGTGACCCTGATGCTGAACTCTTTTACCTATAGCTTGAGGAACAAGGACATAAAAAGGGCCATATGAAACCTTCATAACAAGGGAATACTCCTCTTTTGGGAACTAACCCTGACTCTCAGAACTCAGAATTCCCTGTATGGTAAGAAATGACTTAAGTCTACTGAGGATTTGATTTTTTAGAAATTAAAATATATCTATAATCAGAAATAGAGAATCTCAGAATCAGAAAGCACTAAAGAGGTGCCCTATTCCAATCTATATTCAAAAAAAGAATTTCTTCCACAACATACAACAAAAGATATTAATAAGAATGGTATCAAATAAAGAATAATTGAATAAACTAGGAATACATAGCCAAGATAAGATAAGGCTTAGGAGACAGGATAGCTATTCTCAAACATTTGAAGGCTGTTACATAGAAGGATTAGATTTCTTGTGAGTCATCCCAGAGAACATATTTAGAATCTATTGGTAAAAATTACAAGGCAGACTCTAGTTCCACATATGAAAAAATTCCTCAATGATTAGTCCTATCCGAAAGTGAAATAGGTTTTCTCAATTCATAATGAGTTACCCATCACTGAAGACAGCTTATTCTACTTTTGAATGGCTCTTACTGTCACAGAGGTTTTTTAAAAATATATCTAGTCCCAAACTACCTTTTTCCAGTTTAGATCCATTGTTCGTAAGTCTGTCTCTGAGACTAGAATCAAATCTGCCTATCTTCCTATGGCAATCAGATATCTGAAAATTATATTCATGACCCCCTCTTTACAAACATATATATACATGAACATGTTTTCCTTTTGATGTGTACATACTCCTATTTCCTTCAATAATCCTCATATATACTTTTTAATCTCTATAACATTGATACTCCTCCTCTGGACATATTCCAGCTTGTCTTTTCCGTGAGCCAAAAGTGTGGAGTACAGGATATAACAGGCAAGATATGTCAAGTAACCAGTCAAAAGACATTGGATCTCTCTCACTGCTTAAGACTGAAGTATGGATTTGGAGCTGTAACAGCAAATTGTTGATTTATAATGAGTATTCTTGCTCCAATAAAATCCCTAGACTTTTCCTATTTTGCATTTTACCATACAGATGCGTAGATATGTCATAGTTTCTGAGATATAAAATATTTTTTAAAAAAGATTATTTATTTATTATTTATATTATTGTAACTTACATGATTTCTCTAGCTTATCATTACCAAGCATCAGCTTTTAGTTTGAGAAAAGGAGATATGTGCTAAGGATTTAAATATGGAAAGCTAAAACCCAGCCAGAGTGATAAAGAGTTCTATTTGGTAGATTAACCAATTATGTTCCTGAGAAACTTCCCCAACTATACTTGTGTTGTCTTTGACCTACTATTATTCTTCACCATAGTAAAATCCTGAGTTTGGATGAAACTCAGAAATTATCTACTGAGGGCTCTCATTTTGCAAGGCAGAACCTGAATTGCAATGTGAAGTGATTTCTCCACATAAATAATAAGGAGCAGAACTGGAATCTGAAAACAGGTCTTCTGCCTCAAAAGCCCAATTTTCTTTTCAATAGATCACTGTGATATTCATTTGAAAGTGGACTTATAAAATGATGCTGTGAAGTATGAATAAGATATGAATCCAGTTTCTATAGATTTTGGGAGAAAAAACTAAATTAAGTATTGTTGCCTTCCTCTTTTCCTTATTTTATTCCAACTTTGCTCAAAATTTTGCCTCAATGTTATGACATTATGTATCTTGTAACTGGTTTTCTTATTTGCAAAATGAGAAAGTTGAACTAGATAAATCTTGAAGTTCCTTTCCAGCTCTGACATAGTATGACATAATAAAACTGTTTAACTCTAACCTTATCTCAGATTAAGAAAAGAAGGTGCTTGGAATTTTGGGTCAGAAGACCTGAGATCAAGTTAAGATTCTATTACTTTTCTTTCCAAAAATCCATTTATTCCATCATAGCTATAGATATATAATAGATAGCGATAGATAGATAGATTGCTGTGTAGAGATATAAATAAACAAATTATTAGAAATTATTTCCCAAAGGAAAACACAAAATTATAAAAGTTTATTATTTCAATTCACTGACTTTGCACTTACCAAATGATTCTGATAGTTTGAGGGAGAGGGAGAGAGAAACCTTATTCTATTAGGATAGCAGAGGAACAGGAATTTTTAAAGATGAGATAAAGTGAAATTTTAAATCAGGTCAATGGAACCCAACAGGATTTGAATTGAAAAAAGGACTGTGTTAGGAAGTAAGCTTTAAAATGTGTCTCAGCAGCTATCTATTTTGTTAAATCTCTCTGTATAGTGGCTAGCCATAAAATAAAAAGCTAACTGGAGTAATGAAACAAAATTTATCCATTGAATTTGGCCATGTTTCCACTTTTTTATTTCACCAGTAACACATGAGTTGACATTCCCTATATGGCCAGCACAATACCTGTATATTCAGAAAAAAAAAATTTTTTTTCTCCCCTCTGCTCTGAGGATATCTTATCCTGGAGGTCTGGATTATAAGGACAAATATTTATTTCTATAGAATAAGGACTGGGAATCTTTTTGCAATAGAGAAGAACTTTATTTTCAACTAGCCAATCTGCAACTCTCATCACTTTGTAACCACATACTCTGTACTGTCTGCCAAGTGTTTGAATACTCAGGAATCATGCCACAAACAGTAATATTATATAGGACAAGATGGAACTTGGTACTCCACTTGCTGCTCCTCTACCTCTGAGTCATGTGGTTGCTTCCCTTCTCTCCAGGAGTGTTGATTCAACAAATTGAATTGAAGTCCTCTTCTTTCCAGAAACTTGGATCTAGAGGTGCAGCATTGTTTAGGAAATTTCCTGGTCCTGCACACATAAGTATTCACTGCTCTACTTAGTTGCTGATATCTCTGGGGCTAAATGACTCATTGATAAGGGCTATGTAGATGACATTTGATCTCCAAAGGGATTCAAGTCCATACTATAGTCTTGGGTAACAAGTTTCTAAACCTTATCTGTGCTCAACTTTCTCCTTTCTTGAACTCAATGGGAGAAGAAGAGGAAGGGCATTCCAGTCTTTGAAATATCAAGAAGGAAAAAAAAGACACGAAGAAGAGATAACACATGGTGTTTTCAAGGGATAGAATGTAGATCATTTTGGAACTTAGAGTGTGTGGGAGGAGGAACTGAAAACAGTTCACATTTCTAGATTTCAATAAAGTTACAAAGTGCTTCATTATTCCTAGCTATACATTGAAATGTTAATAGATTAATATAAAGTTTAGCTAATCATCATACTACTCTCTAAGAGGCAACTTGGTGGAGATGCAGCATAAAAATTGGATTTGAGTCTAAGATACAAACTAGCTGTGGTACCTTAAGTCCCTATTCTCATTCAGAACTTCCATTTTCTCATATACACAACAAAAATGATAATAACCTACACTCCTGTCCTCCCAGGGAGTTGCAAAGATTAAAGAAATTATTAAATCACATCATGATTCATAAAAAAATAAAGTTAACTTTAATGCATTTGCCTTGGAAATCTGGGCATTAAAATTATCAGTGAATGTACTCATCTATAAACTTCATGACAACAGAAAACATTGAAATTTTTTTTCCTTTGGTCACTAAGACAATGCTTTTCTCACAATAGTGAGTCTTTGTTCAATGAAGGTATGTATGAACAAAGAATTAGGTCATGGAAATAAATGTTAAGTGAAGGAATCTGAATACAAATGATTATAATACATAACATTATGAAAATTTTCAAAAAATTTCTTTTCCATGATCATTTTTTGTTTATGTGTTTATTTATCTCGTTGGGCATCTTCCTGGTAACAATGCAAAACTCTTAATGCCAGAGACTAGCACCTAGCATAGTATTTAGCACATACTAAGAACTTAATAAATGCATATTGCTTGTTTGCTCCATTTTCTTCAGACACCGAAGGGTATATTGGTTCACTGAACAAAGAGACAAAGAAACTTCTATGAAAACTAAGGAAAAATTTTTCTTCTCCGATTGTTTAAGTCCTTTTTAGATCCATAGCGGGGCCTACCTCATTCTCAAAGGGTAATACTAGCATTTTTCCTTTTTGTTGTCTCCCTTTAATAACTCTTTAACTTGTATGATCTTTTGTATTTCTGAGTGTCTAGTGCAAAAACTTCTATATAAGAAATAATTTTAAAAGATTTTTTGGATGAAATTGAATAACCACAAACCTTTTTTTTTAGAGTGACTAGTTGTAGTTTAATGGTTTAATGGTTTTAATGGAAACAGTATTGAAGTTAGATAAGATAAAGCATTTATTGCATACTTAGTATTGTTGAGCAACATGCTAAACACTGGGGAATATAGACAAAAATACAATAAATAGTCCCTATCCTCAAGAAACTTATATTCTGGTGGAGGAACAAGACTTGAAAGGAAAAAGGCTGGCATGGCTGAAAAGATATTGGAAATATTATAGAGTCTGAGAACTCAGAAAGATGTGGCCAAAGTTAACCTATTCAATCCCAGAAAGTCTCCAGTTGTCTGGTGGGAAGAGATGGAGGTAAGAGTACAAGTAGAAATGATTGATCTGGAGATGTACAGGTAATATACTTAAATTCAGAAGACTTGGGTCCAAGTCCTAGCTCCAACATTTACTTTTTACTTCAGATGAGCATTTGTTCATTAATTAAAGGGTGCCTACTGAGTATAAGGCAATATGCCAAATATGCTGAAGGATCTTAAAATGTAGATTTGATTACAAGTTCCTGAAGATCATGCTACCAGTTAAGATATATAAATATCCATTTTAAAGAATTACTTAATTCCTTATAGGTGGATAAAGATGTCAGATGGGATACACATATCTTATTGCATGTACGTTTTCTGGAGTGTACATGTGTGTATATATCTATAGTTATGAGTTCATAAGTTACTGGACTGTAGAACTAGAAAGAATTTTATGTCTAATCACCGAATAATATAGAAAAGCTAAATGAGGCCAAAAGATAGAGAATGACTTTCCAAGAGTCACACAGCAAATAAGAAGCAAAGCTAACATGTGCATCCATGTTCTCTGACTCCAAATCTGGTACTCTTTTAACAATTCTGCATTGAGTCCTGTCAGAAAATACTTTAAAGTGGAAATGGAAAGACCTAGTGCCAGTAAATGGATAAAATATTCACATATATATAACATTTTCTAAAAGATGTATTCAATTAATCAAATATTTAGTGAGTATTTATTATATGCAAAATGAGTACTGGATACAATGAGAAATTTGTAAGTGTAAAAGGTCTAATGAATATCCATATTACCTCTAGCACTAGGAAAGTAGTGATCCTGCTCTCCTTTGCTCCATCTGATTTCTGCAATATTTTCAGTTCCTAACAACACATTATAACATTGGTAATCTGGGGAGTATCAATCAACAAGTAATTATCAAGTATCTACTATGTGCTTGTCATTGTCTTAGACTCTAGAAATACAAGTACAAAGAATGTAATAATCCCCATGACAGAGCTATAGTAAGAGTTAGCATTTATATAATGTTTTAAGGTTTGCAAAGCATTTTACACATCTCAGTTTATCTTCACAATCCTAGGAGGCAAGTGCCATTATTATCCCCATTTGATAGATGAGGAACCAAGGCACACAGAAGTGCCTTCTGAAAGTCTCAGCCAATATATATGTGACTCTAGATTTGAACTCATGTCTTCCTTACTACAAGAATAGCATTCTATCCAGTGTATTAGCTAGCTGTCCTCTCTACTCAAATGAATTTACATTTTAATGGATAAAACAACAAATATATGTATGTAATGTATATGTGTATACAGCATAAATACAAACCTATTCATTAAATACACACAGAGAAAGAAATGCACAAAATAATTAAATACAAAGTAGCTTGAAAATAAGGAGCCTAGCTGTTAGGGGATCATTAAAGTCTTCATCTAAAAGTTAGTGATTAAGCTGCACTTTATTTTTTTATTATTTGCACTTTATTTTAAAAACATTTTATTTTTCCAAATTCACATAAAACAGTTTTAAATATTCATTTTTAAAATTTATTTATATTTAGTCACTTATTTAAAACTAAATACTAAATAAGAAAAAATAGAAAAAGGACATAAAAAGAAAAAAAAACAAAAGTAAAATATTGTAATATGGCCAGAAGAATTTTCTCTCTACTTTCCTTCCTAGATTCCTCCCTGAGAAAGGTAAGAAATTTGATAAAGGTTACACATGTGCAATGATGAAAAACTTATTTCTATATTAATCATGTTGTGAAATAAGACACATATCCCTCTCAAAAACAGACCATGAAAACCCTAAAAAAGGTGAACAACAATGATTAAGCTGTCTTCAGAAAACATCAATTCTTTTTTGGAAATGGACAACATTTTTGGTTATGAATCCTTTGGAATTGTCTTGGATCAGTTTATTGCTGAGAATAGTTAAGTTATTTACAATCAATCAACATATAATATTGCTATTACTGTATACATTGTTCTAATTATGCTCAATTCACTCTGCATCAGTTCATGTAAATCTTTTCACATTTTTTTCTGAAATTCTGCTTATCACTGGCACAATAGTATTCCATCATAATCACAAGGAATAACTTGTTCAGTCATTCTCCAATTGTTCTGTATCCCCTCAATTTTGTTTTTTTTAAATAATAGCTTTTTTATTTTTAAAATATATGCAAAGAATAGAATTCCCAATCCCTCTATTTTTGTCCACCTGTGTTTTTCACTTCTTCGCGGGTTAATTATATACTATTTCAAAGTCCAATTCTTTTTCTATAGCAAAATAACTGTATGGACATGTATACATATATTGTATTTAACTTATACTTTAACATATTTAACATGTATTGGTCAACCTGCCATCTGGGGGAGGGGAAGGAGGGAAGGAGAAGAAAAATTGGAACAAAAGGTTTTGCAGTTGTCATTGCTGAAAAATTACCCATGTATATATCTTGTAAATAAAAAGCTATTAGTTTTATATATATATATATATGCAAAGATAGTTTTCAGCATTCACCCTTGCAAAACTTTGTGTTCCAAATTTTTCTTCCTTCTTTCTCCCCACCCTCTCCCCATATAGCAAGTAATCCAATATATGTTAAACGTACAATTTTTCTATACAGCCACGTCCGTCAGAATTGATCATCATATAATCTTCTTGTTACCATATATAATGATCTCTTGGTTCTATTCACTTCATGTATCATCAGTTCATGTAAGTCTCTTCAGGCCTCTCTGAAATCATCCTGATGATCATTTCTTATAAAACAATAATATTTCATAACATGCACATACATAACTTGTTCAGCCATTCCCCAACTGATGGGTATCCACCCAGTTTTCAGTTGCTTGCCATTACAAGAAGGGCTGCTACAAATATTTTTGCACATGTAGGTTCTTTTCCCTTTTTATGATACCTTTATCCCCTCAATTTCTAATTCTTTGTCAGTACAAAAGTAACCGCTGGAACTATATTTATAAAAACATGTTCTTTTCTCTCTTTTTATTTTATCACTTTGAGATACATATCTAATACTGGTATAGCTGAATCAAAGTGTAAGCGTAGTTTTATAGCTCTTTTGATTTAGCTCCAAATTGCTCTCCAGAAGGACTAGATAAATCTACAACTCTACCAACAGTGCATTAATATCCCAATTTTCCCATATCCTCTCCAGTTGTGTAACATAATACCACAGAGTGACTTTTATACATATAAATTTGACTCAGCTCTTTATATACTTGAGAAATGAGACTTTCATCAGAAACATTTGCTTTCAAGATTTTTCCTCATCTTTTTGTTTTTTTTTCTAATCCTAGCTGTGTTGGTTTTGTTTGTGCAAAACCTTTTAAATTTAATATATCTAAAATTACCCATTTACCATCACATACTATTTATTTTCCTCTTGCTTATTCTCTTATTCATAGATCTGAAACATAAACTATTTCCCAGCTTCTTAAACTATAGTTCATAACTCCACAGGGGTTTCATAACTGAAGGTGAAATTATGATTTATTAGTAGTAAATGTTTGTATATCTATTTTAAATACTTATATACTTAGAGTCACATAAAAATTTCTTGGGCAAAATGGGTTGGTGAGTGGAAAAAGTTTATGAAGCCCTGAACTATTCCATGATTCTGTAATTTGCTATGATATGATCCTTTGTGTTTAAATAATGTACTCATTTTGACCTTATTTTAGTATACAATGCGAGATATTCATCTATACATAATTTTTGACATACTGTTTTCCAGTTTTCCCAGCAGATTTTGTCAACTAATGAGTTGTCTACTTGTGTTTTTCACTTCTTCACAGGTTAATTGTACACTATTTCAAAGTCCGATTCTTTTTCTACAGCAAAATAACTGTATAGACATGTATACAAAAAAGCTTGGATCTTTGAGTTTACCAAACATTAAATTACTATGGTCATTTACTACAATGTATTCTGTACTTAATCTAATTGAGTGGTTGATAAACCACTCTATTTCTTAACTAGTACCAGGTTGCTTTGATGAATACTGCTTTAAAATACAGTTTGAGATCTGGTATATCTAGGCAAATTTCCTTCACATTTTTATTAATTTCCTTGATATTCTTGACCTTTTGTTTTTCTAGATAATTTTATTATTTTTCTAGTTCTATAAAATAATTTTGGGTAGTTTGATTGGTACTGTACTGAACAAGTAAATTAATTGAGGTAAAATTGTCACTTTTACTATATTGATTTTGCCCACCCACAAGTAAAGCATCCCAATATGGGATATGACTTCTCTTCCAAGTCCCCTTAATCTTCAGGAAAAGCTTGGTTCTTAATTACTGGTTATTTTGTTGAATAGATGCTAGTCCAGGTAAAGATTATAATTTATGGATTCTGAGTCTCTTTTGACACTGAGATTTTCTGAAACCCTGACCAGAGAGATTTATAGTCTAGCAGATTAATGAATTCTATGAATAGGATAAGATTCTAATAAATCCTAGTTCTAATGGATACGTTAATATTTCATAGATTTATCATAACCAATGAAAAATACTGAGTTCTAGATCAATGATTCCCGATCTTTAAGTATGAAGATTCTTTTTAATGTAAAAAAAACCCCATCATATTTATAGTAATTTTATTGTGAATGTTTGTGATCCCAAACACTAGTACCATCTTCCCTATTTTGTATTTTATTCTCTTTAATTTCATTCTGTGTGTGATTATTTATGTACTTGTTGTTTTTCCCATTTTAATGTCATTTTTTTCAGAATGGTGATCATTTCATTCTTTGCATTTCCTTCCCCAGAATCTAGAAGAGGGCCTGGCATATAAGCCCTTTATTGTTCATTTAACTCATTAATTTATTATAAAAATGCATGATGACCAAAAATTGCTATGAATTCAGGAATGATTTTTGCAATTATTTTGAATTTTATTAATTACAACAATATTCATTTATATTTATATTTGTTTCTTTGAAAATCAAGCTCACATACATATGTGGTACATGTGTTCAGCTTCAGAAAGTGCATTTACTTATTGATTATACTGAATTAGAATGAATATTTTGCTGGAGCTAAGACCAACATGGCATGGCTGGTATGCACACAGATGCATGGGCTCCTTGGAATACATCTATTGTAAGGATGCTCCCATGTCTCAGGGCAAATGCAACTGGGAGTTCACTCTACTGGAACTCAGAAGTCTACGGAGAGCATTCTTAACATTTTTATTTCTGAAGCTGTAGACAAATGGATTGGCCAGAGGAGTAATAGCTGTATACATTACAGCAGCAGCCATGTCCTGCTCTGGGGAATTATGGGAAGGTGGCTGAAAATAGACCCAAATGACAGTGCCATAGAGGAAGCTAACCATCGTGAGGTGAGAGCTGCAAGTGGACACAGCCCTCCAGCGGCCAGCTGCTGTGTGTAAGTGGAAGATGGCAGCTGCAATACGGGCATAAGAGAACAAGATAAGAGCACAGGGACCTGCCACAAATAAGCTACCTTCTAAGAAGATTGCTAACACATTGAGTTGGATGTTAGAGCAAGATGCTCGAACCAGAGGCCAATGGTCACAGAAAAAGTGAGGGATGTAGACAGCACCCTCACTGTCCCCAGCCCACTGAAGAGGCAGTAAGAGTCCTGAATGCAAAAGAGAGTGGAACAGGGACAGGATCAAGCATGAAGCCATCAGGCAGTCACAAACATGACGATTCATCAAAGTTGAATAATGCAGTGGATCACAAATGGCTACATAACGGTCCAGTGCCATGACAGCTACCACCAGTGTGTCTGTAACAGCAAACAGATAAAAGAAGAAGAACTGCACCAGGCAACGGACTGCAGTAATAGCTGGTTGAGGAGAGACAAGATGGACCAATAGCTGAGGCAAAGTAACTGTGGCCTGTCCTGCATCCACTACAGAGAGGCCACGAAGCAGGTAGTACATAGGTGTACCTAGTTGTGAATCCCGAGAGATGAGCAGTACTAACATCAAGTTACCCACAACAGCAGCCACATAGGCAACTAAGAACAGTGGGAAAAGAAGATGGTTGGGGGGCCCACCTCTCCATAGTCCCACCAGCAAGAATATGGGAGTATGAGAAGCATTAGGGGCACAACTCATGCTGAGAATGTTCAGAGGGTCTTGTAGGAAGGAGAGAAGATGAGTTCATAAGTAAATCTCAGTCAGTCCCTTTCTTTTGACTCATCATAAATCTCTAATTTTCTACCTTCAGTCATCAATGAAGAAAAAATATCAAGAACATAACAGTGCCAGGCACTGTAAATGTGATTAGGGCTGGTAAAAATTGCACATAAGATATAGTACTGCTCAAGGAACACATCAATGACTAACATCTTAATTTAGTGCCATAAAAATATCCATTGTGACTCAGAGAAATGGATTTTAAAAGGCAGATAAGAAATTTACATAACTTTTTGGGTTATTTGGCAAGACACTTCATCTTTGGGCTTCAGTTTCTTTATCTATAAAAAGAGAAAATTGGACAAGAGTCATCATGAAATTGGATTGAAATATCCAACCCTTTGATTTTTCACATAGTCTCCAATGCCTTGTCTAATTAAACATAAATATGCTAATTATCTACCTTGCTCTATATTTTATGATATAGTAGTCAATGTTCTAAATGTATGACATTTTAAAATGAATGGCATAGGGAATTAGGAAATAGCTTTTCACTAATTAGATGTGTGGCCACATTTCAGCTTCTTTTGCTTGAGTTTCATCTCAAAATATACTCACTAAACATTAGTGTTCCCAAAACTATGTCCTGGACTCTATCCTTCTTCTATACTATCTTATTGGCAATATTAGCTTCTAAGAGTTCAATTATCATTTCTGTGCTGATGGTTCAAAAATCTTTATATCCTATCTAATTTCTAGCCTGATCTTCAGTCTCACATCACCAACCAGTTTTTGGACATCTCAAACTGGATGTCTTTTAGGCATCTTAAACTCAACATGTTCAAAACATAATTCATTATCTTTCCCACTAAACCATCCCATTTCCTTAACTTCATGATTATTACTGAGGGCACTACCATCTTTCCATTCTCTCATCCTCAATTTCTGTAACTTACCTCATATATCTACTCTGTCATTTTTACTTTTACAACACCTCTTTAATTCTTTTCCCCTCATACATGAATCCCTATCACATCATACATGGACTAATGCAATAATATTCTAATGGATTTCCCCGCATCAAGTCTCTTCCCACCCAATTATTCTGTACTCAACTGACAAAGTGATTTTCCTAAAATGTAGGTCTGACCATGTCACTCTTCTATTACTTTTAAGGGCAAATAAAGTCTTTTGGTGAACATTTAAAGCCTTTTACAACCCTGACTATTTTTATCTTTCTAGTCTTCTTATAGTTTTCCCTACTCCACATACTTTGTCTTCTGGATATACTGACCAATTTGCCCTTTCTCACATGACCTTCCATATTCCTTCTCTGTGTTTTTGCATGGGCTGTCCCTTCTGTCTACAGTGCTCAGCCTTTTAGCTTCCTGACTTCACCCCTAACTTCTTTCAAGATTCATCATAAACCCAATCTTCTGAAGAATGTCTTTTTCCAATCCCTCATTTCTCTAAGCCTTCCCTTTGCTATCAAATCCCATTTGAACTGTTTATGTCTTTTATGTATATAGTTATGTCTCTTATATGAGAACATAAGTTCATTAAGGACAGAAACTGTTTTGCTGTTTTGTTGGATCCTCAGAGTTTAGCACAATGGTGGATACACCACATTTCATAGATGCTTGCTGACTGAAAAAAAAATATGAGTGATAATAGTGTTACTATAACCTCACAGAGCAGTTGTGAGAATGAAATGATATAAAATATGCAATACTATTTTATAGCAAAATACAAATGTTAGCCATTAATAATTATGACTATTTCACTACCAAATTTCTTCCTTGAGAGTTCTAAACTATCAACTGACCATTCCTACTACCCATTTTCTCCTTAGCCCCCTACAAATTTATCTTCCATTCTTACAATTTCACTTGAACTGCTCTGTCCAAAATCTCCACGATCTCTTCCCTACCAAATTTGATGACTTTTCCTTACATCTTATTACCCAGAACTTCATTTTTTTGAATGAAGGCAGATAGAAAAAAAAGACATGTTTGCTATTTTCAACTACCTTAGGAGTTTTCATGTAGAATAAGAATCAAATTCTTTACAGATTTTAGTACCAGAAACCAATAGTTGGGAATTACCAAGAAAAAGTTTTTAATTCAGGACAAGGAATAATTTCCTAATATTTGTCTAAAAATTAAATAGGGTGAGATGGTAATGAGTTTCACATGATTATGTCTTCAAGCAGAAAATTAATTATTCGCCCTTTCAGGAATGTTGTAGAAATGATTCGTATTTCACTTAGAGACTTGACTAGATGATATCTAAGGTTCACCTTTTAATTTCTATCGGTGGAACATTCCTCCTTTGGATCAGTCTTGATAAAACCTTGAAACAGTCTGATTCTGCTCCAATTTATATGTATTGCTTATTTATCTTTTTCATAGAGTACTTGTTCTCCTCCTGCTCCCCAACCATAGAAGCTCTTTAAAGATCAATTTACAACTCTCTCTTCTTCCGTTCCTAAACTCCTTCCTTTGAAAATTTGAGTCATTTCTGAAAATGTTAATTAGAAACTTTCTGCAGATGATTTTCAGACATCTAACAGTGGTTCTCAAATGATATGGTACGAGGTTCTCTAAAAGTGTCATGTCATTCTCATATGCAGTTCCAACTTCAAAAAAAAAAAAGCTATCCAGCTTTGTCTGCAATAAATTCATCTTCTGAGCTTATAGTAAACATTATGAACATTTAGAATTCAAATAAATCAGAATACATTTCTCAAATACAAAATGTTGTAAGCCTTCACCTATTTTGAAATGTTATCTCCACATCCTATAACTTTTCTCATGTCTTTCTCTTTCCAATTCTTAAAAACCTCCCTAGGTCACTCTCCAACGAAATTAATTATCTGCTCTTCTTAGGTTGGCAACTAGAAGGTTCCCCTATTTTCAGAGATTCAGACCTGCTTTCTTTTCCCATTTGAGTCTGTGGGAGGTAAAGAAATGAAAAAGAAAGGGAAAGAGGAGAGAAAGATGAATTCCCAAGACACTGAGAAGGAGGCTCAGCTACACAGGTGTCCTCTTTTTTATTACTTTTAAATAGTCAGTGTTCCATGATTCCAAACAACCAAAAACTACTGGTTTATAAGCAAATAAAAATTAAAGATTACTCTACAAATAAAAGCTCTGATGGCTTATATCCTGGTACTAGTGCCCAGCTTTGAGGGGCAAAAATAAGGCTTGGAGGATCATTTCTCAGATTGTTCATGAGTAGAAAATAGGGGTGATTTGATTCAGAATGAATAGGAAGCAAATGTTATGAGAGAAAAAAGAAAGACTAGGAAAAACTGAACTAGGAACAGGGATAAAAAATAAGGAAATGAAAGAGGGAGAGAGAGGGAGAGAAGAGAATACACTAGCAAGAGAAAGAAATAAAAATAGAGATGTGTAGTTTGAATCAGAGAAAAATTAGGAGCAGAAAAGGGGAGAAACTGGGAAAATAAGGCAGTAAAAAGGAACAGAGAGAAAAAAAAGGAAAGCTCAAGAGAGAGAAATAGAAACATGAAGAAAAAGAAAAGGACAAGGACAAAAATAAGTGCAGTGGAAAAGAAGACAGAAAAAAGAAGAGGAAGAAAAGGAGAGGAAGAAGGAGATAGGACAAAGAAAGGGGAAGAAGGAAAAGATAAGAGAAAGATAGGTAAAAAGAGGGGATGAGATGAATCAGAAAATGCATCTAAAATTAAATTAAGTAGAAAATTAAAGCAGAACTCAAAGAGAGAAAACTGGGATAGTTAAAGGTAAATAGAGGGATAAAGAAAGGGATTATGGATTAAGGGATTCAGAAATATTTGGGATTATGGAAACACACAGAAACATCAATGAAATAGTAAGAGAGTACAGAAGAGGAGGGGGGAGATAGAAAATTAGGATTATGGTGGCAGGGAAGAGACAAGGAAGGAAGAAGAGAAAATGAGACAGATATTTTGAGTGTGACAACATAAAAAAGGGAAAGGAAGTGAAATAATGAGATGAAAAAATGAAGAGAAAAATAGGGATGAAAAGGAGGGTTGAAAGAAGAGCCAGGTATCTACTCGGAATTTACCTGTCCAGGAAATTGCAGAGAAACACGGAGTTTGGGACTCTGAAACTCACTCAGCACTGTTTGCTTTAGGGCTGCTTAGATGCCATCAAGACTGTATCATAGGCTCAGAAAGGTGGGGTATGATATTCAAGTCTTCAGTACAGAGAAAGAAAGATGTATTTAGCAATATTTTAAGAGTTCATGGGCTCCACCCATTTCATCCCTCTCACTCTTCTCTCCTCCAAGACTGCATCCTTTGCTTTTTAGCACAAACTTGGCATAAATTCAACAGAAATGAACTTTTCAACATCCCATGGGGAAAGTAAATGAGGAAAAAAATCCTCCAGAGGTGTATGAAAAATAGCAGAGTATAGTGAAAAGAACTCTGCATATGAATTCTTATGACTAAATTATAATCTCTATCTAAAACATTAGTCTGATTCTTGATCAAGTTATTCCACAATCCCTCCCTTAAGTCTCATCTGGAGAATGAGGGAAGTAGTTTCTGCACAACCTTCCCCATGGAGTTTCTATGATGAAAATACTTTGTAAATAAGTAAATTCTGGAAATAATAATTATTCTTTTTACCTGGACAGTTCTAGGAAAATGTGGATTCTCTTTTGTCAGACAGGTGATATGGAAATTGACAGGTCTCTTTAACTAAAATATTAGTATGTGTGCTCCCCAAACCTCCTCAGAATGAACCTACAACTCATTATAATATTCTTTCTCATAACTTGTTAAAGAATCAGAGTTGATTGGCATCCTCAGAAACACTTGTTCTTTTAAGGGCACATACTCTGTGAGCCTATCACCATGAGAGGTCTTTGGGATTCAAGAGTGCTACTGATCTCTTTCTACTTATACATGGTAGCTTTATTAATAAAATTATTAAATTACTAAAAAACTATATCTCTTGAATTTTTAAGTATCACAATAGGAGAATAAAGACCAAAATGTTCTCTTATGTCCTGTTAGGTCTTGCCAGGATTACTTAAGAAATAAAACTAGTTCTTGATTAAGGATTATGAAATAAAAATACAAAGATTGATTGAAGATTGTTTCTCAAGAAACAATGAGGAAATCAAGTTAGAAGTTAAGAATTGAGGCAGTGGATGGGCTTAATATTTTTCATCCCCTCTGGATTGACAGTGGTAGTAGCATATATAGGAACTATATAGGAAACAGAATCAAACCAGTCCTGCACAAAATCCCAAACTAAGAACTGAAATTGAAAATATGTAGAAACAGAAGCAAAAAATTGAACACAATGTAGAAATATGATTTAAGATAAGCCCAAGAGATAAACCGATAATTTAATTTATACTTTCTTCTTCCATCCCATATTTAATTTCTTTTAACTATGAGGGAAGCATGAGTGATAATATATATAATGGCATGAAAATGGGAAGTGGAACATTAAGCAAGAATCCTAGTTTAACTGGAAATGCAGCATGAGCCTGAAAATATATATTGGAGATAGGTTGTAAGGACTTGAAATGCAAAACAGAGAAGATTTCATTTGTAATTAAAAGTATGAGAACATCACTATACTTCATGAGCAGGGAAGTAATATGGTTAGATTTGAGCTTTAAAAATATCATTTTGGAAGTTTTAGAGACATGGAGACCAATTAAGAGATTCTTGTAATAGACCAGGTTAAAAGTGATGATGACCTGAATTAGGATGGTGATCATTTGAGTGAAGAGAATATGTGTGTGTAAAGAATATGTGCAAGAAATGCTTTGGAGGTAGAATTAATGAGACTTGACTACTGATTAGAATATGAAGTAGAAGAGACTGAGAAGTTGAGGATGATTTTAAGGTTGAGGACCTACATGATTGAAAGGATAGAACTAGGGAAGTTAGTTTGTGACAGAAATAAGGAAGTTAAGCAGAGCAGTGAGTTTAGGGGTGGGTGATAATGACTTCCATTTTGTGATTATGTTGAGTTTAAGAAAACATGGAACATTCAATTTGAAATGGGTTTCAGTTGTAGCTCAGGAAAGAGACCAGAGGGGTATATATTGATTTGGAAATCATTTACATAGATAATATTTAAGCCCACAGGAGCTAATAAGGTCACCAGAAAAGTGTAGAGAAAGAAAATGGTCCAGGATGAACTCTTAAGGTATACCCACAATTAAGGGTTAAATATGGATAATGATGAGCAATTAAAATAATGCTCAAAATGAATTCTGGAGTGACAAAAATCAATGAAAGGATGAGCTGAAATAATTTTCCAGTCCAGAACAACACATAAGGTCATCAAGAAAAGTCTACCTCTCTGGGGTTGGAGTAGAGCACAATCCATTTGTAGGCCACTTCCCAACAATCAAGCAGTAGGTCTTGAATGTATTTTACTGAATGTACAATTGCATTTTACAAAGCTCTCAGCCCATAGACAATAATGGAGTCACAATTGGTGACACAGATGGTCAGAAGATTAGAGAAGACTCTCTACTACTACTAGGTGAAGGATTCTTTTGCATTATCCATATGCAGTTCTAGATCATGGTCTCAGGACCAGAAGGAGCATTAGCACAACAGAGCTAGTGATCACAGGGGAGCAGGGTCCCTAGTCACTGATCAAGAGCAGAAAAGAGTGCTGTTGTCCCTCACAGATTAGAGCAAAGGCCAGAAGAGCAGGAAACAAACCTTTCCTCAGATCCTACCACGTTAAAAGCACTGAAAACTTATAAACCCTCAGAGATATCTCTAAAAATAGCAGCACAAAAAAACCTGAAGCTTGGTTCAATGCCATCTCCATTTTGGTAGCAGGGCCTACCTTCAATAAAAAATTAAAAGTCAAGAAATAGGCTATAAAAATGAGCAAACAACAACAAAAAAGAACCTGACTGTAACAAGTTACTATGGAGACATATAATGACAGGGAAGATAAAAATCACAAATCTTAGAAAATCCTTTAGGGAGAAAAATGGATATTTAATAAAATAGAGAACTTTCTAACATTCCTGGTGAAAAGATAAGAGCTGAATATAAAATTTGACTTTCAATACAAGACTCAAGAGAAGCATAACAAATAGGAAAGAGAAATAATAACAGATTTAATAATATTAAACTATTTACATTTCTACATGGGAAAATGACATTTTTAACTCTCTAAAACATTCTCATCATTAGAGCAATCAGAAGCATGTAGAGAGGACATAAATGTGAGTTGAATATGTTGGGATAATTATCTTTAAAAAAAAAAAACTAAGATGAGAAAAAGAGGAATGTACTAGAAGAAGGAGTAAAGTAAATTTAGAATGGTAAATTATGTGACATAAAAGAGTCAAGAAAACTTTTTCCCTGAAAGGGAAGATGGAAGAAGAGTCAAAACTGATTGAAGAGATGGCAGATTTGGGCAAAAAAAAGTAAGAAGCAAAACACTTTTAAGGATGGCTGGAGTGATAAGAGACAGTAAGATAAATGGGAGAAAATAGGAATGTATAGAAATAAAAGTC
This sequence comes from Antechinus flavipes, assembly GCF_016432865.1. Lineage (NCBI taxonomy): Eukaryota > Metazoa > Chordata > Mammalia > Dasyuromorphia > Dasyuridae > Antechinus > Antechinus flavipes. Next base: position 464,501,185 of record NC_067399.1, on the reverse strand, counting down.
ATTCTTCAATTGATAATCAAAGAATATGAACAGGTCACTTTCAGATGAAATAATCAAATCTATCAACATATTAAAAATGCTCTAAATCTCTATTGATTAGAGAAATTTAAATTAAAACAACTCAGAAATACCACACTACACAAATCAGATTGGACAGTATGACAGAAAAGGAAAATAACAAATGATATAGGGGGAAATTATAGCAATAATGTATTGTTGATGAAGTGGCACACTGATTCAACCATTCTGTAGAATAATTTGGAAATATAGCCAAATAGTAACAGTAATGCATGGGTTTTTTTTTTTTAGCTAAGTCTGTATCACAACGGGTTAAAAAACAAAAAGGAAAATAATATATATTTAGAAAAAATATTTACAGAAACTCTTTTAGTGTTAGTGAAGAACTGGAAACTAAAGAGATGTCCATCAATCAGGGAACAGCTGAACAAGTTTTTATGTGATTGTGATGGAATATTATTGTGCTATAATTAATGATGAACGGTTTTGCTCTCAGAAAAACCCGGAAAGACTTATAAGAACTGATGTAAAGTGAAATGAGCAAAACCAGGAGACTATTATACACAATAAAAGCATGATAATGCTCTGATGATGAATTATTAATGTCTTAGCTATTTTTAGCAATACAATGACCCAAGACAATTTTGAAGGATTTATGCTATTATCTTCAGAGAAAGAACTAAGGGACTCTGATTGTAGATAGAAACATACTTTTTCTTTATTTTCCATGGGGGTTTTTCTGTGTTTTCATTCACAACATAACATGGAAATATGTTTAGCATAACTACATATGTTATGCTAAACATAAATACATATGTTTAACCTATATTGAATTGCTTGCCTTCTCAATGAGAGGGGGTAGAAGAGGGAGGGAAGAAGAACATTTATAACTCAAAAATAACTTAATGTATGTTTAAAATTGCTAGAAGAATTCCTGACATCAAAGAATTTTTAAATATAGCATATAAAGGGGGAAGAGGAGGAGAAGAGGATCTCATGGCCGATGGTCTCTATTTTCTCAACCAAACATGAAGTCTGAGAAACTGAAGGGGAATGGATGATGGTTTTATCCTTTGTGTTGGGTGATTATTTACTATAGGTTTACTTGAGGACCTTGTTCTGCTGAGAGCCCCTTCCACCTGCTGATTCCTCTGGATATTGCTTATGGGATTCAGCATAAGATCACCATTGTAAAGAAGACTGCCATTTACCAGTCTTAATTCAAGTTGTAGCTGCTAATTAATCTCAAGTACAGTTGAAGTTAAACTCATAGAATAATGTCACAATTATGTCAAGACTTCATCTAGCTCAATATAGCCAAAGTAGTACTAGTGAAAATATTACTATAATGCCAGTGCAAATCTAGCAGAGAGAGAGATGAAGATGAATTGGGATAGGTTTATCAAAATCCCTATGTTACCAGAGCTCACTAGGGAAGGACATAAACAGCATTGTGGAAATGGGATGACAGCAAAAGTTCAGGATGTCGCTGCTACAAAAATTAAATCAGAAGAGTGTTGTGTCCTGTTTTCTAGAGCCCCAAGTTGAGGTGACAAAATGTACCATTGCTTTCTAGAGTCCCCATATCGGGGTGGTTAAAATATCTAGCTTTCTAGAGCCCCCAACCTGGGTGATTAAATATACCTTCGTAGTGGAGAAGTGATGAGGCAGGATTCCAAGGGATGGTGGGAAAACAGAGTCCATTCATTTCAAGGGCTTCCCTCCTTTTAATAATGTAACAAAAAGAACTCTGAGCACATAGGACCACATAAACAACTGGCTATTGTATGTAGTTTGCCACCTGGTATCACTCTTTCACTTGGTATCACTCTGCTTCAATCACAACAAAGATTGTCACTGCCCCCTGACTTCTCAGGAAGGTTGAGAGCCCTTAGGGGAGATGGGGAGCCCAACCAGACATTGTCAGCAGATTCCCTCTGGGCTGAAGGGTCTTATACCTCACCCAGAGTTTCCCCACTGACTGTGACTCTCTACTGTAAGGGTCCTTTAAATGGGCCCACACAGCTCAACAGTTGGTTTGAGTGACCCAGAAGTAATTTTCTATGGCTAGGGACTGCCCCATGGGCAGGATCCCGGCCATATCGAGATAGCTTCTTAACAGAAGAAAGCTCCTTCACTGATTGGCTATGTGTGTGACCTCACAGACCCCTTTTTAAGCCCACCGCAGCAGGCAGTCCCTCTCTTTATCCTGAAGTAGCTGAGCCAAGTGGATGGATAGCTGAGAAAGGTAAGGAGCTTGATAGTAAACACATGGGTCTTCAGACCAGGTGTTCACTAGGGAGTTAACAAGTCAGGGTATTATGTGAGCAAGTATAATAAAGGCTTTAAGTTTGCACATGGCTGTTCTTGAGCGCACTATCAATGATTAAACTACGATTCAAGAAATCATAGCCAGAGATCTCTGAAGGCTTCAGAGGAGGCAAGCTAGGTAGAATTAGTTGACACAGCAAAGGTCAGTGGCCAGAGGTATTCTGATGTCCTGGGAATTAGGAGAGACTGGTAATGTAAAATATCAGGGTTAAATAAGGAAATGATATTTTACACTCTACATCTTGCCTTATCTTTTGTTTTAATTGTAGCAGGTATATGCCAGTGGTTAAATTCATTACCATGGGAGGAATCATACAGGCAAGTTGTGATCTCAAACAAGCAAGTAGTAATATAACAATATGAATAAACAAAATATTATAAATATTTCCATGACTCCCAGAAGGAAGGTGTAAAAAAAAACTATCAATTCACAACCCCACACACCTCCTTCAGCAGCCAAGAAATAATCCAAAACAATCTATTGTCCATCACTTCATGTCTCAGGGAATCCAATGATTCCTGCAGGTTTTGAAGTCCTGCATCAGTCTTATTGAGAATTATTTTTGATGTTCATGAGTACATAAAGGGTTAACTGCCAAGCTCTTTCAGTGGTGGGCAGAGTCAGCAATGGAATCACCCAATGCCTCCCAGGTCCTTTCCTTCACCCTGAGGGTCCTCTCCCTTTCTGTCTCTCTCTCTGATGGACAAGGCAAATATGGCTCATTGGCACCCATTGGGTTCCTTCTCTATCTGTCAAGATACAAGCAAATCCTCTCCCCCAAGCAGTTAGCCTATCTGGTCCCTTCCATTTACCACTCTCCAGATCTCTCCACATCACCTGGCAATTATCTAAAGATAGGGCAGTTGCTCGCATTGAACACTGCCCTTCTGGCGGGTTATAAAACCTGTCTGCTGGAGCCAGTGTATCTCCATCAAAAATTAAAAAAAAAATTAACACATAAAGTTAAATTTATAAGTTCTCTAAGGTTCTCTGTGGCTTTTATTTGTGGAGGAGCGTCTTGATCCTGGATTCTGTTGTTGGCAGTCAAAATCTGGATAAATATAACCAAATTGCATTTAAGGGGTGTATCAGTAGGTCTGAATTTTTTTCACTGATTAAACAGCATTGTTCCACCCACACCAGTGTACCAATTTTCCATTGAATGGGAACAGGTGAGTTCTGGCAGGCCTTCCAAAGCAGCCCTGCCTAAAAACCAGAGGTACTTAATTGTTTCTTAATTGTTGTAAGATGTCTCTTCCCCATAGATTGATGGGGAACTTTTTTTTAATACACTAAAAATGGAGCAAAATCCCCTCCTCCATCCCCAAACCTTCATCCCAAAGGGGCAGCACCAAGTTCAGCTTCATGCTGATGGTGTCACTGCTCCTCACACTCTTCCTCCTGCCCATGAAGGCGGAGTTGAGGGAGGAGGGGGGCATGTTCAGGTGTAGGAAAATTGAAAAGGAGCTTTGAAGGTGAAAAGCGAGCTTCTCAGCAAGGTACTTAAGGTACTTAATTCCTTTTCTTCGTAACTTAAGATTTTCTGTACCCTCCATGGCTACAGGCACCTCTGCTTGTTTTTGTTCTTATATTTCCTGGTTTGACCACCCAAATTAAAATCTGTCCTCTTTTTAAAACTTGTAGGATTCATTAAAACCAATTATACTCCATTGTATTCAGTTAGTTGTTCTCCCACTAACTTCTACATCTCTGGCTCCAAACTCTCCTTCTTACAAAACCACAGAGACTTGCACTCCAGAGCGTCTGAGAACTCAGTGATCTGCTTCTGACCTTAAGCCCGCTTCTTACTTCCTTAGGTAGGGAAGCTCATTTCTTAGTATTGGCTTTATTTGGGTTGGAAAACGAAAGTGACTAAATTAGCCCTTACCGAGTCTTCCCACTTGCTATTTATTTACCCTTCCTGGTCACTGGACTTCTCCACTGAATTCGGCTGAGTCAGTCAAGCTGACTTGTATAGGACCTCACCTAGTGGGCACCAAATGTTGTTCCTGCTTTCTAGAACCCCCAAGCTGGGGTGATTAAATATGCCTTCCTAGTGGAGAAGTGATGAGGCGGGACTCCTGAGGAGGGTGGGAAAATGGAGTCTGTTCATTTCAAGGGCTTTCTCCTTTTTATAAAGTAACAAAAACAACTCTGAGCAAGTAGCACCACATAAACAACTTGCTATGTAGTTTGCCACCTGATAGCACTCTTCCACCTGCTATCACTCTACTTCAATCTTCACACAGGTTGTCACCACCCCCTGACTTTTCAGGAAGGCTGAGAGCCCTTGGGGGAGATGGGGAGCCAAACCAGACATTGTCAGCAGTTTCCCTCTGGGCTGAAGGGTCTTGCACCTTATCCAGAGTTTCCCCACTGACTGTGACCCTCTACAGATGAGAATAATTTGTTGATGGATATACTAGTACTATGTCCATCTCACAGTAGTCATAGATTATGGTTGGAAAAAAAGAAAACCTCCACACTTCCCAAGCAATGAAAGTGACCTGAGTCATGTAGTAGGTAAAGGGGATGGTTTGCTCCAAGAAAAAATGTAAAGCAGCACTGGGACATAATAATGGTGGCGAATCAGGTATCAATGGAGGTCATAAAATAACAGAAAAGGTATGAATTTATTGACGTTGTTGCAATGATCAGTGAGTTTTCTATCTGTCATACTGACAAGGCACCCTGATAATGATAAGATTGATTACATCTTCAAATTGATTAACAGGCACGGAAAGACAAATTCAGCCACTGTACTGTGGAATTGGAAGCTCATCAGAGATGAATGAATTAGGAATCACCTGTAGGAAGAAAGATTCATATCAACAGTAAGTCAGACTCTCACAAAATGGAAGTCCAAACAAAAGTATTACAAATAGCACACCAATCAGAAGGCATGACTCTTTATGGGTTGGGAGAAAGAGGAAGGAAATTTTTTCTTGATCCCTTATATGTGATCAACAAGAGCATGGATTTGGGGCCAGATACAATCTAAAAGGCAACATTGTCACTATAATAATTATAAGAACATGAGGGACTATCTTAGGTATATAAGGATTAGATCTTTGAGACAGAATTGATGGCACAGTAAAAAGGACCCTGAATTTGTAATCCAAAACTTAGCTTCACATGCTACTTCCTATACTTACTATTCATGTTACCTTGGGAAAATAAACTATTTACGCTTCTTGATCTTGGTTTCCATATATATAAAAGTATTAATTAATTATAAATTATCTCTAAAATTTCTTCCAACTCTAAATATAGTAATAGTCATGAAAGGCAAGGTATTTTAGTGTAAATGAAGCAGATTGTGGTCCCTTTAAGAAACTGTATTTCCTATTGATTTGTGATTCCTTTCAGATTCCCAGCCCTTCCTGGCTGAGACATATCAGTCCAGGAAGCCAGGGCCTTTGAATCACAAATCCTGGTCAAAAACACCCCTTTGAATTCCAATAGGAGATCTGGGCTTGTCCC